>NW_024070213.1:11137601-11196394 GCF_014754425.2 Oryx dammah
GGGGGAGGTGGGAGAGGAGGTGGGGGAGGTGGGAGAGGAGGTGGGGGCCCTCGGCCTCTTGTTCCCGCAGCGCTGCGCTGAGCCCGCGCTTTCGCCAGAGACCCGCTCCAAGTCTGCTGAGAGTCTGCAGACCGTGTACTTTCTTCTTCCTGAGACAACCGTTGTCCAGTCCACATTCCCTTTCCTGACAACCCTGAACGCCTCTGCTGGCCTCGGACAACCCCCACCGAGATCCCACCGACTGTAAATGGATCTCCAGGTCTGAGGCGGTGGATCTTCTCCTGCTCCAAAGCACGGGCCCTTCGCCTGCTGCTGGCGTACCCCTGGCGATCACCTGAGCCCCCCCTGGCGACAGGACACAGCTGCTTTAGGCCTTGAGCTCCGTGGTCTCCAAACCTTTTACTTGTTTATTTAAGAATTTTGGATTACTATCCATCCTCCCATACATTTTTTAATATGACTCCGGAAAATTTTAATCCCAAGTGTAAATAGATATAGAGGATATAATCACTAAAATTTGATGTCTGTAGCAGGCAGCTCCCGCGATGCTCCCACCGCATCCCACCTCCTGGTGTTTGCACCTGCTGTGCCTCCCCTCCCCCCGCCACCCCAGTGTGTGCTGGGCCCAGTGACCTGTTCTCAACAACAGAATATAATAGGATGAGACAAAAAAAAAAAAAAGGATGTCACTGATAAGGTTAAGCTATGAAAGACCTGGACTTGGGGTTGTTCAGCCCTTTCTGGGTTGCTGTGAGCTGCCTGTGGAGAGGCTGGGATGGCCAGGAGCTGAGAAAGGACTGGTCAACAGCCAGGAAGAAACGGAGGCCATTGTATCACCATGACAATGATCAGGAGTAAGTGGTCAAAATAATGCAAGGACAGCACTTAAACAAATTATTTTTAATTGGAAGATTTACAATGTTGTGTTGGTTTCTGCAGTATAGCAGTGTGGATTCAGTTCAGTTCAGTTGCTCAGTCTGTCCGACTCTGCGACCCCATGTGGATTAGCCATAGGTATACATTGGAGCCTCCCTCCCACCCCTCTTGGTCACAGACACCAGACTGAGCTCCCTGTGTTAGGCAGCAACTTCCCACTAGCTATCTATTTTGCATAGGGTAGTGTACATGATACAATGTTATTCTCCCGATTCTTCTCACCTTCCCCCCACCCTGCTGTGTCCACAAGCCTGTTCTCTACCTGTGTCTCCAGTGTGTGCTGTGTGCTGTGCTAAGTCACTTCAGTCGTGTCCTCCAGATCACTTACAGGAAAGAATTATCTATCACAGCCCACACAGGAGAAGATGTGCGTTGCATCCCCTACAAGAAATTACCTGGGGCTTCCCTGGAGGCTCAGTGGTAAAGAATCCACCTGCCCGTACAGGGAATGTGAGTTCTATCCTTGATCCAGGGAGATCCTACATGCCCTGGAGCAGCTGAGCCTGTGCATCATAGCTACTGAGCTTGTGTTCTAGAGCCTGGGAGCTGCAACTACTGAGCTCATGTGCAACAACTACTGAAGCCCGCATGTCCCAGAGCCCATGCACCACAAGAGGAGCCACCGCAATGAGAAGCCTGCATACTGCAGTGAGGAGAAGCCCCCTGCTCACCCCAGCCAAAAAAAAGCCTGCGCAGCAACAAAGACCCAGCACAGTCAAAAACAAATAAATACACACACAAACCAAAGAAACCACCCTGGCAACTCAGTCAACAGAACCCACCCGGGGAGACCTGAACTCTCACTTTTCTCCAAGAGACTTATTCAAAGCAACCCGTCCCAACTTCCTCCTTTTTCTTTGTAAATGTTTCATTCCTCTCTGGATTTGCCCATAGCTTTTTGCTATATAGCTTGCTTCTTCTGAATTCCATTTCCTTTGCTATTCCTGAATAAATCCACCTTTGCAGGAAAAATGATTCTTTTATTGCTTTAGGTCTGTGTTACCGAATTGTTCTCTGAGTCTAAATGAAGAGATTTTCCTGTGGATGGGTTTCAGTGATACAGCTAGAAAAAGTTGTACTTTTTAAAGAGTTTACGATGATGTTTCCATACACTTCCCATTTGACCCCATTTAATTGTTCTGATAGAAAAATATTTAAAAATTATTTTGTTCACAACAAAGCTGTTTAAATTCAGCACAACTCCAACTAAATTTGAAGTGAAAGTGAAAGTGTTACTTGCTCAGTCATGTCTGAGTCTTTGAGACCCCATGGACTGTAGCCCCACCAGGCTCCTCTGTCCATGGGATTCTCCAGGCAAGAATACTGGAGTGGATTGCAGTCTCCTTCTCCAGGGGAACTTCCTGGTCCGGGGATTGAACCCAGGTCTCCCACATTGCAGGCAGATCCTTTACCATCTGAGCCATCAAGGCAGAAGCTAAATTTAGCAAATTGCTAAATATATTGGTCACATTTTATGAAACAAATTGAAATATGGAGAAAGATTACATGAGAGGAGAGGCCTGTCAAATTACATGAGAGGAGAGGCCTGGCGAATGAACAGATGCATGGGGCTTCCTAGCCTAAATCACTCATCTTCTTAGGGCAGGGATTTTCTAGAATCCTGCTCATCGGAACTTGGCAAGGAATGTCAGAACCATTCTTGGTTGCTGCTCAGTTGTGTCCGACTCTCTGCGACCCCATGGATTGCGGCATACTCCACGCTCCCTTGTCCTCCACTATTTTTTTCTTGGAGGTATGTTTTGAGCAGGGATGAAGATTGCTACTTTCCTGTTTCTATTTTTAAGAGGAATTAGAATTAGAGCCAGAGAGAGCTATTGAAAAAAAAAATAAAAGGGAGTTAGCCACAGGGATTATTAAACTGAAGTCTGTGGGTCAGTCAGCTCAGTCACTCAGTTGTGTCCGACTCTTTTCGACCCCATGGACTGCAGCATGCCAAGCCTCCTGTCCATCACCAACTCCTGGAGTTTGCTCAAACTCATGTCCATCAAGTTGGTGATGCCATCCAACCATCTCATCCTCTGTCATCCTCTTCTCCTCCTGCCTTCGATCTTTCCCAGCATCAGGGGCTTTTCAAATGAGCCAGTTCTTCGTATCAGGTGGCCAAAGTATTGGAGTTTCAGCTTCAGCATCAGTCCTTCCAATGAATATTCAGGACTGATTTCCTTTATGATGGACTGGTTGGATCTCCTTGCAGTCCAAGGGACTCTCAAGCATCTTCTCCAACACCACAGTTCAAAAGCATCCATTCTTCGGCGCTCAGCTTTCTTTATAGTCCAACTCTCACATCCATATATGACCTTTCTTGGCAGAGTAATGTCTCTGCTTTTTAATATGCTGTCTATGTTGGTCATAGCTTTTCTTCCAAGGAGCAAGCATCTTTTAATTTCAGGGCTGCAGTCACCATCTGCAGTGATTTGGAGCCAAAGAAAATAAAGTCTGTCACTGTTTCCATTGTTTCTCCATCTATTTGCTATGAAGTGATGGGACTGGATGTCATGATCTTTGTTTTTTGAATGTTGAGTTTTAAGCCAGCTTTTTCACTCTGCTCTTTTACTTTCATCAAAAGGCTCTTTAGTTCATCTTCACTTTCTGCCATAAGGGTGGTGTCATCTGCATATCTGAGGTTATTGATATTTCTCCCAGCAATCTTGATTTCAGCTTGAGCTTCATCCAACCCGGCATTTTGCCTCATATACTCTGATATAAGTTAAATAAGCAGGGTGACAATATACAGCCTTGACATACTCCTTTCCCAATTTGGAACCAGTCCTTTGTTCCATGTCTGGTTCTAACTGTTACTTCTTGTCCTGCATACAGGTTTCTCAGGAGACAGGTAAGGTCGTCAGGTATTCCCATCTCTTGAAGAATTTTTCAGTTTGTTGTGATCCACACAGTCAAAGGCTTTAGTGTAGTCAATGAAGCAGAAGTAGATGTTTTTCTGGAATTTTCTTGCTTTTTCTATGATCCAACGAATGTTGGCAGTTTGATCTCTGGTTTCTCTGTCTTTTCTAAATCCAGCTTGAACATCTGAAAGTTCTTGGTTCATGTACTGTTGAAGCCTACCTAGCTTGGAGAATCTTGAACATTACTTTGCTAACATGAAGACTGTGGGTAGGCTCTGCAAAGTTTGTAAACTCTTGGAGATGATTTGCAAAATGTTTATTTGTGAGTGTACTTTTTCCTGGATAGATTTCATCAGAATCTTGAAGGAGTTTTGGTGATTACAAAACCAAATCAAACCATTGCCACAGTGAAACCACAGCACAGATCTAGTCTAATCTTTCCACTTAATGTTAAGTAAATGGAGGCTCTCAGAGAGTCCCTCTCTGCCTGAGGTCAGAGAGAGTCAGGGCAGAGCCCAGGGAGCAGGGGTGGTGAGCTCGGGAAAGGAATTAAATGTTCTGTCCTCTTGGATTGGGGTTCCCCATGCAGGGAATCCCCACTTCCAGGAATAATGATTAAATTTATGGCCTTAAAAGGGAACCTTGAAATCTGAAGGAAGAGAGGAGAGGGATATAGATGGTGGAACAGAAGTCATGTTGGGCAAGATGAATCAAAGAATCAGAAGGGATTCCCATGAAGCTGAGGGGTCGTGAGGGTGTAGAACTCTGCAGAAGTGATTGTCAGCAATGTGCTGGAGGGCAGTGTGCTCAACGAGAGGGTAGTAGAGTGTAAATTCAAGGGCAGAGTACTTCTCAATCAAAATCTCATTGGGCTGAGGACTTCCCTAGTGGTTCAGTGGTTAAGACCCTGTGCTTCCCCTGCAGAGGGAGTGGGTTCGATCCCTGAAACTGACATCCTGCATGTCGCATGGGCAGATAAGTAAATAAATAATAACCTTAAAAAAAATCCTACTGGCTTTTCTCATGGAAATTGACAAGCTGATTCTATACTTTGGGTGGAAATGCAAAGGACTGAGACTCTCCAAAGCCATTTTGGAAAAGAATAAAGTTCCGTCTTTGCTAACCCCTTGTCGTGCTTGCATTTCTGGTGTCAGAGCACGTGGCTGTGTGTCTTGGAAACATTGAAAAATTGCAGATATGATGTTTGCCCCCAGATATTTCAACAAGCATCTCCTAAGAAGAAGGATGGCTTACCTAAACATTATGTCTTTGTTAATTTATTTTTTCATAATACCTTTATTACACAGAAGAAAATGACAAGAACCCCCTAATGTTCAGTTCCTGTTCAAATTCCCCAAATCACGCCCCAAGTGTTTTCACAGTTGCTTTTCTCAAACCAGGGCTCACTGAAGTTTCACAACTCATGAGGTGATGTCACTTCTTTCAACTGAGAACATTTCCCTAGCTAGTTTTGTTTTTAAAATGATATTGAATATTCCACACTTTCTAGTCATCTGGCGGTTTCTTCGTGGTGTCTCCGCGTGACTTTTTTTATTCCCTGCACTTCCTGTAGACAGGGAGTAAGGTCTGAAGGCTCAGTTTGATTCAGGTGAGACGTTTTGGCAAGAGCACCTTCCTGGTGATGCGGTGTATTTCACAGGACATCACACCAGGAGGCTACAAGGTCAGCTGCCCTATTACTTGATTTCCCTTGGACAACTTTGTAGAGATCTATTGACATACTGTGTACGATGTACCTGTTTAAAGGGTCCAGGCTATGAAGGCACTACCGCGGTTTGTCTCCCTACAGTCCCTGCGGAGTCCAATCACCTGGTGACCAGCAGAGACGCAAGGCTTTTAGTTTCATCAACCCTTGTCAGGCCCCCAGGCCCACCCCTGCCCGAGGCTCTAGACTCAGAAAGACCCAGGGTGGAGGTCTTGCGAGGCTTCCGCTGAGCTGTGAAGGCGCAGCCCCACTGGGGTCAGGGGACAGAAGTCAGGCCCCAAGGGGGAAATGGTTGTTGGGGAGTTGCGGTCTGTCGGAAAGCAAGTCCTGGGGTGCTGGCTGGAGGGGGCAGAGTGACCCTCAGGGCGAGGCCAAGAGGAGATCAGCACCGCCGCCCCCAACCTGTATTCTGTACTCTCAGACCCAAGTGCTCATTCAGTTCCTCGGAGCTCATTTCTGGGTTTGCACAGAGCAGGTTGATGGATGAGCCTGTGGAGCCTGAGACCCGGGTGAGAGGGGAGGGGGAAACCCTGTTTGCTCAGTGCAGACACAAGGCCCAGCCTGGCCAGGTTCCACTGCCGCCACCACCTGTGGGGTGGTGATGTGGGTTTTATAGACCTGCAAACAAGCCTGCAGAGATGATGTGATTTACCCCAGGCCACGGAGCTACAGCTCTGTGTGCACAAGGATTACGTATAAATAATCAGGTGGTGTTTTTTTTTTTAAACTGAGATGTAGTTGATTTACAATGTTGTATCAGTTGCAGGTGTACAACATAGTGATTCAGTACGTTAATAGATTACACTCAGTTTAAAGTTATTACAACAAAATGACTAGTTCCCTGTGCGTACAATATCCTTGTAGCTTATCTACTTTATACATAGTAGTTTATTCCTCTTCCTCCCCAGCACCTACCTTGCCCCTCTCCTCTTTCCTTTCCCCTGGTAACCACTGATTTGTTTTCTGTATCTGTGGGTCTGTTTTTGTTTGTTCCTGAACCAGACTTGGGTCTACCTGCCCGGGCGCAGTAAAGCCAGTCTTCCAGGCTCTCATGGGTTGTGGTGAAAGAACAGTGTTTAATGCAACGTGTGCAATGTGGGGACAGGTGGGGAGAAAGGGCCACTCAGGCTCAGAAGACTTGGCCTCCCCTTTGCTTTCAGGGAAGGGTTTTAAAAAGGCAGCATTAGAGGAGAGGGTTGCAGGGGCTTGAGAGTCCACAAAGGCCAGCTACCTGGCAAGCTGCGTGGAGATGGGGAGAGAGATGGAGGCACACGGAATGAGGGCTTAGTTCTGTTAGTGACGTGGAAGCAGAAAGCAGCAAGTGCAGGGGAGTATCAGGTGTCCCTGTCCCCTCACGGGCCCAGGTCAGTTCAGTCGCTCAGTCGTGTCCGACTCTTTGCGACCCCATGAACCACAGCACGCCAGGCCTCCCTGTCCATCACCAACTCCTGGAGTTTACCCAAACTCGTGTCCATTGAGCTGGTGATGCCATCCAACCATCTCATCCTCTGTCGTCCCCTTCTCCTCCTGCCCTCAATCTTTCCCAGCATCAGAGTCTTTTCAAATGAGTCAGCTCTTCGCATCGGTGGCCAAAGTATTGGAGTTTCAGCTTCAACATCAGTCCTTCCAATGAACAAGGCCCAACTCATACTTAGTTCTTTGGGCAATCAGATCAATAACCACATCTGCCTTGTGGGGAGAAAGGGAGAAGTGGGCAGAAGCAGGCCTGATGAGGGAGAGAGGCCTGAGCCCAGCCAGACCTGCACTCTGACCCTGGATAGCAGAGCAGCGGGGAGGCCGTCCACCCATGAGGGCCTCTCACAGGCTGACCACGCCCAGGGTGGGGCCTGGCTCCCTTACTCCACTCAAGGGGGCATTCATAACCCTAGCAGCACAGATCCATCACAGGGCAAGTCTCCAGTCTGTCTCAGCTGATCCAAAGTATCATTTACAAGCTTTGGCACGCATTTTGTCATTGCTGGTAACACCTTGTTGCTGACCGTGCCTGGAGGGGCAGCTCCTGGAGGGGTGCCCACTCACTTCCTCCTCCAGGAGCTGGACAAGCAGTGTCTACTCGAGTCCTTCTCCTTCCTTGAGCCTGGACTCCAGGGCTCAGGGTACGGGGTGGGAGTGAGGGGTGGGGGCTCCAGCAGAGGAGTGGGGAGAGCAGTGATGACTGTAATTCCCAGAATGGACTCAATTGTCCATGAGGATGATCTGTAACTTTTTCCAACTAAGATGTTGTTTCTGGGACTGGTTAGTTTTACACAGGGAATTATGAGGGTTGGTCTGAATCAGTTTAATAATAAAAAAGAAGCTTGCATGTTTATAGGGCTTCCCTCATAGCTCAGTTGGTAAAGAATCTGCCTTCAATGCAGGAGATCCCAGCTTGATTCCTGGGTCTGGGTCAGGAAGAACACCTGGAGAAGGGATGGGCTACCCACTCCAGTATTCTTGGGCTTCCCTTGTGGCCCTGCTGGTAAAGAATCTACCTACAATTCGAGAGACCTGGGTTCGATCCCTGGGTTGGGAAGATCCCCTGGAGTAGGGAAAGGCTATCTACTTCAGTATTTTGGCCTGGAGAATTCCACGGACTCTACAGTCCATGGAGTCGTAAAGAGTTGGACACAACTGTGCGACTTTCACTTTCACTTTGCATGCTTATAGCTTTCAAAGTAATTTAAAACAAAGGTTTTTTGGGCCGGCCCTGCAGCTTGTGGGGCCGTAGTTTCCTGACAAGAAGTGAACCTGCACTGTCCATAGTGAGAGCTCGGAGTCCTAACAGCTGAACCACTGGGGAGAACACAGAGTACGTTGATATACATGATCTCCTCCCCTCCCCACCCCTTGTTCCCTTCCCTCCCCGCTCCCTGTCTTTGCTTCATTCAAAACCAGTTCTGTGCCTTTTTCTAGATGATGGTGGGTAGAGGAGAAGCATCTGGATTTTGTGGATCATCCATTTAATTTCTCCTCTTCTGTCCCCTTTCAACCTTTGACCATTAACCGAAAGGAAGATGTGGGGGGTGCAATGAGTTACTGCAATGAGGTTGGAGACCGTGCCTGGGGTCAGGGTCCCCGAGTTTCCCCTTTGGGGATCAGACATCAGTGGAGGGTTAAGTACGGTTCAGCAAGTCCAGGAAACAGTCAAGGAGGTGAGAAGGGCAAGACAACCAAGCCAACGAGGACGTTGTTAAGAAATTTATTTGCAATTCTTGTTTTTTTTTTGTTTTGTTTTGTTTTTTAAATAACATCATTCCTTAGATAAAAATGCAATCTTACAGGAATATACACAGCGTCTCACAGAGATGGCCCTGAAACTCTTCTCGATGCCCTGGCCTTTCTCGAGGTGAGAAGGGACACGGGCGAGGCCGCCGACTCAGGTGACGATGGTTACAAACTGTATAACAGTATTTACAACACGCGAGGGCCCGCAGGGAGGTGTGGGGGCGTGGGGGCACCGACTGCCTGAGAACCAGTGTGATTCTGTGGGTGGGGGCGCTGGGGGGACTCCGAGCCGGGACGAGGAGCAGAGGGGCTGCATCTGGACCCTCCCGCATGGAGGACCTCGGCTGGGCGGCTCGAGGGGCATCCAAATAAAACAGGAAAGTAGTGTCTGGCGCTTCACCAGTGGGAGGCTGCCACCCTCTCTCTCAGTGGATGTGTTTTCCACGGGTGGTTCTCACTGCCACATCACAGACTGGTCCAAACCTGCTCACCTTGGACATCTCAGCCTCGGAGCAGAGCTTCCTTGCACAGGGCTCTGGAATAACAGGATGCGCAGGGGGAAGGGCAGGAAGCAGGTCATCGGGTGGGAGGTAAAGGCCGGATTCTGAGGGTGGGGGGATGCACTCGATACAGGCAGGCTCCCCAGGGCCTCACGTCTGGGGCTCAGGGCCACCTCGTGAGGGAGATCGTGGCACTGGGCTGTTTGTTTACAAGCCATCTCCCTCGAGTCCTAGGTATTGTCCCTTTCAAGCCTTGGCGTGGCTTCTCCACGCTGGAGGTGTTGGGCGGGGAGCTTGCCTGCCGGGACCCATCTAGCACAGGAGCCTCCCCCGGCCGGCCCGGCTCCTGGAATCAGGCCCCGCAGGAGCTGGGGGTGGGTAACAGAGACCAGACCCTGTCTCCCTCATCCCGGCCCCCAGACCCAGCGGCACCGAGGACTACGGTGTGGGAGCCTCAGGGCCGCGTGGTGAGCAGGCACCACTGTGCCCAGACATGACCTGCAGACATGACCCCCCAACACAGATAGCCTCTGCCCCACAGCTGCTCCGATGTGACCTTGGAGGAAACTGTTTCTCATGCACAGTGATCCCAGGCGGCAAACTTGTTAATTCACGTGGGCTCAGTGTCCCGCTGCCTTTCTGAGAGCCGAATCCCAGTTAGGCCACTTGTTCTGAAATGGGGACCTGAACCTCTCAACAAAGGGCTGCCCGCAACCTGCAGGAGGCCGCGGGCTCGGCTGAACTCTCCTCAGTCACCTGGTGAACCGAGCCAGGGCCTGGGTGTCCCTGAGTCTCTGCAGAAAGGGAGACTCCGGGGACAATCCCGCCTCAGGCTCTGCCCTGAGGCTCCAGCCATTGGCCCACCTCAGCCTCACAGTACCTCCCGCACGTCCCGGGGTAACCGCCCGGGAGGGGGCTCTGCTGACACTCCAGGCGGCCCCCGGGCACCCCCACTCACCCCTTGGCCTGCTGTGGACCAAGTCTCCTGAGTTCATGGCAGGAAAACTTCGATTTTAGGAGTGGTGGGATGTTCTTGATGAAGGGCAATGACATTTAGTTTATAGTCATTCCCACGGGCACCTTTGGACCAGGGTGGGGGAACCTCTGCTTCTCTCTGCAGCCGGTGCTTCCTTCTGAGGAGGATCAGCCTGGGAAGGTCAGCCCCTGCCCGTCAGGTGTGTGCACGTGAGCGCGTGTGCAGGTGAGTGCATGTGTACATGAGTGTGTGTAGACGTGTGCACGGGCATGCCTCGAGCATCTCCCTGACAACAGGAAGCCTGGCAAAACCCATTTACCTGATAGTTTGCTCTCTGGCCCCACAAGGCAGCGCTTTGTTGTTTTGACACAAAAATAAATAAATAAATAAAGACACAAAGAAACGACGTCAGAATTGGCTCGCGGGGTCCCCCCCCACCCAACCGGGGGAGGAGGGAAAACAGGGGTGGGGGTGGGGGGGCACTGGGAGAGGGAGGGAGGTCCCCCTGACGGTACAGCCGCTGGGAAAGCTGGACACTGGCTTCCTGGGGTGACCTCAGGTCGCCCCTCCCCGCGCCCCTTGCCTGCCTTCAGGGCCCATGGCCCACATGTGGGAGGGGTGTCCGCAGAGGAGGGGGCAGGGGGTGCAGACACCACACACGTCCAGAGAGGGTGGTTCGGCTGGGAAATAAGCTGGAGTGGAATTTTATTTTTTCTTCTTCTGAAGCAGATCTTGGGGTCTCGGCCCCTTTACCGTCCCAGCCAGGGTGGGCAGTCACCACAGATGTTTCCATGAAAAGAAGCCGCAGACACGGGGGTCAAACAGGCCCTGTGTCCCCATTTCCCTTCGGATCTGTGCTAGTGCTCGCCGCAGACCAGAGCCTGGCCTGGGCTCTGGTTGGACAGGGTGCCTGGAGGGTGGACACCAGGTCGCCCTTCCCTGGCTGTTTCTGCCTCTCAGACATGACATGCCTGTCCCTGCAGGTTCCTCGGAGGTCGGCGGGGGGAGCGGGCAGAGGCCACCACCGTCCTTAGCCACATCTGTGATGAGGTGTGACGAGGCTGCCAGCACTGATCCTCTCTCCCACCACCTCCTCCCTGTGCTGCTCTAAGTCCCTTCTGTTTCCTGGCCTTTGGGGTGGGGGCACGTGCTATCACCCACCCCCTGGAAAACAGCCTCACCCCCTCCATGATCTCCAAGCTCTTCCTTCCAGGGGCTCCTTTTCCTCAGAAAGACGCTTCATCGGCCTTGGAGGGCGAGGTGCCCTTAGGTGACCGCTGGGGAGATGGTCTGAGGGGGGACGGTGGGGAGGACATGATGGGCAGCTCCTGATGACCCCCAGAGCTCGGAAGCCGGAGCGCAGAGGAGGATAAAGACAGGATGCACAAGACTCTGGGGTCCAGCCAGACTGAGAAGGTGAAGGAAGCGGCTGGAACAAAGAGCTTCTGAACGAAGCAGAGAAAAACGCATGAATCGAGCTGAAATCTGGGGGGATAAAATCATCCTTTCTTCCCCAAGACCAAAAAGAACTTTCTAGGAGGGTGTGGGAAGGAGACAAGCTCCTGACTAACTGTAAGATCAAGGTGGAAACAAGAGGCTGCCTGTCAGCGAACAAACACAAGCCGGGTTCACGAACCCTGGACCCAGACTCCTCAGGTGTAGGGTCCTCGGCCACTGCAGCTTCTCTCCAGCCACCCAAGGGTCTCAGAAGGCTCGACGGCTCTGCTTTTGAGAAGGTTCTATGTCAGATGCACAGATGGGGACCACGCTGCTGACGAAGTTCAGGAAGACAGGTGTCACATGTTCGTCCCGCGCTAGCCGGGCCTGCGCTCAGGCTCAGGGAGACCCTTCCCTGGACAGGTCTTCCCGACAGACGAGCAGGCAGTGAGGAAGCCCGCGGTGCGAGATGGGGTGAGGGAGCCCTTGGCAGAGCCCAGCATGAGCTGGCCGGTGAGACTTGGTGACACAGATGGAAAGTGTAAAGCAGAAACGAAAACAGTACGAGGAGGCCATGTGTGCGCAGGTGTGCGGCGGAGGCCCACTGAGAGCCCGTGTTTCTCACCGGGGGCCAAACACACAGTGGGGACCAGGCACCAGTGCTGAAAGGCTCTGTCCTCCACTCTAGCTGAAATCCTAGTGGCCGAGGCAGACACAGGGGAAGGGGACAAGGGACTTGAACTAAATGTCTAGAAGACCACGGTGGCACCGAGGAGGAGCCTGAGATGGGAAGGGCTGGGCCTGGAGGAGCAGGGCGCAGCCTGCTGTCCCCAGCCTCCATTTACTGGGGGCTGAGCATCAGCCCATCACAGGAAAGTCAGCCCATCACAGGAAAGCACATCTTTACAGAGGAAGGGGCTGCTCACACGAGTCAGTGCTGAGAGGGGCTGGGCGAGCCAGGCGCTAGAGGCGACTCGACGGGGAGGGCCTAGATGAACGCTTGGGTCCTGTTTTCCCAAACTGGTCACGTTTCAATGCTCACTGCTGGAATCTGCTTCAGGATTCAGCACCCAACAGAGAGGCCCCCCCAGTGCCTCCAGTCCCACCCTCACTGCCAGCTCCCCATGCGCCACCCCCAATCCTGGTCCCTCCATGGCTGCCACACCATGATGGCAGACCCTGGAGGAGACCCTGAAGGTGGAGAAGCGAGCCGGATGCGCTTGACTTTGGACGGACGAGTTGTCACCTGCTGCCTGGCTCCAGCCTCTGCTGTCCAGCCAAGGACGCCCTCTCCTCCACCCTCCTGGTCAGTGGACACATTCTTAAGGAACGCTTGTGCTGGGGGATGCCTAACAGTGAGGTGAGCCACCTCTCCTGGGGGAGGGGGCCCTATGCCTGCCTGTGATGGAAGAGGGTGGTCAGGGCACCATACAACCCTTCACGGTGCGAGGCTGTCCCCAGAGAAATCCCAAATCCAAGAACCGGGGCAGAGCGGGCAGAGTGAGGGTGGAATAGACAAGTCCTGGTCTCTCAAAGCAAGATACGGATACACCTACACCCAGGCTGGGGAAAGTGGAGGCAAACGGAAGCAAACACAAGATATGCAAAACAGCGATGCCCAAGCCTGCGTGGGACCCACACGGGTGGTGCCGGCACTCGACACACAACCGAGAAGAGCCGTCCCACTTCCCAGCCACACGCAGAAAAGCACTTAAGAGCTCAAAGGTAAGGCTTGTCACACTCCAAATACAAAATGATTTACTTACATGCAGCAAATATACAAGAAGTGAATCAAAAACAAACTTAATTCATTATATTCGCTTGGCACAATTGCAATTCAGTTTTAAAAAAATATTTGTAAAATACTGAGACTGACCTGAATTCAAGTATAACGGTCTCTTCAGCAGAAACACCATCAACGCAGTGAAACGTCACATAGAACAAATCGAAGCGAAAAGCCTTCTGAGTTTCTCCCTTAAATTTCTGTGTGGTTTTTTTAAATACAGTTTTAATGCCAACACAACTCACAATTGTATTTTTAAAATGAATATTATTGCATTGTTTTTGCATATCTTGTGGGACAGAAAATGCAGTTACTGATTCCCATTTCAGAAGCGGAGACAGTGGTTGGTTTTTGCTTTCAAATGGCCCCAGATTCAGGCCTCCCTACGGCTGAGCCTGAAGGGGACCTGTGGGAGGCCTGGCGGCTGCAGACTGGCCCCCACCACACACACACCACCCGCCGCACACACGGCACACTCACTCGGAGACCCCGGGCACCCACTACTATACACGCTTGTGCAAGACCCTACATCTTTAAATTAGGAAACCAAATCAAAAAAATCTTGTCACTACCTGCAGAAATTATAACAAATTATTGGGTGTACATGATGGCTGACAAAACCCTCCTACGGCGGCTCAGCTGAATCCTCCGTAGAAAAAGAAACCGACCGCTAAATAACACAACAAAACCAAATCCAATCTACATTGGCAAAAGTGAAGACAGTAAGGTGCGAGGCTGCAAAACTTTGTAAACACTCTTCTTTCTACCCTCCCCCTGGGAAAACAAAATTATATATTAAAAAAAAACCCAAATGAAAACTACAACATGCTATCAAGAAAAATGTCAAACCCCAAAACAAAAGCGCGCTGGACAGTCACCACTGGTCTTGGCCCGGTGGGCACGCCCGCTCCCCTGGGCCCGCGACTGTGGCCTGGCAGGAAGGGTCCCAGACACAGGCGGCATGGGTGGCTGTGGCCGGCCTCCTCCTCCCCAGGGGCGGGCCGGGTCCTCTTTCCTTCTGTGGACGCACAGGGCCCTGGCTCTATTGGGACAGTGAGGCTCATACAGAATATGTGCAAAATGAAGTTTTTTTACAAGCAAAGTTGAAAGACACCCGTTTAGCATAGGGTCCTTTGGGTGAGGGCTGGGGAGCCAAGGCGGACCCCTCCCTGGTGCCCGCGCCCCCGCCCCCACCGCCCCCGCTGGACACGGACTGCGGCTGCTTCTCTCCTGGCCACTGACTTGGTCTTGTCCCCACGAAATGAATGAAGACGCTGTTCCGGTTAACTCCAGGCCGCGAGAACAGTGAGGCACTTCTGAAACGAACCCATTAGGAACATTGAGACAAATAAAAAGCCGGCGTCTCCAGCCCAGCTGCTACAGGCCGCTGGCGAAGGCCCTGCTGTCCCGGGGCTCCTCTGCGCCCTGGCGGGGCTCAGCGCTGGGCGCCCAGGCTGCGTCCTCCACGCCCCCCGCTCGGTCCGGCCCCGGGTCCCTGCAGTTTGCACACGGGAGCAGGGTGCCATTGGGGCTCTGCCCGGCACCCCCACTGAGGATGTCGTCGGCTGCGCTCTCCATCTCCTCGATGGTCATGTCGCAGGCGTCGGCCAGCTCCTGCGTGGTGGCCTCGAGGAACCTGGGGTCCTGAGCAAACTGCCCCAATCCTTCCGAGATCAAGACCTGGGGGACAGGGACCGGGGACGTTACTGTGAGCCCAGCCCTTCCCCGTGGGGCTGGCACAGGGGCTTCCGAGGGGTCGCTTGGGGAAGACAGTGTGTATGCGTGTGTGCGTGTGTGTGCACACAGGCGTGGTGGGCCTGCACGCCAGGAAGGAGTGTGATAGAGGGCCCCCAGGACAGCAGGCGTGCAGGCCCGAGGAGAGGCCTCTTGGGGTGGGTCACTGTCATCAAATGCAGGCGGGCTGCATGCATGGAGGAAGCAGGGGCATGATCATCCCCCAGGATCCTCCCCCGGGGCTGCCCTGATACCCCACGGGACACTTTCCAGGCAACTTTCAGGCTTCTCTGGTGACACCTGGCCTAGTGCCCCAGCTGCATTTGGGGGCTGAGGATCTGGGGACAGTGTGTGTGTGTGTGTGTGTGTGTGTGTGTGTGTGTGTGTGTGGAATATGCCTGGCACCCACCCTGTTTGTCCTGAAGCACCTGCCCCCTTCCTGGTGGCCTTGGGGACGCAGCAGCTGAGCCTAGGCGACCCCCTCCTGTCTAGTATGCTCCCCACCTGCCCTGTCCCCTCCTCCTGCTCCGAGTTCACTCATGGCCCCTCCCCACAGGGCTCCACTGATCTCCTGGCTGGTGTGACTGCTCTTCCTCAGCTTGCTGGGCACTCACATGGATTGGAGACCTAAGTGAGTGTCTTTCTGGCCAAGAGACTTGATGTTTCATGTGCTTGGGAGAACCAGGGTCTCCTCCGTTCTGCCTGAACCCCTCTACTGCCCAGCCCTCAGGCACTGCCCAAGCACTCACCGCCTCTACCAGGCTGCTGGCACTGCCGTGGAACGGCCGGCCCTGGGGCCCTGCCGGGCTGGGCACAGTGAGTGACACGGGCCGGGCCCTCCGGGGGGTGCCGACGACCCCGCAGGGCGTGGGCTCCCCGACGTGGGGGTCGCAGTGGATGGATGGGAAGCTGCTGGTGAGCTTGTCGCTGGACTCGGCCCCCTCCAGCCGCAGGGTGGGCACAGGCCGCAGAGGCCAGGCTGGGCCAGGTGTGGCGGGGGGCGTGAGGCGTGGTGGGGGGAGGGTCCCGGGGGGATGGCTTCTCTGCAGGAGGGGGCTCAGGCCCGCCACTGCCAGCGCCTGTGGACAGGATGGGAGAGCGTTGAGTCAGGGGACCTCCACCCTGTCCCTGTCTCTGACCCCTTCCGGCGTTTGCACCCTCGCGGTCACGCACCCCGACCCAGGGATCGTCTCAACTGCCCTAACAGACCCTGTGACATCGGTCAGCCGGGATCCTTCTCCCCTGAGCTGAGAAGGCCAAGGCCCAGTGGGCTTACGGTCATCTTCCCTCTACTCCCAGCGCTGGCCCCATTAGCTGTGTATTCTCTCCACCAGCTCTGATGTGATGGGCCATGGGGAGTGACCCTGCCTAGAGGGGAGGCCCAGCCCGAGGGCCAAAGATGGGTCGGAGGGGATCACGAAGGCAGAACAAAGAGAGGGAGGGTCTTCCTTTGGGCACCATCAGCACAGGAGAGACCAGCTCCTAGGAATCCCTCAGCAGTTCAAGTGGTGTTCCCAGCCTGCTGGCCTCTCCTCCCTGGGGGCCCCAGAGAGCTCCTGACATTCCAGAAAGCCCCATGGAGACCACGCGTTCTCTGGTGACAGCACTCAGGCTGAGCAAAACCTGAGCAGAAATGCCCTCACCCGAGCAGAGCTGCTCTGCCTGTCTTGTGCTGACTATAAGCCTTAATGGGCACCGAACACCTTTGGGATAAAAATGCCATTTAAAGCAAAAGTCCATGATAAGGAAGTGTAATCAAGGAGGTGAGAAGGTGGAGGAAGAGTCCAGTTTAGAGCCTGATTGGCTGGGAGGAGAGAGACCGGCTTCGGGGATTGTTCAGCTGTTGGAAACCTCCACTGGGTCAAAGGTCCTAAGAGGAGCTTGAAGCTGGGGTCTTGGGTTTCACCCGCTCATTTGGGGTCACTCAGCCCAAGAGCCAGTTCAACTACTGAATCTGCCTGGACCTGCTTTCTTGACATATCTCTGCCCTGACCGTGTTGCTGGAAGATTCTTTGGTTATTTCCATATTTCATGGATCTAATTTTGTGCTGCTCAATGTCCAGGCTCTAGCTACGAGTGACAGTTAGTTCTGGGGAGGGAACAGCTGGCCACTGGAGGGAGATGAGAGCTGCTGGTCCTTCCAACCTCCCAGGGGCTCTCCAGGACCACTTGGGTGTCCTGCTTGCGGGTACACGGTCCTCAGGTGCGCAGAGCCCTTCCCCAGAGGCTATTTGGGCAGGGGAGGGGACGCAGCAGTGGTGTGGGACAGGAAGGGTGACTGGGGGTCTGGAGGTCTGCTCCTTGTCACAGGGAACCCAGCCCGCGGGGGAGGGGCAGCGGCCTGTCCCCAGGTGGGGCTACCTGATGGTGAACCAGGTGCAAAGGCAGGACTGTCTTCTGAGAGACGTCTCCCCCGGGATTCTTCTGTCGCTTCAGACATTCAAGGTGGAAGGAGGCCCTTCGACCTGCACACAAGTGATGACTCAGCACGGAAAGAGGACGTGGCTGCGATAGCTCACATCCGAGGAGGTGCAAGAATGTCCCCCTCATAGGTGTAGCATTAGCACATGTCCAGCTCCAGGCCAGCTCCACCCTGGGGTCCATCCAGGAGGCCATCGAAGCCAGGCCTTGACACTCCTTGGTCACCCTTGTGTGCCTTGTCATCACTGGGGAGGGGCTGCCTCTAGAGAAGGGGGTGGGGTTACCCAGGGAGGCGGGAGGGGATGGGGTTACCTAGGGAGGCGGAGCGCAGGAAGCCCCTCTTTGGGGACAGACGGACGTCCCTCCTGTCCTCCTCGGGGGGAGTCAGCTGCCGATTCTCGTCATCCTGGTAGGAGAGCCTGGAACAGAGGACTTGAGACTGTCACCCCAGGACTTCTGATTCTCCCTTAGTGAGGGGACCCTGACGCTGCTTTCTACAGGCCACGGGGCAGCAGAAGCTCCCGGCTCCTCTGGCCTGTTCCCTGTGTGCCCCCCACGCCTCTGATGCTGGCAGGTGTGCACAAGTTGGCCACCGCTGTTGAGAAAGCTGGAACAGTTCTCGGTCCACAGCTCCTCTCTGGAATGGCCTGGACTCCTCCGCGCTTGCAGGTGGATGCTGCCTATGCAGCCCTTCCCAGGGTGAGCCTAAGCCTGTGCCTCCCCAAACTCTCCCGGCCTGCCCACCCTTGGTCAGTGGGAGCACAGGCGTGTGGTCATTGGTGACAGATGGTGGGGGGACCTTGGGGTGTCTAGTCAGTCAATGGCTCCTGGACTTTCTCAGGGGAACTCAGTGGGAAATGGCTCCTCCTGGCCTGGGGCGCATGATGGCCGCACGGAGGGCTGGACTCAGACCCCCCAGGCCCCAAGCCTGCATCCACTGCGCCCGAGCCTGGGGCACTTCCCTGAAAACAGCCGCTGCAGGCCCTAGGCTGAATGCACAAGCCCTAGTGGAGCTGCCTTGGCATTCAGCCCTTCCTGTCGCCTGCGAGGCTGCCCCCCGGTGCCCTCAGGACAGCAGCTGTCCTCCGGCTGCGCTGACCACGAGCCAGGAAGGTGCTAGGTAAAACCCACCAGACGTTCCTCTTACTGTCAGCTTGGCCACCCTCCTGTAACACTGTCTTACTGTTCAGCTCGTCCCCACTCTTGAGGACCCAGCTTCTGTTTGACCCTTAGCTCCTCTGAATGTCTGTGTCCTGCTGTCTCCACCGCTGGGTGAGCAGCTAGGTAGGCAATCTCCTCTGCTTTCCTCCCCGAGATCCTCTCATAACCCCTCACTGGCTGCCAAGGCCGGCTCATCCACGCCGGGCAGTGGCCTGTGAGCACTGAGCGTGTGCAGAGGGCACAGATGATGGTGAGTGGCCACGTATTAATTCCTCCTCCGAATGTCAGAAGCCAGAAGGGCTGGCAGCTCCTCGTGATGAAGCGTTTCTCTCAGGAAAGCATCTAACACGGCTTCAGCTTGGTGAATAGTCACAGGTTATTAATAGTTACGAGACTTGGCAACAAATCTTCACAAACAGTGCTGCCTTTGTGACGCTGGCCACACTACTTCCTGCTGTCCCGCCCCGTCCTGTGCTTTCTTTTAGGAGTGCTGGTTCTAACTAAGCAAATGTCACAGCCCCCTCACAGGTCTGGACCTGCAGTTTAAAAACCCTTCCCTTTAACTAGATCTGGTGGAGTTCTCAGTTACGGCTGCCAACAGCGCCCTCTGCTGTCAGCTTTATTATATGCAGTTTCTGGAACAGTCCTACTTAAAAGTGTTAGTCACTCAGTTGTGTCCGACTCTTTGCGACCCCATGGACTGTAGCTCCCCAGGCTCCCCTGTCCATGGGAATCTCTAGGTAAGAATATTAGAGTGGGCTGCCATTCCCTTCTCCAGGGGATCTTCCTGACCCAGAGATCAAACCTGGGTCTACTGCATGGCAGGCAGATTCTTTACCGTCTGAGCCAGTCAAGGTATGCACGTGTGTATCTATTGAGCTTCACTGTAAACTATATTTACGATGTCTGGTCACAGTCAAAAAAGCTTAGGGAAACAACATTAGATATTTCCCTGGAAGCATCATTTCTCAAGCAAGCGTCAAGCTAACCAGAGTGGGGGGCTTCCTTCCTCTTTGCAGCTGCTGGAGGAGGAGTTGGGGGCCCCTCCCCAGGGAGGGACAAGCTTACATCTCCGTGGAGACCAGGCTGGGCTCGCTGCTGTGCTCTGCGTCCTCGTCCACGCGCACTGCACAGGTCTCGTCCCCAGGGGCCTCTTCCTGACACAGCATGGCTATTGGGCTGTCCCGGGAGGGGCACCTAAAGGGTCCAGCATGGAGACAAATGTCAGCAGCTGCCAGCCCCTCCCCTCCCCCAGCAGGGAGGGACCACCACCACCACTGATGGACCCAAGAGTGTTCCCGTTAGGGTTCCGTGCAGGGGAGGGGCCTTGGGATTAGGATCCAAGGAGATCTGAGTTCTGAACTGGTCAGTTTTCCCCGGCACAAGTCACACTGCCCACCCATGCCTCAGCATCCTCACCAGTACAACTGTCTGTTTGTGTGGCTTCGGTTGTGACAAATGAAGCAGCCGATGAGATGGTGCTTTGGAAGGTGGGGTGGTGAGATCCTACCCAAGGGCTGGGGCGGGGGCAGGGGGAGGGGCTGTCCCTCCTGCTGCTGTAGACAGTGGGGCCTGTGGGCACTTGCTGGGGGTTCCTGGGGTCATAGCTGACATGCCTTGAGTTTGATGTTGATTCTTAGAGCCAAGCACAGAGAAGAGGCCTCACACAGGGGCTTGCTCCTCTGAGCAGAGGGGCCTGAGCCTGAGTCCCCTGAGTCCCCTGAGCTGAGACCCTCACGCAGAATGTGCACTGGGCTGAGCTCTCCCCTGAGCCCTGGGCTTCTGTTCATTGGGTCATGTGGTCTTTAGCTCTGGTCTCCGGCTCCCCTTTCCCATCTGCGACCATCTATCTCCCTAAAGGTCCTGAGAGTTGGGGTCCCTTTATGCTCAGACTCACAGGGAATCTGGGAGTCATCTCGGCTCATCCTCTCAGAACTGAGTGGGGGTCATTGTCCAGTTCTGACCCGGGGCCCATCAGCCACTCAGGGAGGATCCGAGTGGTTCTCAGGGGAGGCCCTGACCTCCCCAGGCGGGGGTGCCCTCCCCCAGGTGAAGGACACATGACACGGGAAGGCTCTCGCTGGCATGAACGGGAAGGGGAAGGCATGGTAGGGCGCACGGGGTGAGCTGGGGGTGGAGAATCACAGCAGGCGGGCAGCACCCCCTGGGGCAGAGCTGGCCCCAACCCCACGCAGCCCTGAGCTGCGAGGGGAGGGACATGGCCCAGGGCTGGGGCCTTGGCTAACTCAGGCGTGGTGGTGAAGGGGGCACGAACACCAAGGCGGGGAGCCTGCTTCTGGAAGGGACGAAGGCTGCTCAGGACACAGGTTGGGGGGTAGAGGTCACTTTTGGGCCCGAGCTCCTGCTGGAACCGATGTCCTGCTCGGGTGAAGCAGCCAGATACCCCGGCTGTGGAACCCAGAGCTGGCAATGTAAATGCTGCCTGAGGCCCAGAGCGTGGGGTGGGTACCACCAGCCCAGCACATCCCAGCTCGGGGTCCTGGCTCACCGGGGAGCAGAGAGTGGAAGGAAAGGCCAGGGGCTGGAGACGCTGGCAGGATGACCAGGAATCGCCCCAGGCTGGGGCAGAGCAGACTAGTGCCCCAAAAAGGGCCTCCTGCCTCTAGATGAGGGGGGCCCTGTCCCATCCCAGTTGGACCCAAGGCCAGATTTGGGCAGAGACTTGAGAAGGGCCCGGGGGGCGGAGACTGCTGTGTCTCCAGGACACAAACATCTCAGGGGTTGGGCCAGGGCTCCTCTGCCCCGTCTAGAGGCGGGCACCTCAGGACATGTGCTGGCCAGTGGGGCCATGGTGCCTTCCTGAGCATCCACCTGCCCTCTGGCCGGGGTCCCAGCAGCAGCAGTGGTCCACCCCAGCTTGAGGGCCGAGAGGTGGGTCTGCCGGCCAAACACTCCTCCCCGAGCCCCTCCACGTCCCAGCTTACCTCTGGGAGCTGTGCCTCCGTGAGGCCTCCTGTACCCGGATGGCAGGGGACAAGGGGGGCCCGCGGGCCTCCAAGGTGCTGACAGCACCGGAGTGGACAGCGGGGCGGGGGCAGCGGCCCAGGGCGGTGTTGTTGGCGTTGTTGATGTTGGCGTTGGAGCCTGTGGATGAGTAGCTGCTGGGGGTGAAGGTGGAGTCCACCAGCTTCTCGTGGGAGGGGGACTCGGTGTCCCCCTGGCTGTTGCCTGCCTTGCTTATGTGCAGGGGGCGCTGGGTGGTGAAGGTCTGGGGGAAGGCGCCCCGGCCGTCACTGGGGTAGTAGCCCACGTGGTTGCCGAACAAGCCGCCGGCCCTCTGTGGGAGGAGAGACAGAGAGAGAGCGGTGGGTGAAGGGCTGGCCCGCGGGGGAGGGAGGGAGCTCAATCGCGCTGGGCAGCACCCAGCTGACCAGGCCTCTTGCCTGAGGGCCTGGCAGCTTGGAAGGGCCCAGGGAGTCCCCTGAGACCTCTGGGGGAACAACAGGTGGAGGGGTGACAGGACCTTCCGGGACCAATGGGATGGGGGGCAGGCGCAGTGACTGTCTGGAATGGAGACCCTTCCCTGGGGCAGGCAGGCTTGTGGGGGCTGAGGGGCAGAGAAAGGGGCCAGAAGGTGCCAAGGGGATAGACAGACAAGGACCTGGCTGGCTCATTGAGCTGGAAACTGTGCTGGCCAAGCGGTTCTGAGAATCACCACAGCAAGTACACCCACCGCGGCCTCCTTCCCCGGAGAGCCCTAGATCAGCTCCCCTCCCTGCCCTGGGCAAGGAGCCTCTGCCAGGCTGGGGTCTCTCGTGTCACGCTGACGTGCTAGTGTGTCCCTGAGCCATTCAGTGAGGCGCATTTCACAGCGAGGGGGAGAAGGACGGCAAGGACAGGGCCCTCACAGGCCGGGCGCCCCTCACCCCGTGTTCCTGCCACCTGGAAGCCTGGCGGGGCTGGGAGGGCAGGGTGAGCAGCTCTGCCTCAGATCTGGGCGGCAGAGTCTCACTTGCTGTAGGATTTTTAGCCAAGTGCCTTGGGGTTCGTGAAGAGATCTGGGCACAAGGGTCTCAGAATCCCAGTGGGCTCTAGTTTTCATGGTTAGTACTGCTGACAGCCTCGGTATCCAGCAAGGTGGAGGGCTGGAGGGGACGCTTGGGACTGGAGACCTCATGGTCCAAGTCCAGAACGCCACTGGCTTCCAGGCGTCTGCTGCCTGATACCGCACATCTTCTGATTTTTGCGAGAGAGGCTGGAAGTCTAGATTTTTTGAATGAGCCATGCATTCAAAGGTTGGCAGACAAAATAGGCCTGTGGCTTAAACGTGGCTCCAAGGCCACCACTTTGCAACGTGTAATGAAGAAGCGTCTCCTCAGAAGCACTTCCTTAGGAAAATGGCTTCCTGCTCCTCCAAGGCCCAGTGATGCTCTGTGAACTTGAGACAGGCTAGGCTTGGATGGAGGCAGAGGGAGGGGGTGGGGGGTGGGGAGAGCTGAGGGGGGGGGGCGGGGGTGGGGCGGGGAGAGGAGCGGGAGAGCTGGGGGCACAGGGCTGGTTCTTCTCCTCGGGTTCAGGACACTCGCCCTCCTGCCCCAAACCCAGGTTACGGAGGCTGTAGACTGCGGCCGGGGTGCCCACCTACCCTGAAGATGTCATCTTCTGAGGCTGCAGACACAGCCTCCTTCATGGCCTTGTCCAGCTCCTCCTCGGCGGTCAGGTCCCCAGAGATGGCCCGGCGGATCTCGGGCCCCAGGTCATGCAGGGTGCGCAGGCCAGCCTGGGCCGAGGGGACAGGGCGTGAGGGTCCAGGCGCCCACCCGACCCGCCACCCACCTTCCCCTCTGCTTCTCCCCAAGGAGGACAGCTCCGGGGGTCCACAGAGGGTGCAGGCATGCTGAGAGGCAGTCTCAGAGGCATCAGTAGACCCCCAGCCCTTCCTCCTACTCCCTGAGCTCAGGGGGGCTGAGAGTCCAGGACTACAGAGGGCAGTGAGTGCAGGAGGCAGGGCGGGAGGGGAGGGTCCCCCTACAGGCTCGGAATTTCAGGAAGGGACCCGTGGGAGCTTGGAACCTGGCAGAGGTGGGAGGAGGTCCAGGGGCAAGGGCCCCTCACCTGCAGGGACAGGGCGTTCCTCTGGGAGGGCTTGCCCACCAGGCCTTGCTCTTTGCGTTTCTTGAACTTCCGGAAATACTCTTGGATCAGGAAAGTAGCATAAAACTTGCCCACTGTGACCTCGTCATCTGAGAGCAAAGGGAGGACAGGGTTGGAGGTAAATGGGGGCTTGGACCCTGTCTGGGAGTCCTCAGCTTCTTAGGTTTTCTCAGTTTAACTTTTTTAAACTGATAAGAACAGATACAACACTTGATCTTAGTCAAAAGGTTGAAAAGCGATCAATTTAATTTTTTTGAGAAGACACTCTCCACACACATGGTTGAAAAAGACAAAAATATACAAAAAGACCTGTGTACAGTGAAGGGTATCCCATTCCCGTTTCCTTTCAGATAACCTTTCTCATTCATTTCCTGAGTACTCTCCCAGAGATTCGTTATGCAAATACTTTCTGCAAGTCAGCAAATATATTCTTGTGTGCACGCTCAGTTGCTTCCGTCGTGTCTAATTCTTTGTGGTCCCGTGGACTGTGGCCCGCCAGGCTCCTCCGTCTGTGGGACTCTCCAGGCAAGGACACTGGAGGGGATAACCACTGCCTTCTCCAGGGGACCTTCCCGACCCGGGGATCGTGCCTGAGTTTCCTGCAGCTCCTGCTTGCAAGGAGATTCTCTACGGCTGGGCCACCAGCGAGGCCCCAGATGTATTAGTATCCTCTCCTTTCTCACAGAAAATCAGCAGAGCATCAGAATGGTTTCCCACCTTGCTTTTTAAACCTAACTGAGCTTGTTAACTGACTGTTCTGTGGTCCTGAAGCTCCAGGTGCCCACAGCTTTGGGCACAACTGCCCCTAAGCATTTATTCACTGAAAACCTTTGATTATATTGAGTTGGCCAGAAAGTTTGCTTGGGCTTTTCTGAAGGAGCATCTTACAGAAAAATCTGGATGAACTTTTTGGCCAATCCAACAATATATTTTGTATTAAAGAGTTATATTTTAGTAACTGTATACGCAAGACAGATAGGGTTGTCAAGGAGGAACAAAAAGGGGGTCCTGGGGGCTCATAACCCCCCTCAGGAGGAACAAAAGAGGGGGTCCTGGGGGCTCTTCCCCCAGGTCCCTGTCACTTCCACAGCTCCCAGCTGGGTGGGTTATGGGAAAGCCCCTACCTTGCAGTCTCCTTGATGTTCTCCCAAACCTGCAGGCATCCAGGGGCCTGCCTGGCCTCCCCGGTGACCTCAGGCTAGGGCCAGGCTCCAGTCGGAACAGGCAGGTCTCGCGCAGGCTGAACGTGGGACCTGCACGTGCCCAGGGATGGGGGGCGGGTACTCACCTCCTGCAGGCGGCACCACTTGGTCCAGCAGCTTCATGCTGGTCCGTTTCCAGATCTTCTTGATGATGGCCCGCAGCTCCTCATTGGCCTGTTCCAGGTTCCCTGTGGGGGGACACAGGCTGACTGGCAGCTGTCCCCTGGGCCTCTGGTGGGCTGGGCTGGTCCCTGTGCGGGGGCCCACATGGCTGCCCGAGGGCTCTGCCCAGCGGCCCTGAACGTGGGTTCTGTCTCTTCCTCTGCAGGTTCCTGTGGCCCACCTCCGTGCCCTCTTGGCCAGCTCTCCCCTGCCCCGAACCTGCCGCTCAGCGGCCAGGGTGACCCTGCACCCCACTCGCGGCTTCTCCTCGTGGGGGCTGCCAGGGCCAGACTGAGCCCAATGGCCACCTGCCAAGAGGGCCACTGGGAGGAAGAGTGGTCTCCCTGCAGACCCGCGGGAGTGTCCATACCCAGGGGCCTCTGAGTCAAAGGCCTCTATTGGGTCTCCTCCTGGGGAGGCAGCAAAACCTCGTGTGGGGCAGAAACCAGGAGATGGGGTCCTGAGATCAGGGGCCCCTAGGGGTCTACTTTCTCCACTGGCCGAACTTCCAGTCCTGGGTTCAGAGAGCTGAGACCTGCAGCTGTGAGAGGGCACTGGGAGACTGGCTGGGGCTAGCACACCCCTGGCTCCCTCCCACCACCACCAGTGCACATGCCCTGCGTGGCGCCAGGACGGTGAACACGGGGTCTCACCCTGCGATCAGGTGATGTGATACGTACACGGGCTCTGAGGACAGGGGGCTTGTGCAGGGGGCCTGGGCTCACCCCAGGAGCCCTTCACAAGGGTGCTCTCGGGTGCAAACTCCCAGCTGTAAAACAAACACATCCTGGGGATGTCAAGCACAGCATGAGGACTGCGGCAATACTGTGTTGTGTATCTGCAAGTTGCTTTGAGCGGATCTTAAAAGTCCTCGTCACAAGAAAAAAGTTGTAACCTTGTGGGGTGACGAGTGTTGTCTAGATGTGCGGTGGTTGTTTTGCGATATAAACAAATAACAGGATCGTTATCTTGTTCACCTTGTTCACGTAATGTTATATGTCACTTAGGCCTCGACAAAAAACAGCACACAACAAAAGACAAACAAAAATCATGTGTGAAGTGGGCCAAAGACAAGGGAGGCCCCCCTGACTGCATGGAGCTCAGAGCTGCAGGGGCCTTGCCAGAGCCGGTCCCAGTCTGTGGGGAGTGAGTCTGCTGACAGCCTGAATGGGCTGGAAGGGGACTCTCCCCCTAGGCCCGAGAAGAGGATCCATCCTGGTCAACAGGCTGATTTTGGCCTGAAGGCCCCTGAGCAGAGAAGTCGCTGCCCCATGGCTGGACTCCAGATCTGAGCGGGCGCCCACAGTGGTTGGGGTGACATGTGACTCGGCAGTGGGAGAGCAGGATGGGATGAGATGCCATGCTGGTGGGTGAATTTCCTTTAATTCCTGGCTTGACTAGCTTCCACGCGGCCAGCTTCTCTCTTGGTCTCAGGAGTGCTTTCCTTGGGACGGGATGTGTGTGTCTGGCTCTTCGGCTGGGACCTGCTCCAGTCTGACGACTATCTTGATGATGCTGACTCTGGGCTCCAGGCATCGGTGTATCTCATTCTTCCACAGGATGAAAATGTATGTCCTCACTTTATATCAAGCCTTCAGGACCACACCATGCTCCTTCCAGGAGTCTTCACTTCTTCCCTCCTTGGAAAAGCAAATCTTCCCTCTTGGACAGAATTGGAACCACAGTCATTGTGGAAAGTTTGGGAAGGGAAAGAAGGTAAAAGTAGTGAACAGAAGTCATGGCTGGGTCCAGTGCTTGTGGCAACCACAGCTCATGTGTCAGCGAGCTTCCTTCCTTGCCCTCCTGGTCACACATGCATGTACACCCAACCATGTCCATTCCAGTCTTTTGTTAGCAGAAACAGGCCTGTTCATGCCTATTCCAGCTTGACTTGTGGCCCTGGCCACTCTTCAGCCTGAGTATCTTTATCGAGCAGCCAAACTTGAACTACTAAGAGGTTTTTTTTTTTTTTTAATATTAGCTCCTAATTTTGACATGGGTCTTGATTCTTCATCCTGGATTCCTGTTCTTCATTCTGGGTATTTCTGTCATTTTATGGGAGGATTTAGCTGAGGGAAGGCGACTCTTGGCTTGTCCACTGAACTGAATGCCACATGTCACCGCCTTCTTGTTTCACAAAGAAACTGAGGTGGAGAGAGCGTCGTGTGTTATCACAGTCTAGCCCCCTCATCCTCCTGTCCAGGGCTCCTCTGCGAGATGGGACGGGCAGCCTGAGCCTCAGATCCAAAGGTCTGAAGGGAAAAACGACACCGCCGGGTTTTCTCTAGTGACTGTGTCTCTGGGTTTCAGACTTTGCTCAGGTGACCTATGCACGCGGCTGGCACAGGATGCAGACTGGACGTTCAGGGCAGGTGCTGGGACTCCGTCTCAAGCATGCCCCAGCTCCAAGAGTTGCTGCAGGAGGCTGGGAGCAGCCGCAGCTCCCTGGGTGCACCTCTGCCCTCCCAGAGCAGTTCTAACACCAATCTGCCACGAAGATGGCGGGTCAGCACAGCCTAGCCCAGCTGCTCCTGGCCATGGGCTGCTGCGGTACAAACCAGAAGACGGTCCCTGCCTCCAAGTGGCATGGCCCTGAACAAGCACAGGGCAGGGGGCTCTGATGCCACCTGCCGGCTGGCTGTGCCTGTATGTGGGCCGGCCTGTGCTGACCTGGACCATGGTCATGTCCACTGTGACCCCTTCCTGACGACACAAGGGTTTACTTTGCAAGGAAAGCTGGACATCTGAGATCCACCTGCAGCTGGTAAAGCCCCATGGTGCAAGGGCTCGGCCCGCTTCAGGAAGCGCTCACCTCCTGCCATCTGAGCGTCACCCGACGGGTCACTGGGACAATCTCTAAAAGTCACAGGCAAGGAGGCCACTCAAGGAGCAAAGGCTGCCTGAGCAGGCCTGGTCCCGCTGATGTCCCCGGGGCAGGGGGGTAGGGGAGGATCACGCTGGGCTGCAGCTCTAACACCCCAAGGGCAGGGGGTCCTGGGGCCCCGCAGGCGCCGAGCTCAGCTCTGGCTGGTCCACTAGGGCTCCCGGCCACCCCCATGATCTTACCTTCCGTCTTGATCCTCAGGGCTGTCCGGACCAGGGCAAACAGTGTGGCGTTGAACATGACGGTCCCGTCGCTGTTCAGGGGCATGTTCATGGAGACCAGCCGCTGGGGAGGGGGCACAGCAGTCAGCACAGCTGCTGGTTCTCGAAGGACCCGCCTGTGGAACCCCTGAGGTACCTCCAAGGCAGGAGGATGTGGGAGTGGGGTGGGGGGAGCCTCAAAACGTGTGTGCACGTCACTCTGTGGTTCCTTCACTGTCTGAGGACGTATATGCCACAGGGAAGGAGCCCCAGTGCCTTTTTTGGCTCAGTCCTTTCTTTAGGCTCATGAAGACTACCCTCATCCCTGCAGGGGCGCACTGGCCTGCCCGTGGTACCTAGAGGGTGTCTTGTCCCCCATGCTGTGTCTCCCATGAGCCCAGTCCATCTCTTACTTTGCAAGCCACGCGGTGAGGGCACAGCTTCCCAAAACCCAAGGGGGGCTGAATCCGACGGAGCAGGGTCACCACATCCAGGTGTTTGATGCGTCCCCTGCAAGAGGCAGGAGAGGAGGGAAGGTCAGGAGGAATGTCTAAGCCAGCAGCCCAGGACTCCTGTGCCCAAGGGTGGGGTCTCCTGTGGGAGGAACTCTCCACAGCTGGACCCTAGTGATCAAACTGGTGCCGAGCTGCAGAACTGGGTGGTAAAACTCAAAAACCAATCTACATGTTTAGATTTCTAAGGAACAATTTTCCATCAGTGCTATATTTCAGTAGGCAATGAAAGGTGGAAGGGATTTTAGCAGGCAATGAAATTCTCGGTATTTACTGCTGATTCCATCAATTAGCCATCTGACCATCTAACCATCTACACCTTCCGGAGAGTCAACCAAGCATGATGCCTGGACTGATGGACCTGTGGCAGGGATACAGCCAGGCCCTGCCCGGCCCAGACGTCCTGACTCAAGTACATACTGGTTGCTCCAACATCATGACCACCTGCCTGTTCAATGGAAAAGAGCAGACATGGTCTTTACTCAGCCTAAGGCCTCCTATTGCTGGCCCTTGACCCTTGACCCTGGTGTCCTGTGCAGGTCAGGATTTGCAGTGGGTCCGCCCAGTGCTAACCCGTCTTGACTCTCTTTCCCACATGTGGTCACTCAACGCCCTCTCAGGTTGGGGGCTCGGGTTTCCCTCTGGGCACTCACTTGGCTTCAGGGTCATACTCTGCCCAAATTCTCTTAAATTCGTCCAGGTGGTGGGGACCCAGGATGGACCAGTCCCTCGTCAGGTAGTCAAAGTTGTCCATGATGACGGCTACGAAGAGGTTGATGATCTGCAGAGGATGGGCACAGAGAGCTGCTTCAGTGGCCCTTCCTGCATGTGTGGCTGTCAGGGCCACGTGCTCGGAGCCCGGCGCTCCTGAAGGCCAGCCATGTGGCACCATGGAAACACTGGCCTCCAGGACTTGGCTCTCTTGACTGAGGACCTGACCAGCTCCCCTCAGTTATGTGGCATGAACCCCACTGTGGGCTGGCAGTTTCCCTTACACCCAGCTGCCAAGGTGGGGCTGCCAAGGGAGACTGTCCACCACCCTTCCGTCACTCCTCATCAAAGTGCCAGAGATGCTGAAGCGGCCTCCTGTCCTTGGGGATGAAGGCAGGAGCCAAGAACAGACGAGAAGGAGGTGGCTGAGCTCACCTGGCCCAGCTCCTGCCCCTCCCAGCTTGTTGGACCATTCCAGGGACGCAGGCTTTCCAGCCCAGCCTGGACCGCACGCCCAGCACGCAAGGCCGCCAGCCCCATCCGGCTTACCAGGAAGGCGCAGAGCATGTAGAAGCTGATGAAGTAGAAGACGGCGAAGCTGCTGCCACAGGGCGTCTCCCCCTCCGTGCTGTTGCCCGGCTCTGACTCGGGGGCGCACTTCTTGCCAGGCATGCAGGCCAGCATGATGTCCTGCCAGGCCTCCCCAGTGGCGCACCTGCGAGAGACCATGCCCAGAGCGGCTCACACAGCCGTCCTCCTGGGGGAAACACTGAATTGGGTCTGGGCCTTCTCAGGCCCCCAGCGCTGGCATATCCACAGAATATACACACACAACACTGTCTCCATGCCTGAAAGTTTTATGGGAAAGGTAACAGATTCCGTCTTTTTTGCAAAGTCCCTTTTTCTGCAATTCCTGTTAAGTGTTGAGATTTAGCCATTTGGATACATTTTAGTTCTGGTTTGTTTACCCTGTGTAGTGGGTGCTCTATATTCCATTAGAGCCCACCGCCTGATAAGGCTTTTCCTTTCTACGCTGTCACCAGGGAGCCTGCAGCCATCGCGCAGGGCCTTCATGGAAGTTGGCTTCCAGGTGGACTTGCCAGTGGACAGCAGGTGAGTCCTCCCTGTGCTTGACCCTGCTTGTTCTCCAAGCGTCCATCCCATTCAGGCTCTGGCATCAGGCAGGAGAGATACCACTGCCCTACAGATGTGCCAGCTCTTTCCTCAGCTCCACTGGGGCGTGACTGACAAACGAGACTGTGAGCTGGAGTGTAGACCACAACGATCTGATGCGTGTGCCCGCTGGAAAGGACTCCTCCCACCTGATCACACACCCATCCCCTCACAGCTTTATCCTATTTTGGTGAGAACATTTACGTTCTACTGTCTTAGCAAGTTTCAGTGATACGACCCGTGTCATCAACTACAGGCACCATTTTGCAGCTCAGACCTCAGACCTCAGACCTCACTCATCTGACGGCTGAGAGTTTGCGCCCTTTTACTAGCCCCTCCCCAATCCGTCCACCGCCCCCTGCCCCCCGCCACTCCATTCCTCCCTCTTCTATTCAGTTTCTGAGTTTAGACATGTCAACTCTTGGTATTAGTGAATTTCATGTGATGAGTATGAAATAATAATGTACTGCTGTTTTAATTTGGTTTTAAAATGATGAAAAATCTTATTTCATCCACTGAATGGCAGGTGTCTGCAGTCTGCCTCCTGGGCTGTCTTCCTGTTCATTTGCAGCATCTTCATGCATTCTTTATATGAGTCCTGTTAGTTACACACCTCACAACCAATGTCTTCCATTCTGCGGCTCGTTCCCAGCTCCACTAATGGCGTCTTATAAAAAACAGAAGTTTTAAATTTCAGTGTGGTCAAATTGTAATTTTTCTTTAGTTTTGTGCTTTTTTGCATCATGCCTGAAAAATCCTGCTGTATTCTAGGTCATAAAAGTATCCTATATGTTCTAAAAGATACAAAATTTTGGTTTTCATAATAATTTCATAATGACCCTTACTATGAAATTTATTTTGAGGTTCCATAGGAGATAGAAATATGCTTTATCTTCTGTCCAGGTAACCAAATTAAAAAAAATTTTTTTTTACTTATTATTGGTTGTGCTGGGAGAAAGTGAAAAAGCAAGGGAATTCCAGAAAATATCTACTTCTGCTTCATTGACTATGCTAAAGCCTTTGACTGCGTGGGTCACAACAAACTGGAAAATTCTGAAAGAGATGGGAATACCAGATCACCTGACCTGCCTCCTGAGAAGCCTGTCTGCAGGGCAAGAAGCAACAGTTGGAACTGGACATGGAACAATGGACTGGTTCCAAATTGGGAAAGGAGGACGTCAAGTGTGTATATTGTCACCCTGCTTATTTAACTTATATGCAGAGTATGTCATGTGAAAAGCCAGGCTGGATGAAGCACAAGCTGGAATCAAGATTTCCGGGAGAAATATCAACCACCTCAGATATACAGGTGATTATCACTCTAATGACAGAAAGCCAAGAGGAACTAAAGAGCCTCTCGGTGAGGGTAAAAGAGGAGCAAGAAAAAGCTGGTTTAAAACTCAACATTGAAAAAACTAAGATCATGGCATCCGGTCCCATCACTTCATGACAAATAGAAGGGGAAAATTGGAAGCACTGACAAGATTTTATTTTCTTCAGCTCCAAAATCACTGCAGATGGTGACTACAGCCATGAAATTAAAAGATGCTTGCTCCTTGGAAGAATAGCTATGACAAACCTAGACAGAATATTAAAAAGTAGAGACATTACTTTGCCAACAAAGGTCCATATAGTCAAAGCTGCTATGGTTTTTCCAGCAGTCATGTAAGGATGTGAGAGCTGGACCATAAAGAAGGCTTAGTGCCAAATAAGTGATGCTTTTGAATTTTGGTGTTGGAGAAGACTCTTGAGAGTCCCTTGGATAGCAAGGAAATCCAACCAGCCCATCCTAAAGGAATCAGTCCTGGGTGTTCTTTGGAAGGACTGATGCTGAAGCTGAAACTCCAATACTTTGGCCACCTGATGTGAAGAACCGACTCACTGGAAAAGATCCCGATGCTGGGAGAGACTGAGGGCAGGAGGAGAAGGGGAGGGCAGAGGATGAGATGGTTGGATGCTGTCACTGACTCAAGGGATAGGAGTTTGAGCAAGCTCTGGGAGATGGTGAAGGGCAGGGAGGCCTGGCATGATGCAGTCCACGGGGTCGCAAAGAATCCGACATGACTGAGGGACTGAAGGACAACAATGATTTTGACCAAGTACCTCCCGTAGGTGGAACTGTACAGGAAACCTGGCCTTTTATGACTTGTTTCACTGAACATCATGGCCTCAAGGTTTGTCTGTGTCATAGCAGGAGTCAGAACTTCCTTCCTTTTTAAGGCTGAATCACGTTCCGCAGTGTTGTAACCACATTGCGCTCATCCATTCTTCTCTCAAAGGACCTACAGTTGCTGGCACGCTGTAGCTGCTGTGAATGCTGCCGCCATGGAGATAAGGGTGCAGATATCTCTGATACCCTGCTTTCGATTCTTCAGGCATTAGTATATACTCACACGTGGAATTGCTGGGTCGTATGGAATTTTTAATCTATTTTTGATATTTTGAGGAACCATCATGCTGTTCCTCCACAGTGGCTGTTGGCATTTTACACTTGCACTAGTATTGCACAGATGTCTCACTCTCTCTGCCCCTTCAGCAGGACTTGTGCTCTCACAGGAGCCACGCTGATGAGGTGGGGTGGGGTCTCACTGTGGTCTTAACTTGCAGATCTCTGATGATTCGTGACTGCGAACATCTCTCATGCGCTCATTGGTCATTCACATACTTCCTTTGGAGCAATCCTCAACGTCTCTGCTCATTTTAAAGTTGCATTGTTTCTCGTTGTCTTCGGCAATCCATTTCTCTGGCATTTAATTTTTTTTCTTCTCGAATTCTTACCCTTTGGTTTACTTTTCTCGTCTTATTGCAAGGGGTAAAACTTGTAGTATTGTGTTGAGACAGTCATGGTGTATGAGCTCATCTGTTATATTTATGGATTAGCTACTGCCTGATATGGAGGGAATGTTTGTGCCCCCTCAGAATTCTCATGTTGCAGCCCCAAACATCAGTGTGACAGTGCTGGCAGGCACTTAGGTTTAGAACAGGTCGTGGGGCTGGGGGTGCATGATGGGAGCAGCATCTTTATCAGAGCAGGAAAGAGACGGGCTCTCCTCTCTCTCCACAGCGCGGGGACACAGGCATCAGGACACTGTCTGCAGCCCAGGAAGAGGCTCCCACCAGGATGGGAATCATTGGTAACCTTGACCTTGAACTTCTAGCCTCCAGAAATGTGGGGAAAAAACACCTGCTGTTTGCGCCTCTCCATCCATCCATCCATCCGTGGCATTTGTTATGGCAGGCTGCCCAGACCAGAACATTATCTGTACATGAAAGAGGTTGTCTTCCTTTTTAAAATATTTATTTATTTGGCTGCACTGGGCCTCGGCTGTCAGAAAACCCACCTGAAGAGGAGCAGCACGGCCTGGGGGAAGGTCTGGAAGTTGTTGTTCCTGTTGATCTCTGTCGTGTCATTCAGGGCGATTTTCCCAAACACCTGGCAGTGGGGAGGATGGGGTCAGCAAGCCATGGACACAGGGGTCCTGGTTCCCACCCAGCATCCAATGGTCTTTTTAGAGGTCACAGCTGACCCTGGACAGACTGGCTCATAAGCTGAACAAAGTTCAGAGGGCCTCGTGGGGGCAGGCACCTGCTGCCTTGTCCAGCCCCCATCCCAGCCCTCCACTTTGGACAAACATCCAAGAATAGCACCCCCAGCCCTTGGGAGGGGCCCTGGGAGAGCTGGTGGAGGCAGAGACTGCAACTCTGTCTTGCAGGGGCAAGGCTCACTGGCCTTCCTCTCTTTTGGCTGCAGATTCTAGACAACATATTTTTTTTCTCTTTAAAAGAAAACTTCATTGAGGAATAATTAACAAATCATTGTGCAACTTGGGGGAGTTTCTCTCTATAGGAAGCAGAATCCAGTGGGCCATAGGGAGAGAGGGTCTCTGAGCTGTGCACCCACGGGACACCATGGGGGTGGGGGAAGGAGTTCCACTTCCGGTGATCTCTCTGACCCCAGAAGGGGGGAGTCAGGAGAAGTGGGCTGGGGGCCGGGAGTCCGTCCTACCTGCATCCCGATCACGGCGTAGATGAAAAACAGCATCACGATCAGGAGGGCCACATAGGGTAGGGCCTGCGGGACACGCATGCGTGAGGCCGGTGGCGGGACCCCTCCCTGCGGCAGCATCTCTGGAGCCACCAGCTGCTGCCAGGCTCTGGGGGCACTTCCAGGAGTCAGATAGACGTTCTGGGCACTGAGGGGAGCCTGAGCCTGGTGTTGGCCCTTCCCCTCCCCTTGGTTTCAGGCACCTGAGATCTGGGGTGGGGGACCCAGAAAACTGGGCGCTGAGCTCGAGACAGCATGATGCCCCCTTGGCAGAAACAATCTAGAGTGAGCACAACGCCCTCCTGCCACCTGCCTGCCCTCATGCAGCCGGAGGGCCAGGGGGACGCCCACCAGTCCCCCCACAGCTATAAGCTGTTCCCCAGGTGGAGCAGAGGCAGGACCAAGGGGCCCTAACAAGAGCGAGATCCTGGCCCAAGCCTGCTTCCACCAGCATAGCTATTGGTGTTGGGCAGGCTTAACCTCTCTGAGCCTCAGTGTCCTTACCTGAGAAATGCGAGGAAAAGTAGTGACCTCAGGGATTTGGGGGTCTGGCTGACTTAAGGCCCACAAAATGCTCAGGCAGCACTGGCCTGTGGCTGGTCCCTGCATTTTACTTGCTCAGTGTCCCTGCCTCCTCCTGGGGAGGCCTCGGGCTCACAGGGCATGGACGAAGCCTGCACACCTCCAGGTGGTGCCTCAGGCCCATGGGGTGTCCGTCCACCTTCAGGCCTGCTCCTCAGCCCCCTTCCTAGTCCAGGAACTGTCAGTGGTGGGTGAGTTTGTAGTCAACCGTGGCTATGGGACTCTGGGGTATGCCTAGGCCTGATCCCCCACTGAGACCACTCAGACCTCAGGAGCAGATGGCCAGGAGGGGTTGGGGAGGCACCTGTCCTGGTGGGTGGGGTGGAGTGCCCCGACAGCCCGGCCTCTTCCTCTGGCTGCAACTTCAGTCCTGCAACATGTTCAGGTCAGGACCCACCCTGAGCCTGTCCCTGGGCCCCTCCATACTGGGGATCTCTGTCTCAGGAAGCCCATAGTCAGGAGTTTCAGGTACAGGGGTCCCTATGCCAGTGTCTTCAGGAAGTTTGGGGAACTGACAGCTGTGCTTCTTCCAACCTCAGACGTGTATGAGACTTGTTAGAGCGGGCAGGGCCAGGGCCAGCTATCCCACTTTTAGGAGGAAATAACTCTTGGGAGCAGAGATCAACCCTGCAGTTGGCAGCCCTGAGCCCCCTCGGGGACACCAGGTAATGGGGGGTCTGGCGAAGTCTGCAAGCAGGTGTGAAGAGCAGACCCTGCTGGACCGCCTCTGGGAGGGGGTGACTGCCCAATGCTGACGACGCCTAAGCTGGGAGCACCATCCAGGGGGAGCTGGGGGGTGGGCAGGGCTGGCTACCTGGAAGGACTTGATGAAGGTCCACAGCAGTGTCCGGATGCCCTCCCCGCGGCTCAGCAGCTTGACCAGACGCATGACCCGGAAGAGGCGGAAGAAGGTGATGGAGATGCGAGAGTTCTCCTCCGCGTTCTGGGGCCGTTAACACAGCAGTTACCAGGCGGGTGGGCGGGCGAGGCTGCTTGGCATGGCCCGGGGTGGGGGTAGAGGCGAGCGGGGTGGTGGGCTGCACTAGACTCTCAGGCGCCCAGGGGTGGGAGGGCCAGCCCCTGGCCTTAGCAGCGCCCAGCAGTGCCCTGGCCCCGATCGTCTTCCCCAGCACCCCTAGTCTTCCCCACCTCCTTGCGGGGCGGGGTGGGAGGAACAGGTGATTCTGTAGGAATTCCATCTGCTTTGAGATCTAGGCTGAGAACCACTCCAGGGACCCCAGCCTCCCTCCTGCCCGGCCCGGCTCAAGGTTCTTCATTCCCAGTGGGACTGGCTCTCTGCCAGGTGGCACTGGGTTCCTGGTGGGCTGCCCACGGAGGGGTCTTGCTCCCTGGCTGCCCAGACTCAGCACTCTAGGTGTCATCTCCCCCACTTTACACAGCACCCCCGCCCAGGCTGCGGGCTGGCCTGGGGTATTGGTGCTGGGACCAGGCCTGGCTGCCTCCCTGCTGCCCTCCACCCGCCTCAGGCCTTGGTTTCCAGGCTGCAGACCTGGAAGGGTTGGGGGCATGGGCTGGGTGGGCCAGGGCAGTAAGAGTGAGCCCTGGATGAGTCTGGCCTGGGTGTGAGAGGACCAAGGGGCCCTGCTCAGGGTGTCCTGGAGGGGGCGGGAGCCAGAGCCGGCAGGCACCTGGCCAGGTTTAGGGACAAGACTGGCTGCCCTGTCACCGTCTGCCTCCAGACCTCAGGGCACTCAGCACAGACAGACCCCTGACCCCCTCCTGCCCACACGGGACAGAGAGCTGGGGGTGCCGGCCCCGGGAGCTGGCTGGCTCCCCAGTGCTAGTGCAGCCCCCAGCCCTTTGACACCAGGAGAGAACGGACCTTTGGGCTTCCTGTTACTGCTCCTGCCGCAGGCCTCCTGCTTGGAGGCATCTCTGGGTTGTTGCTGGGCCCTGTGTGGCCACCGCCTCTCAACTCTCAGCTCCTCTGGCTTTACTTCTAACCATTTCCAGGTCAGATCTGGCCTGACAACACCCATGAAAATCCCACCAGCACAGGAGCCCTTGTGTCCTCTCTGTCTAACCCTGCGGCTGCTCCAGGGGCCTCTCCTCTCACCTCCAACACAACAGGACACCCTGAGGGGCAGGTTCTGCACGTACCCGCACACCCTGCTCCACCCCGGGAGAGGCTCACCTAGCCTTCTTTCTGAATCAAAGCTGCTTTCCAGGCAGGCCCAGGGCTGGGAGGAGCTGGCAGCAGGCCGCCCACCTCCCAATACAGGAAACCACCCGCCTGTGTGGTTTGAAGTCTTTGATGCCCTTCCTCTTTGCATATTCTATCATCTGTGTACCTACTTGAAATTCTACTTTCTCTCCTTAAAAGGAGGTTGTGTCCACCAAAGGAGGATGCAGAGGAGGCTCAGGGCTTTGTAACTCGGCCGTCGGCACTCCTCGCCCCACCATGCTCTGGAGGAGAGGAAGAAGAAAGCGCCAGCTTGCTCACATGGAACAGCTTTCTCACATGGAACCTCAGCTGTGCGGTGAGTTTGGGAAGTGGGTGCCATAGGGGCATCTACATCTGACATGTTAAAGAGCCAAACTCGAGCTTGTGGCCTGAGTGGTCCTGGGCGCCCGACACTGCAGGTGCCCTACACTCTACTGACCAGGCGAGGGGCAGGACGCCCAGGGTCAGCCCTTCCAGCCACGGGCATGGGTTTTGTCAAGGAATGCCACCCTGGGTCTTGCCTCATCTGCTCACTTTGGGGCTTGGGGAATCAACCCACACTCCAGTCCTTCTATAAACTCACACTTTTTCCACGTACGAAGTCTCACTGCAGCCTCTTGGAGACAGCTGTTCCAAGGTGACTTCAAGGTCACTCGAAGTGGCAGCTCTGTCACTTTAGTCAAAGACTCCTGCAGCAGGAGTGGCCCCAACCACACAGCCTGCTTTAGGGATGGGGGCATGTGGCCCAGTTCTAATGCCCCTCATAGGTAAGGATCCCACATTAACCTCTCGCTGGGGCTTTGATCAGAGCTCCCAGGAGCTGGTGATCAGGAGGGAACCATTGCCTTTCCACCTCCACTACATCACCTCTCCTTCCTCTTTCCCAGGGGCCTCGCCGTGGCGCAGGCCGGTGTCCCGTGCAAACCCCACACCAGATTAAGGTTGGAGATGCCAACAAGCAGGTCCTCAGGATGTTTAACAGGAACTGGCCCTCTGGTCTGATTCTCTCCCAGTGGCTTTTCAGACGGTCAAGGTCACAGTGAACTGCCACCCACAGGAAAGCTCACGGACGAAACATCACACCAACAGCACTGACAGCTCGCAGACCAGGCAGGCAAGGCGCATGGCAGACACGGGTGGGTGACATGCATCGGGGCCGGGCTCCGAGACGCCGGGGGTTGGGGAAGGCAGTGGAGACGTTAGGGGGGGTCACAGAAGCTGAGAGCGTGGTCTGGAGGCTCGGTCTTACCATAAAGGGAGAGCATTGGGTATGTTCAGCTGGCTTTAAAGAAAGGCAGACAGAGATAAGCTGTAATGAGTCTCCCAGAAAGAGGCCCGCGTTCCAGGTCTCGGTGACACAGGAGCAAACCCAGTGGCAGCAGAGGGCAGGAGGGCCAGGTGCGGGGGGCCCGGCCCACCCAGCCAGGCTCTTGGGTGTTCTGCCCGGAACCATCTCTGGTGACAGACTGACTAATTCACACTCGTTATCACTGAGGTCTTCTGGATTTTGAAGGTGGATTTCGTGTATTTTTAATCAGCTCTGTGTCCTGAGACAGCCTCCAGGGGCTGGCACTGCACACATCTACCCAGCACTGCCAACTGAAGCTGAAAGGCCTTGCCTGTGCCCCTGGCCGCTTTTGGCCCATAGGTGTTTAAGCCAAGGAGCCGCGGGGCGGTAACCCTCCAGGTTCCAGGGAGGACCGAGGTTTGGGTACCCCCATGTGGCAGGGCCAGCCTTCGAGCTGAGGTTCCTGGTCCCCGGGTATGGACTGTGGCCACAGGCATGAGATAACGAGTGTGGACTTGGTTTTTAAATTTGAAAGCCCTACACACAATTGAGGACATTAGTGTTAATGCCCTGGGAAGCTGTCCTCACAGGCCTGACCACGGGTTCACTAGGGGGCAGGGGACTGGCTGCAGGCGAGCTCTGGGCAGCCCAGAGCTGCACCCAGGGAGGCACCCTGCCCTTTGGCCCCTGGACAGTCCTGGCCCCCAGAGCTGCCAACTCCACCTTCACTCCACCTCCACAGCCGCCCTCCACTGTCAGAGCGTTGCTCCTGTGTTTTGTTCTCAAGGTACAAACAAGGACAACGTATAACAGGGCTTCTGAAGGACGGAATTGTGCACAACCAGACATTTGCTCGCAGGCTGAAAATTCTTCTTTGGTGATAAATTTCTCAGCAAATTCCTTTTTTCCCAAAGCAAGTTGGGAGGTGTCCTTTTTGCGGACTGGCGGGGACACAGGATGAGGGATGGGAGGAGGAGGGAAGAGAGAGGACGCCACTCTGGTCACTTATGGACCACAGTCGAGGGCTGTCCCTGCTCCCCAAGGGGCCTGGCTACCAGGTCCAACCACGTGCCTGCAGGGAGCGGGTGTCTAGGACGTGGCCAGCAGGCCGGGATGGAACACGGAGACAGACACAGACACATGCACACGCATGCACGCAGGAAGCTTCCAGTTGGTCAGGGGCCTGTGCCCCGCATGAACACCCAGGAGCTCCGTTTCAGGGGTTCTGTGGGCGAGGGGCACAAGGCCTCCATACACACTTAGGGCTGGGGCTCTGGCCACTGCTTCCATCTGGATGCACCCTGAAAATCACCAGAGCCGCCCATACTCCTAACATCCCTGGGCAGAGGCTTGAAGTCTTCTGGTCAACCGCAGCCTGAATGGGACCAGAAGGGCTGACTCAGGGGGCCTGCCCACCTGGGTCACCTAGCCCAGCCCAACGAGCCTTGGCCAAGACAGAATTAAAACTACTTATTTTACTACTTAAACATTCGGTATTCTTCCTTTGGGATATTAGGTTTTTTTAATGTTATTTTTTAAGCATAACTTTTCGTTGTTTCTTTTTTGCCTGTGCTGCCCAGAACGTGGGACCTTAGTTTCCTGGCCAGGGGTCAGATCCGTGTCCCCTGCAGGACTCTGGGGGCTGAACTGGGGAGCCCCGTTTGTGCTGGCACTCATGCAGGGAGTGGCTGGGGCCTCAGGAGCCGCACTGTTGTTCATCTGCAGCCTGAGAGCCCGCCATGTGCTGTTACCAGCAGAATTCACACTACACGGGGCTGATTACAAGATTACTACGATTGTTTTATCTTCCTTGGGAGGAACAGTCATTTAAGCAGACAACCAACAAGAGGAGCTCGAACAAAGTCAGTTTGTTACGAGCACTCACAACAACACAAAGTCCCATATGTGGGTGGTGTAGGGTGGCGCAGACAGACACACAGAGACAGAGATGGACACAGTGAGGCTGACGGGTGGAGAACAGACTCAAGGAAACGAATAAGCAGAAGAAGGAAGTGACGAGAGAGTGCGTGCTTTGGGGGCGTGGTCAGTGTTTTGGGGCCAGAGATTGGCTCCCTCACTTGCTCCACGAGCTTAGGGAATAGTTGAGGTCCCTCTGCTGTGGATGGTCTTTGGCTGAGCTGGCTGCTGGGGATGAGCATCACCAGCTGACTCGAAGGCGGCCGTGTGGCGGAACAGGGCTGTGACCTGCCTGCTTCCTTCTGTCCAGTCCTCGGATTTAGGGCAAAGGAGGGGGGTTGAAGGGCTTCCCTGGTGGCACTAGTGATAAAGCATCCACCTGCCAATGTAGGAGACGTGAGAGATGTGGGTTTGATCTCTAGGTCGGGAAGATCCCCTGGAGGAAGAAATGGCTACCCACTCCAGTATTCCTGCCTGGAGAACCCCATGGACAGCGGAGCCTGGCAGGCTACAGCCCACGGGGTGGCAGAGTCGGACACGACTGAACCAACAGAGCACGCACGCACAGGGGGTTGCATGTGGAAAGAAAAACTAAGAATGGGGCAGGACAGGAAAGGAAATGAGATGGGAAACACATGTACACCCATGGCTGATTCATGTCAGTGTATGGCAAAACCACTACAATGTAAAGTAGCTCCAATTAAATTTAAAAAATAAAAAGGAAATGAGATGACAGAAAGGGAAAGGGTCTTGGTCAGAAGGCTCAGAATGAGTGGTCCCCATCGGGTCCTGGCTGTTGGGACGATGGACAGCTAATATGGCCAGGCTGAGAACCCCCTCCAGGGGCCTCTTGGCTCAGACCCAAGGGAAGGATCTTCCTCCAGGCTTTGGCTTTGGGACACTCTCTGCCCCTACCCTGGAGGCCTCATTAATTTGCTGCCCAGCACATGGACCTTGTTCTGCAGGTGGAGGCTAGGCTCAGGAAGCGGCTCCCTGTGTCCACCTGGACTGTGGCCTGTCAGGGCCCCGCTCACGGCTGGCGAGCAGGGCTCTGTTCAACCTCTTGGGGCCAGCTTCACTTACAAGCAGAGGAGAAAGTGCCCTTCCGGACAGGGGGAGGCCAAGGTCCACCTTCTCACTAGGGGTCGTGCTCCTGAAGGCCTCACGTCCAAGGCCACGCCCAAGGTGCTTCGCTAGGTCCAGCCTCACCTCTGTTCTTTTAAAGGCAGTTACTTCCTGGCAGGCAGCCTCCTGAGTCAATACTGCCCTCTGTGACCAGTGTTTTGGGAACAAGGCACCTTGGTGGCTTGTTGGGGGCACTGGGTGGGGATGGTGCTGAGGAGGGGAGGGGCTTGAAGGGGCTCCAGGAGCGGGGGTGGGGGCGGCACAGGAAGGTGGCAAGGATCATGGCTCCCCCCTCAGCTTGGCCCGAGACCACCAGTCTGATTTAATCGACCTCAGAAGCAACCCAGGCCAGGCAGACCACTGCCATCTGGACACTGCCATCTGTTCTGGCCCCTCGGCCGTGGTGGGGGCAGGGAAGCTGGGCAGGGAGCCAGGCGTGGTCTGCGGGTTGGGTGGAGGGAGGGAGGCTCTGACTCAGTCCGAGGGGGTGGGCGTACAGCAGACGCTCTGACTCAGGACATGGCCAAAGTGGGAGCCAGTGAGGGCAGCCGTTGGAAGCCAGGCCCATGGGTCTGTGGTTAAAAGACAGCTGGTTCCAGGAGCCAGATGGGCAGCACCCACGTGGGGCCCCAGCATGCATCCCGGAAGCTCTGAGCCGAGTCCTGTCCCGTCCGTGTCCCCTCCGCCCACTTTCTCCTCCTGTCCAGTAGGCAGTGGGTGTGCGTGGTGGTGCTCCACACTTCCTGTGCCCTTTGGTCTCCAAGCCCCACTGGCCCACAGTCCGGGTGTCCAAGCATCCCCACGTGAGTGTTCCGACTCCATGGCCCCCGATCTCCACACGTGGACCTGCCAGGAGGTGTCCAGCCCCGACTCGAGTTGTTGCTCTCGGCCACATGGCTTCCTTGTCCCCAACTAGGGACACCTGTGTTCCTGACGAAGGACCTGGGCCTCCCAACACTTCCTGTCACTGTCAGCAGGGGAGGGAGGTTGCGAGGCGGGTGGGGGGAGATGCTGGCTGAACCCCTGAAAGCTTCCATGGATTTCCCTTCTGGAAAAAGAATTCGAGACTTGAGGGACAGAGAAGGAACGGGGGCTTCCTCAGGGACACGAGGAGGAGGTGGTGCTGTGTCGGGAGGGGCTGGGCAGCTGGGTCACAGACATGGACAGCTGGGGCCAGGGGCCTCTTCCGGTCACATCGTGGGATCCAAGACATCTCCCAGAGCAAGGGGGTTGTCCTGAGCCAGAGGCCTCATGCCTGGATGGCTGTGTCCCCCTTCCAAATGGTGGAGTGGCTTCATCTTTGATTCCTGTGCACAGCGAACAGGTCCCTGGACCATGGACACCTTCCTAAAGGTGCCAAAACCTCCCCTTCGTGCTCAGGTGAAGCTCCAAAGCTGGTGCTCTCCCTGAGCCCCCACCTTGCTCGTCCTGCCCAGGGACCCACAAGGGCATCACCACACTTCCTTCAGGTCTTTGCTGTTGCTGCTGTTGCTCAGTTGTGTCTGACTCTTTGTGACCCCATGGGCTGCAGCACGCCAGATTTCCCTGTCCTTCACCATCTCCCAGAGCCTGCTCAAACTCACATCCATTGAGTTGATGCCATCCAATCATCTCATCCTCTGTCGTCCCCTTTTCCTCCTGCCCTCAATCTTTCCCAGCATCAGTGTCTTTTCCAATGAGTTGGCTCTTTGCATCAGGTGATCAAAGTATTGGAGCTTCAGCATCAGTCCTTCCAATGAATATTCAGCATTTATTTCCTTTAGGATTGACTAGTTTGATCTTGTGTCCAAGGGGCTCTCAAGAGTTTTCTCCAGCACCACAATTCGAAAGCATTAATGCTTCAGTGTTCAGTCTTCTTTAGGGTCCAACTCTCACATCCATACATCACTACTGGAAAAACCGTAGCTTTGACTATATACACCTTTGTCCGTAAAGTGATGTCTCTGCTTTTTAATACCGTCTAGGTTTGTCATAGCTTTTCTACCAAGTAGCAGTGTGTTTTCTTTCCATGTTTAGGTTTTGCTTTGTTTAGACTCACCTCTTCACTACAGCTCATCTTCCGAGAACAGCACCTGTCTTCTCCGCTCCCCACCTTCTGATGCCCTCACTTGGTACTTCTCATCTTTCGCATACTATGAGACTTCTGGCTTTCTATGCCTGACCATCCCCTGGCTCTAGAATGCTGGCTCTTGAGGACGGGCTTCTGTTTGGTCCACGATGGATCCCAGGTGCCCGGCACACAGAAGGCAATGATGGTTCCTAGGAAGCCCACCTCCCTAGGGGGCACCAGAGCCTGGGAGAGGCAGGAGGATGGAGCTGTTGAAGAGAAGGGGGTGAATCTGAACCTGAGCAGTATCTAGAGGGATGAAGTCAGCATCTGGTGATTTCAGGAAAGACAGTCAAAGATGAGGAGTTACAGGCGAGGAGCCTCCAGAAATCCTAAGGCTGGAATGGAACATTCCTCCCAGAAAGGAGGTTTGGTGAAGAAAGGAGGACTAGAAAACTCAAGGTGGGAGGCGGAGCTGGAGCAGTACCCAGCAAAGTCTTGGTGCCGAGCTCTTCCCTGCCCCAGGGAGCGCCAGGCCCCAGGCTGCTGCTGGCAGGAGGCAAAACCTGCAGTAGAGGGCCCTGCCTGGGGATGAAGTGCCGCTGTTCCTGTAACTGGACCCCCTGATCCTGGCTGCTATCCAGGTGCAGGACCATGTCCCTGCTATAGGCCAGGCCTGTCTGGCTTGAGTTACAGGCAGGAGTCAGTGAGCTTGCCTTGATCCTGCCACACCCGCCAACCAAGAGTCCAGCGCCTCTGGGAACAAGGGCTGTGAGTCTGTGATTGGCAGGGGTGTTGGCAGGGAGCTTGGAAAGAATGTCCTTGGCTTGGTGCCATGTTCTCTCCCCTTCAACAGTGCTCTACAGTGTATGCCAGGCTTCTACATGAATGCTCTTAGCTGAGCTTCAATACCTGGCAGTAATATCACGCTCTCCAGACCATGGAGGAGCAGCATTAGGACTCCAGCCCTCTGGCCCCTGCCTGGGGTGACAAGGTGCATCTCCTAACTGCATGTGTGGGAGGGAAGGGAAACAGTGGGGGTTGCATGGAGGGTCTCCAGCCCCCACTTTGCTCTCCATTACAGGCACTGTCCCCATTCTATCTCCGGACCACCCTCCCCATGACTTCTGACAGACTCCTCCATCTATGGAGTGAGGAGCATCTCCACGTAGGCGTGGGCAAAGGAAGCCTGGGAGGAGCTGAGTGGCTTCCAGCCGGAAGGGGCACTGGCCTGTAACTTCTTGTTTTGAAAATAAAAGACCTCCTGTGGCTCTTTCAGATATAAACCATGGAACATATGGGCTGAGCCAATCCTGGCCAGCAGGAGGCCATGCATGAGAGGGGGACATGGGATTCACGTGTTAACAAAGGGCACCGCGGACAAGACAGACACCTCCCCAGGTGTGCGGAGCCAGCTACCCTGGGAGGCCTGGGCTCCAGTCGAGGGGCGGGAAAGGCACTGATGGGCTGCACCTTCACCTATGCTCAATTTCACCTGTGCTCAACCTCACTTGTGCCCTGCCCTCACCTATGCCATGCCCTCACCTGTTCCCTGGCCAATGGGGATGATCACCCTTGACTGTTAGGCTCAGGGGGATGGACTCCAGAGCTGGAGGCCATGATGAATTGTAAATGGAAGCCGTTGTACAGATGGTGGTTCTGCACGTGATGCCACTTGCCAGTCCTGGGGTCCTGCACCACCCCAACCCCGACAGCCAATTTTGGGGGTAGAAATTTTATATCCTAGAAAATTTTCCTTTGTCTTTACTTTTTGTTTAAAAACAGCAGTCAGTTCAGTCACTTAGTCATGTCTGACTCTTTGTGACCCCATGGACTGCAGCACACCAGGCTTCCCTGTCCTTCACTATTTCCCTGAGTTTGCTCAAACTCATGTCCATTGAGTTGGTGATGCCATCCAACCATCTTATCCTGTTGTCCCCTTTTCCTCCTGCATTCAATCTTTCCCAGTACCAGAGTCTTTTCCAATGAGTCAGTTCTTTACATTAGGTGGCCAAAGTATTTGAGCTTCAGTTTTGGCATCAGTCCTTCCAACGAATACTCAGGACTGATTTCCTTTAGGATTGACTGGTTTAACTTCCTTTCTTTCCAAGGACTCTCAAGATTCTTCTTCAGCACCACAGTTTGAAAGCATCAATTCTTCCACGCTCAGCTTTTTTTATGGTCCAACTTTCACATCCATACATGACTACCAGAAAAACCACAGCTTTGACTAGACAGATCTTTTGTCGGTAAAGTAGTCTCTGCTTTTTAATATGCTGTCTAGGTTTGTCATAGCTTTTCTTCCAAGGAGCAAGTATCTTAATTTCATGGCTGCAGTCACCATCTGCAGTGATTTTGGAGAAAATAAAGTCTCTCACTGCTTCCATTGTTTCCCCATCTATTTGCCATGAAGTGATAGGACCAGATGCTATGATCTTAGTTTTTTGAATGTTGGAATTTTAAGCCAGGTTTTTCACTCTCTTCTTTCACTTCGATCAAGAGGCTTTTTAGTTCTTCTTTGCTTTCTGCCATAAAGGTGGTGTCATCTGCATATCTGAGGTTATTGATATTTCTCCTTGCAATCTTGATTCCAGCTTGTGTTTCATCCAGGCTGGCATTTCACCTGATGTACTCTGATATAAGTTAAATAAGCAAGATGACAATATGCACCCTTGACATACTCCTTTCCCAATTTGGAACCAGTCCATTGTTCCACATTCAGTTCTAACTGCTGCTTCCTGACCAGCTACAGATTTCTCAGGAGGCAGGTGAGGTGGTCTGGTATTCTCATCTCTTTAAGAATGTTCCACAGTTTGTTTTGATCCACACAGTCAAAGGCTTTGGTGTAGTCAGTGAAGCAGATGTTTTTCTGGAATTCTCTTGCTTTTTCTATGACCCAGTGGATGTTGGCAATTTGATCTCTGGTTCCCCTGCCTTTTCTAAATCCAGCTTAAACATTTGGAAATTCTCAGTTCATGTACTGTTGAAGCCTCACTTGGAGAATTTTGAACATTACTTTGCTAGCATGTGAGATGAGTGCAATTGTGCAGTAGTTTGAGCATTCTTGTAGCTCAGTCGGTAAAGAATCTGCCTGCAGTGCAGGAGACCCGGGTTCGATCCCCTGGGTTGGGAAGATCCCCTGGAGAAGGAAGTGGCAACCCACTCCAGTACCCTTGCCTGGAAAATCTCATGGACAGAGGAGCCTGGTGGACTGCAGTCCATGGGGTCACAAAGAGTTGGGCATGACTGAGCGACTAACACTAACTTGAGCATTCTTTGGCACTGGAATGAAGACTCACCTTTTCCAGGCTTGTGGCCACTGCTGAGTTTTCCAAGTTTGCTGGCATATCGAGTGCAGGACTTTAACAGCATCATCTTTTAGGATTTGAAATAGTTCAGCAGGAGACCCGGGTTCGATCCCTGGGTTGGGAAGATCCCCTGGAGAAGGAAATGGCAACCCACAACAGTATCCTTCCCTGGAAAATCTCATGGACAGAGGAGCCTGGTGGACTGCAGTCTATGGGGTCGCAAGGAGTTGGGCATGACTGAGCGACTAACATTAACTTGAGCATTCTTTGGCACTAGAATGAAAACTCACCTTTTGCAGGCTTGTGGCCACTGCTGAATTTTCCAAGTTTGCTGGCATATCGAGTGCAGGACTTTAACAGCATCATCTTTTAGGATTTGAAATAATTCAGCTGGAATTCCATGACTTGCATTAGCTTTGTTTGTAGTGATGCTTCCTAAGGACCACTGACTTCGCACTCCAGGATGTCTGGCTACAGGTGAGGATCACACCATCATGGTTATCTGGGTCATGAAGATCTTTTTTGTGTAGTTCTTCTGTGTATTCTTATCACCTCTTAATATCTTCAGCTTCTGTTAGGTCCATACCATTTCTGTCCTTTATTGTGCCCATCTTTGCATGAAATGCTCCCTTGGTAGCTCTAATTTTCTTGAACAGATCTCTAGTCTTTCCCATTGTATTATTTTCCTCTAGTTCTTTTCATTGATCTCTTAGGAAGGCTTTCTTTTCTCTCCTTGCTAGTTTTTGGAATTCTGCATTCAGATGGATGTATCTTTCCTTTTCTCCTTTGCCTTTCATTTTTGTGTGTGTAAATGCATGTGCACAGAAAAAAAACATCAGGCTGAGTGATGACGCGGGCCTGGCCGCAGTGGCCTTCTGGCCTAACCCCAGAAGACCCTGGGACTGGGTGTGTCTTGTGCAGCAGGGGCCTCTCTGCTGTTACCTTCCTGCCCTTGGTTCCTGCACAGACCCCCACAGAGATCCCTCCTCAAGAGGCAGGCCCACCCTGATCTTCCCTGGTCTCCCCCGAGAGGGCCCCTTGGTCTGAGCACAGGGCCCTGGTCAGGGATATGCATGTACAGGGATCTGAGAGCAACCTGGGGCCACATGGAGGAGTGGGGAGTGGTGCGAGGGAGAAGAGGCCTAGGTTGCGGGGAACTCAGTTTCCTTGTGCTCCAATGATTTAACGGATAAGGTCAAGGAAGTGCATGTGCACGGGAGTTTACATACACACACACACACACACACACCCCACAAGACAAAGACAACCCCACGGGATCCCTGAGACAGAGGGGCAACCAAATCTGGGCAGTGGGTCAAGCAGGGAGAGGTGAGGTTGACAGCAGGATGTAACAGACTCCTCCCAGCATCCATCCCCGGGAAGGGGCAGACAGGCCTCGGATGGGGAATCAGGACAAGAAGTAATGTCAGTTAAATGACTGGCAGCCAGCTTTGGGGTGGAGGGGTGGGTAAGGACTCGGGTAGAGGGGCTGACGGTCATGGGGGGTTTCTGACACCTTAGATCAGAACCCTTCAGCATCTGCTCTGAGCTGTCACAAAATGGTTCAGTGCATCAACATTTGTGCAAACATTATCAAGTCTCTTAACCAATAAAAAACTATGACAAGGAACTAAACCACACATGTTAAAGACCAGCCGCAAGAGGGCTTGCCTACAGATAGAGAGAGAAGGTTGAGCATGCCGGGGACAGACGAGCGTGTGCAGGGGTTGAAGACTGTCTAGGAGGGGCAGCTCCCAGGAGCAGGTGCAGGAGGCCCTGGAGCCAGGCTGGGGGGCGGGCCAGGAAGAGCCAGGCAGGGGCAAGACTGGTCCTCAGGGCAGGTTCATGTGGGGCCAGGTGCTCCACAGTAAGCAGAAGGGAGAGTTGGGGGAGGAGCCCTCTCCAGAGAAGAGGGATACAAGTGTTCTCCCAGTGAGGGGCCCTTCCAGCATGAATATGGGGCTGGGTGGGCTGAGAGGGCTGGCCAAGTGGGAGCCTCTGCCTGCCCGGGGTCCTCAGGAGAGGCTTTTCCCGGATGCCGGAGCAGGAAGGGGCTGGGTCCCCACCCCGGCAGCTGCCCAGGGGTTGTAAACATCCCTCCATCACCTTACTCCGGGGCCCTGGGGCTGTGTCCTCCTAGACAGTATGCATCATGCCAGGCTGATTGTAAAGAGGAGAGGAAGGGATGCAGGAGTCAGAACTCGGAAGGAGAGGAGGGCCTAACTCGTTCCAAATGTTAGAAAAAGAGAATAAAGAAATTTCAAGATAAAGCAACAAGAAAAAAATCCTTTAAACCAATTTAAACAAACAAATGAGAATAACAAAGTGGAAATGAGCTGGGAGGAGGAGAGGAGGCGAAGGAGAGCGATGGGGGTGAGCGTGAGGCAGGCACGGCGTCACAGGGCGGGACGCCGGTACTTACGTTTACCTCGGTGATGGCTATATCAACAATGCTACCCACAACAATCAAGGCGTCAAATGTGTTCCATGCATCACAGAAATAGTGCTGCATGGGCAGAGGAGCCGAGGGAGGGAGGGAGAGAAAAACCAGCGACAAAGGAAACAAAACAAAAGGAAGAGGAAAATGAAAACAAAACAAAAAAAAAGCATGAAAGAAAGGAGAGAAGAGAAAAAAATGAGAAAAGAAAGAGGTTATGTGGGCATACTGGACCCCTTACCACTCCACAGTTCTGGAGGTGCACGCCTGCACCTGTTGCTCAGGGAGCCTGACAAAAGTGGGTTAGTCGGGGGCCGGGCGGGCGTCCGGGAGGAGCGGGAGCCTTTGCCCGGCCCGGCGGAGTGGGGACAGTGGCGGGGCTCACGTCCCCCAGGACGGCGGCAGGTGCGAGAGAAAGCATGACTGGAGCGGGTAAAACAGGAAACCAAAAAATAAACCAAAGGAGGTGAAGAGAGAGGGGGGCACGGAGGCGTCCTGGGCAGAGTCATACTCACATTCGTCTCACTGAGAATGACGTCAATTACGCTGCCAATTACGATCAGGAAGTCAAAGACATTCCAGGGGTCACTAAAGTAGCCCTACACGGGGCGGCAGGACGGGAGTGAAAAGGAAGGTTAGACAGACAGGCACAGAGCCCGTGGAGCCGCCCGGCGCTGCTGGAGTCCGAGCCCAGGAGGGGCGGCCGGCCCACCCCCCCACCTGCCTTCCCGGGTGCCCCTCCTCAGACCCGGCCCCTGGCCACCCTTCCTGTGTCCCCAGCACCTCCCAGGCCTCCGACTCTCTTGTCCGAGGGCTGTCTGCAGGGATGGAGGTGACACGGGGCAGGGCCCTTGAGGCGTGATCTGGGAATCACAAGCAGCATCGCTGTGGTCCAGGTGGGCCGCCAGGCCCTTGGGCTCGGTGGTGACTCAAGTGAAGCTCGCGATGACCAGGGGGCCATGTCATCAGAGCGGCATCTACAACCAGGTCACCCTCGTGCCAGCCCCGGATGGGCATTAGCCCTGGATTTGCCTCTGTCCAGAGGCTTTCCTCACTTCAAAGGGATGGAGGCTGGGTCAGGCCCAAAGCCTGGAAATGTGTGTGGGGGGGACCTGGACTGTGTCTCCAAAGCCCCGTCCCCAGCATCATCACTGTGACCAGCACCCTGCTGAGATGCCCTGAGAGAACAGGGCTCTCACAGCCTGCAGGCAAGGTGGGGGCCTGGGACAGAGGCCTCTTGGGAGGAGCACACGGGCAGTCATGCCTGGTGCCTGGCAGGGAGCAGGGTGCTGAACACACCCCTTGTCCTGCACATGTGGATTTTGCCTGTTTTACACTGTATTTGGGGAAGGGAACAGACGCATGGTTTTGAAACATTTCTGGAAGCATGTGGATGACTGACTGTCTCCATTTCCATGAGGAGTCCTAGGTAGGCAAACTCTCTACAAAGACAGGACAGGTCCTCTCAGAGTGAAGGGGTCAGGGAGTAATGCTCTGGGACTCGCGGATGCACACTCGCGCTTCAGGATCCCAGGAGTTGGGCGGCTACTCTCCCGGAGGGTGGAGTGGGGAGGGTCAGCACCAGGGCAATGTGTCTACTTTAAGAGAGGACATCTGCCCCTTTGGTCTTTCGAGGGAAGCCCCCACCTCTAAGCGTCTCCCAGGCCCCCCCCCCTACCTTCCTGGGGGTGGCCAACTCTCCCTTTGTATTCCTGACTCTTAGGAGCCAGGCGTCTTCTGTTTGCCCATTTCTCCCAGCTCCATCCTGCTCCTCGACCCCTCAGTTCCCAGCTGTGCCCCCTTGCAGCTGGATCACAAGACAGGCTGTGCAGGCCATTCTCATTACTCTTAGTGTGGAGGTCAGGTCACAGGGACAGGGCCTTCTCAGTTCCCAAGCATTTCTGCCCATGTAAGCAGAAATGCCACCACAAAGCCTCTGGACAATTGGCAGGGAGTGGAGGTTGGCTCAAGGCATGGGGGAAGTGAGGGTCACGAGGAACCCTGGCCATCTTGTCAGCTTCCTCGAGTGTTTCTCTGAATATCACAGGGCCCCTGGGGCAGAAAGAGACTTGCTCTCCCATTTGAGCTGTGAGCAGGAAAGAACCAACCCCTCCCAGGTGCTGACATGGCATTTCAGGCATATGGGGAGCACCGGTTTTGAGGGCAGGGGGACAGAGTGAGGACCCCAAACGAAGGACGAATGTGCCTGTGTTCAACATCACTTTTGGAAAACGCTGGGGAGCTACCTCCAGGGGGGAAGACGGTTTCAGGAGGGAAGGGTAGGGGGTTCAGGCAGAAAGAGGATGGAAGCAGGAACCAGAGAAGAGTCCAGGACGTCCCGCATCCAGCCTAGAAAACCCAGCGACAGAGCGTTATTGGGGCCAAGGGGAGGAGAGAGGGCAGCGGGCATCTCGTTCGCAGGGAAGACTGGAGTCTCCGGTTCACCAGAGGGACCTGGAACAGACGGGTGGGTCACCTGGGTCCGCAGTGCGGCTGAGGGGAGAGACAAGGGAGGAAGGCAGGCAGAAGCGGTGGACAGGAGGTTAACAGCGGGCAAGCACGGGGCAGGAGCCAGGCCCTGGGACCCTGCAACCCACCCCCATGAAAGCATCGTCTGTCACCCCTGCTCTCTGGTTGCACAGTGACCGGGCCGCCCCCCTTGGAGGCTCCCTCTGCTCACGCCCTGCCCTTGCCCTCTGCAGACTGTGCTGCTGGGGCCTTCAGTTGACCTATCTGACCTGTGGGTCCAGGGCCTCCACTGGCTGCAGAGCCCACCAGTTCCCACCCAGAGGAGGTTTACACATGGCCCGAGCAGCGGGGTGACAGGGTCCCTTTAAGATGCCAGCCCCCCTGACCCATCCACCCCCATTCTATCAACCTTCCAAGTGGACCATGGACATGGCTTGATTCAGCTCTCAGCCCCTCCTCCATCCTCTTCCACACCCACCCCAGAAACAGCTGACGCCCTCCAGGAGGTCAGTGGCTGCCAGGACACACCTGCCAATCCCCAGGGGGATGGGACCTGTTTGCTGGAAATCTTGGGTGACACAGGTTTGTGGGGTGATGGAGGAAGCAGACCGGGAAAATACCACAGACTTTCAGGAAGTCCAGCTGACCGGAGCCAGGTCACACACCTGTTCTCTCCTTGGTGGAAGTCAGGGTCAGGAAAAGGGTTTCCGGGCTCTCCCTTAACTGGTGAACCAAACCTCTCAAGGTCCAGCTCCTCAGAGACAGGCAGGGCTGGTCATTGGGGGGATAGTGCTTTGGGCTGGAAGCCTTCTCTAAGCCTGCAGGGTGAGTGGACCCCTAGCCTTGGGAGGCCTTGGATGTGTCCTTGGGGTTGATGGGCCAGCATCTGCTAGGAACTATCCCTTCTCCTGAGTGCTCCAACCCTCTACTCACTGGCTTATGGACCAAACCAGCCCTGGCTTCAACCCATTGTTTCTGGGAAGGAGAGACTGCCACCCTAGCATCCCATGATGCACTGCACCTGCGTGAGAATTTGGACTTCTCCTCTCTCGGATCATCTATGCCCCAATTCACTCCATGCCTGGAGCTGTTCCAAGCCGAAGGAGGTGGTGTAGTGCGTGAGCCCTGGAGGCAGGGTGTCTGGGTTCGAGTCCTCCCTCTGCCACTTCCTGGCTGGGTGACCCTGAGCAGATGACCGCACCTCTCTGTGCCGAGGTTTTCCCACCTGTGACGATCTTCCGGTGATGGTGAAGGCGAGGTGGGACACAGGTGAGCCCTGCACCTGCAGGAAGCCCAGTGCGTCCAGCGACTGTCAGGGCTGCTGGAGTTAGTCTGCCCCTCCCAGGGAGGCCTGATGAACAGGGTCAGTTTTGGGCGTGGGGCTGGGCAGTGGGGAAGGCAGAGCCCAGGACTATGGGAGGAGGAGGAGAGGGAAGGTGGGCTACAGAACCCCAAGCTCCTTCAGGGGTTCTCATCTTGAATCCTAGTGAGGACTGAGGAGGCAGGATCTAAAATGCAGGGGGAGACAGTGTGTGCTTGACCAGGGAAGGCGGTCCAGCCGAGTCAGAGCCTGGCTGGACTGAGCCTGGGAGGCGGTGCCCCTGGACCCAGAAGCTCTGGTCTTTCCTGGGCTCCAGGTCATGGGTCTGAGAGATAGGGGGTGGGCGCAGCTGGCAGTGGAGTGTCACACTGGGAACAGCTGCCTTGCAGTTCAGTTCAGTCGCTCAGTCATGTCCAACTCTTTGCGACCCCATGAATTACAGCATGCCAGGCCTCTCATCACCAACTCCCGCAGTTCACTCAGACTCACGTCCATCGAGTCAGTGATGCCATCCAGCCATCTCATCCTGTGTCGTCCCCTTCTCCTCCTGCCCCCAATCCCTCCCATCATCAGTCTTTTCCAATGAGTCAACTCTTCACACGAGCTGGCCAAAGTACTGGAGTTTCAGCTTCAGCATCATTTCCTCCAAAGAAATTCCATCTCGCAGAGATAATGCCAACTGTACGCGACGTCACGATGTCCTTAGACATCATGGTGATCGAGGGCTGCCGGTGTCGAGTGGGGCGGCCTGGTTGGCACACAGCTGCTCCCTCTCCTGCCTCCCACCTCCCCGCCAGCTCTATTCTGTGACCTGCCCTTCAAGAGGCTGGCGCCTCCCAGCTCAAACAGTATGGGATGGAGATGGGGCAGCAGGAGGCAGGGGAGACCCAGGGTGGGTGGTGGTGGCCCTCCAAGTTATTCGAGGAATGCACACTTTGGACATCTGCTCTGGTTTTTCTTTGGAGTTAAGCTTTTCCTCCCCAGCAAAGTTCCAAAGGCCTTCACTCACTCATCTCACCGACATGTGATGAGTGCTCTGGGCACCTGGAGGTGAGCCTGGTGTGGGCAGAGCACAAGCACCCACAGCCTCCCTTGGTGGGATGGGATGGGATGGGATGGGAACCAGCTGGGCTCCTTTGGGGTCTCGGGAGAGTCTTCTCCTGCCCTGTTGGCACCTGAGTCCACAGCAGGACTCTACTGCAGAACCACCCAGGATGAGGGTTTCAGGGGACCTGCCCGAATATGGGGCTTCCCAGGTGGTGCTGGTGGTAAAGAATCCAGCTGCCAATGCAGAGAGACTCAGGTTGGATCCCTGGGCTGGGAAGATCCCCTGGAGGAGAGTACGGCAACCCACTTTAGTACTCAAGCTTGGAAAATTTCACAGACAGGGGAGCCTGGCGGGTTACCATCCGTGGAGTCACAAAGACTCAGACACAACTGAATCGACTTGGCATACACGCATTCCTAGCTATTGGATATTTTTCAGTGCTTATCATCAAGTGTATCTTAAAAGTTCTTTTCCGTCTTTGCTGATAAATTTCCATTCATAAGAGGACACTCCAGCTACTCAATGAACTTCAGATCCTTCTAACCAAAGCCTTTTCATGCTGACCAGTTCAGTCCTAAACAGTCTCAAAGGGCCCAGGGACCACTGGGAATGTCCAGGGCAGTTCTCCTGCTCGGGGGAGAAATCCCCTGGCCACTAGGTGTTCAGGACATGCCTGTCACCTGTCCCACTCTTCAGACAGACAGGGAAGAGATCTACTTGAACTGACTTAATTTCTCAAAGTGGTGAGCAGAACAGATGGAAATGAAGACCAGAAACATCAGTTACCACAAGGACATGGAAAGAACAAGGCCAGACTACAAACTGACCCACTGACCAACCAACCACAGAGACCAAGCGACGGAGAAGGAAGCCCAGCAGGCCAGCCTCAGACACCCGCTGTCAGGTCTGACATCCACCCCCACATCCCTGTTTTCTGACTGCCCTTCCTCAGCTGACGCTCACGGCTGCAGACATGCAACAAAGACATGCGGTCACGTTAGGAGCCCTGGTTGTCGGGTGGAGCCAGCTCAGTATTTCTACCAGAGCTGCAGACACTTTCTGGTTTGGTTTTCTGCCTGGAAATGTTGGCGATGCTTCTGGAATCTGTTCCTTAATGAGGGATTCCCAGGTGGTGCAGTGGTAAAGAAACCACCTGCCAATGTAGGAGATGAAGATTCGATCCCTGGGTTAGGAAAATCCCCTGAAGAAGGAAATGGCAACCCACTCTAGTATTCCAGCCTGGGAAATCCTATGGATGGAGGAACCTGGCAGGCTACAGGCCATGGGGTTTCAAAGAGTCGGACACGACTGAGTGACTAACACTCTGACTTTTTCCCTTTCTCTTTAAGCACAGGCAGGCCCTTCTGCGTGTGAAATGCAGATGCCCTGGGTGGTTGTCTTACTTCTTTGGAAACGTCGCTCTGATTTTACCCCATTTTCTCACTACAGAAAGCAAGATGTACAGGAGATGGGGCACTTTATTGTTCCGAGCGCCCTAACTGGCTTCTTCCCAGGTAACTGGCTCGGTCCTGGGTCTGCAGGATTCAGGGACAGTGTTTTCCGGGCTTAGGCCCATGCAACGTCACTGCTGCTTGCTCCTTAGAGCAGGTCTGTCTCGTGCATGCCCTGAGCTCTGCAGCCTGACTCAGGAAGACCCCACAGGGCTGTGCAGCAGCACCTGACATCATTAGAAACACGTCTGACTCAACGCAGAGTGACTCAAGCCTTTGAACTATTTAACCCGCACATCTCATGAGACTGGAGAAAACCATGCCAGTTCCCTCCTGGAAGCTGTCATCTGAGTTGGAGGCTCAGCTCAGCGACGGCCCGGCCCACCAGCCTCCCTGGGGTGTGCTGCTGTGGGCTCTGAGCCTGCCGGCCCCCTGGTCATGTGGCTTGGAACAGGGCCCCACAGAAGATGGCCAGGGACATTCCGTGGTCTTCTCTGCCCCTACATGGGACTGGGCTTGGAAGGGAAAGTGAAAAGAGCCTATTTGCTGCCCTGGAGGAGGTGGGAAAGCACCATGATTATCACTAAATGACATTTACTAGGGTCTCATTCTCTGCATTCGGCCTGGGTTCCACACTCTGGACTCTCAGGTCCCTCTGGTGAGGGAGGCTTGGTGCAGTAAGAACACAGCTGTCTTGTCTTTGAAGCCCCTCAAGGGTTTCCCTCCTTCTGCAAAGTCCCCAGCAGAACACAGGGCACAGGAAGACGCTTGCTAATGGCTTGGTGCGGAGGGAATTACATCGACTACAGTGCCAGACAGGCTGGATTCTGTTCCCAGTCCTGCCACTTAATAATGGTGTAATTAATACAACACTTAATTGCTCTGAGTTCCACTCCCCTCTTCTCTAAGACGAGGAGCTGATACCTATCTCAGAGAGGTGTCTTGAGGATTCCATGCAATGCGGTGTGTGCAGCACCGCAGGTTACTGACAAACGTTGGTGGAACATTAATTCAGAGAAGACAACGAGGATCCTGTCACTAAACAGGGATCCGACCTACAGCCGTGGGGCATCCCTCCTGGCCCTGCTAGTTCTGGAGCAGGTGAGCATCTGAATGGAAGTGAAATGCAGCACATGCAGTGTGGCCCCTCAGCCCCCCTGGGTTGACCCGTGTTGCATCTAGAAAAAACAGCAGAAGTGGGGACAAAAAGGTTCGGAAATCTGTCCTGCATTACCCTCTTAGATCCCTTCTCATTGACTCCCCCAAAGTTGTGCAGCAGCTGGAAGCCTCTGAGCCCCCAGGACACCCCATCAAGGGCAGCTGTGAAGCCCAGGCAGTGGATACGGTGACGCTGAGCTGTCTATAGGGAGAGAGATGGGAGCTGCTCAAACCCAGTCACCCTCGTCCTTGAGGCTGTGTGTGTGTGTGTGGCGGCCGGGGGGCGGGGGGGGGAGACTGGGGGGGCGGTGTCCAGTCAGTTACAAAGGGCACAGATGATCCAAGAGGCAGAAACCAACCCACCCTGTCCTGCCTCACTCAGCTCTGATCTCTCCCAATGTTTTTTTCTAAAAGCTGCTTATACCTAGCTACGCACAGACATTTGAAGGTCTGTCCTGTGCTGGAAGGTATGTGCAGTGACTGCAGCCCTGAGGTGGGGAACCAGAGGCCCCCCCGCCCCGGATGCACTAACGCCCAGTCCTGAGCAAATGCGGCCCTGCCTGAGCCCCTGCAGCAAGGCTGTTAGTCTGTGCAGTGCCCGCGTGAGAACAGACCCCGTTTGGGTCTTGGGGGGCTGGGCCTGGTGAGGTTTGGTTTCCAGTCTCTTCTAGACAATGTGCGGAGGCGAGGGCGACTCCTCCTCCCGTGGAAGGAGGCTGGCTCAGGTACCTCCCTGCTCCCTGTGTCCAGACCTCAGGTCAGTCCAGGGACTGAGAGTCTGCCTCAAGGAGTCGGCCTGGCGCAAGCCCTGAAGGCTCCGGGGCTGCAGCGGTCATTGCAGGATCCAGTCCCTGGCCGAGACTCTGCCCCCATCGACCCAAGCCCGCCCCCGGCGCTGTGGACCGAAGGCCCGTCCCAGAAGGCCTACCTTGGGCTTGAAGGCGATGAGCTTCAGGACCATCTCCACTGTGAAGAGGCCGGTGAAGAGCATGTTGAGGATGTTCATGGCGATTTTGAACAGACAGCTCTGACCGTAGTGCTGGGGTGGGGGGTGGGGGCGGAGGGGCTGTGAAATAAGGCGGGGGCTCCCTGCTCCCAGCCACGCCCTCAACAGAGACCTTCCTGAACGCAGCCCGGGGGCCGGCCACATCTGCGGGAGCCAGGTGGGCTCAAGAAGCGGGTCCTTCCCCTCTCTGTCGTTCCCGCAAATGCAGGCAGGCACAGCCTGAGCCCTGCTCTCATCGCGGTCACCTCTGCGTGGCCGCCTGGCCTCAGGTGGGCTCCACACAGCTGGCATCCCCGGACGATCAACGCCATTGTAAGGTCACCTGTGCTCCATCGCCCTCTATCTCAGCTCAGGTCCTGGCATTCTGACCCCTCGGGAAGGTGCCCCTCCTGCCCCACTCGGCCAGCGAAATGGCAACACCTCCCGGCCCCGTTCCGCCCCCTACCCCGCCCCGACCCAGGCACCCCGGCCGGCCCGCGGCACTGACCTGCATGGCCAGGCAGATGGTGTTGAGCAGAATGAGAACGAACATCAGGTACTCGAAGTAGGTGGAGTTGACCACGTACCACACCTTGTACTGGTGCTGGTTTTTCGGGATGTACCTCCGCAGGGGCCGGGCCTTGAGGGCATACTCCACACACTGCCGCTAAGGTAGACGGGAGGCGTTAGTAACCCGGAGGATGG
>NW_024070213.1:11196404-11283004 GCF_014754425.2 Oryx dammah
TAGTAACCCGGAGGATGGCGGGTGGTGGTGTTATTCCACGCCCCGCCACTAGGGTAGACGGGAGGCGTTAGTAACCCGGAGGATGGGGGTAGTCCACACACTGCCACGGGGGGTAAACGGGAGGGGTTTCACAGGTTGAACCAGATGTTACTTGGTCATTTTTTGAGGTTCTATTATTCCCCTAAGGAAGGAGAACCCTCTTTGGTTGGTCCCTATCAGGATGTAGTTGAGGGGGCCCTGTCTCCTTCCTTCCGTCTCGGGGATGGTTGGTAAACGCTTGCTGACTGACAGTCCGTCTTCTCAGATATTTCCAGCTAAAGACTCTTCTGGAGGCCCGTCTCTCCGTGATTCTCCTTTCCCATCCTGAGTCAGATACCAGTGTCCACAGACCAGAAGTCATAGCTCGCGGCCAAGGGGTCTTTGGTTGACTAGACTCTGGTTACCTCTGCGCTGTACCTGGACCCCAGGTCAGGACGGGACTCACCCAAGCCCTCCTTTCTCCTCCAGTCTCCACTTCCAGCTTCTAAACCCAACCAGTCTATTTGCTCCGTCTCTACTGTCATCAACCTGGTAATACATAAGGGTCTAAGCAGCCAGAACGGTGAGTTAGAGCCAAGGTGTGGACCAGGGGTCCAGAGGTCCCCTGACAGGGGTTTGGGGGGAGTTCCTTTCCTAAGCAGAGCTCGGGTTCTCTGCAGAAGGGGAGCTTTCACAGGCTTCAGCCTCCTGACCACCCGGCCTCTCGCCCTCTGGGGGGTGGGGGCTACCTGGTTCTTGTCCAGCTCGCAGTTCTTGTACTCTTGCTCCCCCTGCTCCTGGAAGGTGACGATGACGAAACCCACGAAGATGTTCATCATGAAGAAGGCAATGATGATGATGTAGATGATGAAGAAGACGGAGATCTCCACGCGGTAGTTGTATATGGGACCCTTGTCCTCCGTGTGAGAGTCGATGGAGCGGTACAGCAACCTGGAGGCAGGGAGACAGCCCGCGCAGGGCCGGGGAGCTGGTTCAAGCCCCAGCTCTGTCTCTTACTACTGTGTGGCTTGGGCAAATCACTCAACCTCTCTGAGCATCAGATTCCTTATCTGCAAAGTGTGAACAATAGTTCCGGATTTTCCTACCTGGCAGGGCAATTGATATAATGAATATGAAGGTGTTTTGAAACTGGCAAGAACTGTCTAAATATAATGCAAGTCATGGGCATTGATTTAAAAAACTGGAGATATTGGTGAATAGTAATACAGCTTTGTTGTTTCTCAGCAGAGACTCGGAGGATGTTGCAGTGAACGTAAGATCCATCTGAGGACAGATATCCATTTAGATAAAAGCACTCAATATAAATGCCCAGGCTTGCTCAGATCATCAGTGGTGGTTTAGATTACACTCAGGTAGCCTGTGTCTGGGCTTCCCAGGTGATGCTAGTGGTAAAGAGCCTGCCTGCCAGTGCGGGAGATGTAAGAGACTTGGGTTCAATCCCTTGGTTGGGAAGGTGCCCTGGAGAAGAGAATGGCAACCCACACCAGTACTCTTGCCAGGAGAACCCCATGGACAGAGGAGCTTGGTGGATTATGGTTCACAGGGTCTCAAAGAGTTGGACACGATGGAAGTGACTTAGCACGCATGGCCTTCAGCTTGTTCTAGAAACACCCTCACCACCTAGGGAGGATGGAGATAAACGTGGTTTCTGAAAGGAGTGTGGATGCCAATGAGACTGGCCAGGGTCTGTGTACTTACTCTGGCCATCCCTCGAAGGTGGAGACGGTGAACAGGGCCATCATGGCGGCCAGGACATTGTCAAAGTCGAACTTGCTGTTCTCCCAGCTGCGGGGCTGGATGATGGGGTGGTCCACCTCCCCATCCTTGTATGTGATGTAGTTCCCCCTGCGGAAGGGAGACAGCTCATTCTGGGGTCTCCCATCTCCCACCACCTGTGACTCCTGGCTCGAGGGCAGGATGGGATGGCTGAGCTTAAACCCACAGTTCTGGCCCCTGAGCAGACCTCAGGAGTATATGATCTCATGTGCTATGTCAACTGGACCAGACAACTCATGGGCAAAATCCAGCTGCCACTGCTGTTGGAGGAAGAACGGGGCACCCCTCCTCTCAGGACAAGCCTCACCCACCCAGAGTCAGCCGGCCTGACTGTCCCCGCCGCACTCACTTGCATTCAGCCTCTGTCTGTTTGGAACTGTCCGAACAGGTGTAGAGCTTTCCCTGGAAGGCGGAAGAGCACAGTGATGGAGAGGTTCCTGAATCGAGGAGTTGGTCAAAAACTGTCTAGTGATTATATCTGCAGCCGGCTCTGTGCTGGAGTCTTGGGACAGAAGAGTGAGGAGAGCAGAGCCCAGACAGAAAACGCGCCATGCCTCGGGGACCCCATCACAGGGAACCCAGGGGTGAAGCAGAGCTCGGGAGGCAGGTCTGGTGAGGGAGGAGGATGGCTGGACTTAGGTTGAAAACTTGGGGAAAGCGGGGCCCATGTGCATGGTGGGGGCCGAGCTTCAGGTGGAAAAGAACAGAGAGAGAAGGACTGGGGCGGAAATGGGGAGGGCCTGCCAGGCACAGGGCGAGAACTTGGCAAACCAGGGCTCTGCAGCCACCTGGGTGGGGGACTCATGCTGCTGATCACAGGGAGCCCCACAGGTCTAGGTGGGTGACCACACAGAGAGGTCAGGGATGACAGTCCCCCTGCCTGTCTCTAGAAGGGAGGGCAGGGCTGAGGGCAGCCTCGCTTGGAGGGCCGGGTGCTGATGGAGTAGCACCGCCTACACGCTGGCCTCCTCTAGGCTGGGAACTAGTTGGTCATCTTCTGGGCTGGGAACTAGTTGGTCATCTTCTGGGCTGGGAACTAGTTAGTCCTGCTCTGGGCTGGGAACTACTTGGTTGTCTTCTGGGCTGGGAACTAGTTGGTCGTCCTCTGGGCTGGGAACTAGTTTGTCCTGCTCTGGTCTTGGAACTAGTTGGTCATTCTCTGGGCTGGGAACTAGCCCTGCCCTGGTCTGGAACTAGTTAGTCCTCCTCCAGGCTGGGAACTAGTCCTCCTCCGGGCTGGGATCTAGCCCTGCTCTTGTCTGGGAACTAGGCCTCCTCCAGGCTGGGAACTAGTCTTCCTCTGGGCTGGGAACTAGTTAGTCCTTCTCTGAGCTGGGAACTAGTCCTCCTCTGGGCTGGGAACTAGTCCTACTTTGGTTTGGGAACTAGTTAGTCCAGCTCTGGGAACTAGTTAGTCCTTCTCTGGTCTGGGAACTAGCCCTCCTCCAGTCTGGCAACTAGTCTTCCTCCAGGCTGGGAACTAGTCCTTCTCTGGTCTGAGAACTAGTTAGTCCTTCTCTAGTTTGGGAAGTAGTCCTCTTCATGTCTGGAAACTAGTTAGTCCTCTTGGGTCTGGGAACTAGTTAGTATTCCTCAGGTTTGCGAACTAGTTCTTCTCTGGTCTGGAAACTTGTTAGTCCTCCTCGGATTTGGGAACTACTTAGTCTTCTTTGGGTCTGGGAGCTAGTTAGTCCTCCTTGGATGTGGCAACTAGTTAGTCCCCCTTGTATCTGTGAACTAGTTAGTTCTCCTTGGGTTTGGGAACTAGTTAGCCTTTGGGTCTGGAAGCTAGTTAGTCCTCCAGCCTGGGAACTAGTTAGTCCTTCTCAGGTCTGGGAACTAGCTCTGCTCTGGTCTGGGAACTAGCTAGTCCTTCTTGGGTCTGAAAGACAGGAGGGGCTGTGGGGCAGCTGCGTCCCTCCCCAGGGAGACCCAGCACTGTCCCCACCGTGTCCCCTGCTCCCGTCCATGTCCTTGGGAGCTGACACGTGGGAAGGACAGGGGGCTGCAGATCTGGCTGAGACCCCACCTTGAAGAGCTGGACCCCAATGCAGGCGAACATGAACTGGAGCAGCGTGGTGACGATCACAATGTTCCCGATGGTGCGGATGGCCACGAACACGCACTGCACGACGTGCTGTGGGGGGGGAGGCAGGGGGGTCAGGCCTGGCCTTGGCTGAGTTCCCCGGTGTCATGGCCCTCTCTGAGGGGGCAGGGGCAGCCCTCCACTATGAGCAGGGGGTGGTGGGGATCAGACTCAAAGGGGCAAAGTGTGCTACCAGGTCACAGGGTGATGGAGCCTGGGGGGCCCATATCCCATGGACCAAAGCCCTGCTAACACCCCATACTCTGGGGCAGTGATTCAGTGGCCTCATCACTGCACGGGGCCCGAGGTTGTATGTGGTCTCCTTCTGCAAAAGCTTTGCTGCAAAGTTGGGATTGTGAACGGCGGCCTCTACTGGGGCTCCATGCATCTTGGAACCAGGACATGAAGTGGGCTGAGGTGCCAGCAGGAGGGTCCTGGTTCCAACCCAGAGGCCCTGCCATTGTCCCCGCCTCCTGCCCACCTATCACCTCACATGGACCCCTGGCTGGAGCTTGCTGGGCTAGGGGCCCCCGCTCAGGCCCAATCAGCTCACCTTCAGCCCCTTGGCCCTGTTGATGGCCCGCAGTGGCCGGAGCACCCTCAGGACTCGCAGGATCTTCACCACGTTGATGGCACTGGACCTGGGGGAGTGGATGGTGGGGTGAACCACTCTTGCTCCTTGGGCCGGCAGGAGAGAGGGGGAGCGCATGGGAGTCCTGGAGAAAGTCTCCCACCTGCAGGGACCTGGAGCTATCCTGGGAGCCAGGGACTTGGTGAGCAAATCATGGGAAAAGAATTTACCATGTGTCAGGATGCTCGAGGGCGTTTACCCAGCCAAGGGGATGTAGAGTGGCAGAGCTCCACCAGACCCCAGCCAGAGGATACACTTCCTAACTGTTCTGAGCCCCAGTTTCTTTATCTGTGAAACGGGGCAGTGATCACCTCATGAGCTTGTTGCAAGGATCAAAAGAGAAAATGCACATGAACCGCCTGGCATCCCGCGTGGCACCTGTTGTAATCTGAACCCGTGGTGGCTTTTCGTATCACGGACTTGAAGAAATACTGTACGAATGGCGGGGCTTCAGGCGGGGGAGGCACCTGGTGCTCACCTTCAAACCTGGTCCCCACCTCCAAGCCTGGTCCCCCGTGGCTGCCCACCACACCCCCTTGAACAGAGGACATTCAGTCCTGGAGGAACAGCTCTGACACCACAGACTCCGCACACCTGGGGCACCGGGCCAGGCCTCCTCTCCAGGGGAGGACAGGCCACAGCCGTCCTCCAGAGGCACACAGGGCCTTGCCCTGGGGGATGGGGGTTGCTCTGAAGTGTCCCCCACCCTCGCCTGCTAGTTACCTTCAGAAGGCCTCTACCCTCCTTGGGCCCACAGCCGCCAGGGAGGCCCCGCCCTGGTCCCAGCGCCCTCAGGCTGCTGTGGACGCGGACAGGCCGCTCCCTCGCGGTCCTCTCTGACCCTCTCCCTTGCCCCGTGCCTCTCTCAGGCCCTCGGGCCCCACTCACTGGATGCCGAAGGAGATGAGGGACACGCTGACCACCAGCAGGTCCAGGATGTTGAAGTAGCTGCGGCAGAAGGAGCCCTTGTGCAGGAAGGCCCCGTAGGCCGTCATCTGGGGGCGCAGGGATCGGGGTGTGAGCAGCTCCGGGCTCCAGAGACCCTTCACCCCTCCCTCCCCCACAGCACTCCCAGCAGGGCCCAGACGAAGAACCAAGAACCGAGAGGTGACGGAGGGTTGGGGCAGGCAGGACAGGAGGAGACGCTGCGCCTGGAAAGTGTCTGCTGCCAGCGATGCAAAGCCCAGAGGCTCCTGCCCAGGATGTGCCTGCGACCTTCAGTCCTGTATCTGCAGCCCTTTCAAGGGCCCCGCCCCCATTTCCCACTGCCCCTCGTCACGTTTCTGTGACTGCAGCCCCGTGAGGCCCCTTGCTGCTGCTCCCTGAGTTGAGCTGTGTTCTCGGGTTCCCATGCCCTCTCCAAACTCTCTCCACCCTCTCTCCACCTCAGGGCCCCCAGGACTTGGGCATCTGGGGGAGGTGGGGGCTCGCCCAGTCGAGGACCAGCCCCTTGGCTTCCCGGAACTTCCCTGGTTTAGCCCCAGGTAACCCCTCAGGCTCGTGCAAGCTCTAGTGCCCAGTGAGAAATTCTACGAGAAAGTCTACCAGGAATGCTGGTGACCAGCATCTATCCCTTCCTGGGCCTCACAAGTGCTGCTGGTCTGCGCCCAGGTTTCGAGCTCCACTCCACCATCCGGTTCTGGAGCTGTGTGTCCAGAGGGGGCTGTGGGCACCACCATGTGAGCCCAGCTCTGGAGCCTGGCCGCCTGAGTTCAAATCCCACCCACCACGCTCTGAGTGCCTGGAGCAGGTTACTCAACTTCCCTGTGTCTCATCAGAGAAATGAGGTGATGACAACCTCTTCCCCGAAGGGTTCTAAGTGCTCTTGAGAGTTATAGGTAAAGCCTTTCGGACACAATCCTGCAGACGGCAAGCCCTGAAGGGGAGCTTCACTGCAGAGGACTGGACTCAGCAGAGAGCTATGACTGGCTTCGTCGTAGGCTTCGTCTGGGTTTGTCCTGTGACGGGGGCTGCTCAGAGTCCCCCCTCTGTACAGCAGCAGCCCCCTCATGTGGCTGTTAGGCAGCTACAGAACCACGCAAAAGCCCCTTGAAGACTAGGGAGGGACCACTTTGGGGGTGATGGCTGTTGTGGGTTTGCTGTCCCCTACCCCACTCAGAGCCCTGTCCATGCTCTAGGAACTCCTGTCCAGTCTCGTTGACATGAACTAAGGGCCAGTGGATTTCCAGGTGAAGAGCTGAAAGGCCATGACCATGAGCGATGGCCAGCGGGGAAAATCTGGAGCTGACAGCTTAGAGCCTGGGAGCAGCTCCCTGGTTGCCTGGAAGCCCAATTTATTTCTTTGGAATCAGAGCATGCCCAGGGCAGCTTGTTCACAAAGTGATTCAAGAGCAAACACAGGGGAAATGGGCAAAAATAGCTCTTGCAACCTAATTCTTCCCACTGATCTCCTGTAGGAGGGGGTCACAGGGGACTCAGACACCTGTGTCCTTCAATAGTTTCCAGAAGTGGGTAGATTATATAAAAGGTTGCAGGGGAATTCAGCTGGAGATGTGCCCCAAAGGCCTATAATCTTGGGGTGGGGGTCTTCCTTGTCAGTGTAGGTCTGGGCCCCCGAGAGCAGACCCAGGTGGCTCCATGGTTCATGTTAACTGAGAGGCTCTGAGCCCAGAAGGCTGGCGTGTGTGTGTGTGTGTGTGTGTGTGTGTGTGTGTGTATGTGTGTGTGTGTGTATGTGTGTGTGTGTGTGCATGTGTGTGTGCAGGGCGGCTGCCCAGGCAGGACCAGAGGAAGAGAGGCCACAGGAGAAAGGGCAAGTGGACACTGGAAAAATGGGGCATTTACTTGAGAGTTCACTGTGGGGTCCAGTGCAGGGGCCCCTCTACCCCATCTGCTGACTGCCACACACTCCTGCTCCTGAAGTCCTAACCTTTGCCCAGGAAAAGCCTTGCTGGGGAGAGAAAAGGATTGAACTCTGAGCTGGGAGAGCAGGATGCCCCTCCGTCCAGCCAGCACCTCTCCAGGCAGCAATACTGCTCATTAAACACATCTTTCGTAATTTCTGCTCGTGGGTCCTGGTTCCATCTCCCTCCTCTCAGTGACAGATCTCAGCATCATTCAGTCCAACTGTCTTGGCCCCACAAGCCTTTCCTTGGAAGGCTGAACACGCCCAGGCCTTTCAACTGTCTCTGACCCTGGACACCCCTCATGCCTGACAGTCACCTCTCCCAGGCAGGATGCCGAGCCTACAGGTGGGGCAGAGGGACCCGGGGGGAGGAGGTGCAGGCAGGGTTCTAGGGCCAGGCTCCACCTAGAGCACAGTCAGCATAAAAGTGGGCAGAAGAAGGAGCAGGTGGGCGGGACAGAGGACCTCCCAGGAGTCGGCAGCCTTGGAGGAAGAGGCGCTCTGGGGAGGGTCTGAGACTCGGAAGAGCCTGGTGTTTGTTCACCTCCCTGGGTCTGGAGTCCAGGGAAGGGTCTCCATGTAGCTGGGCAGCCTGGTCCCCCTCCCCACCCCCTGGGAGTCAGAGAGAAAAACCCAAGGAACACTTCTGGTTTCCTCTTGTTAACACCTGGTTAGCTGGAACCAGAGGGTCTGGACACAGAAGACATGAGAAAGTGTCCACTCAGGCTGAAGCTGGACGTGACAGGCTGTCCCCGCCTGGAGGAGCCCAGGAAGGAGGGTCTGGGGCTTCCTGTGCAGGGTGGGAGGAGCCGGGAGCCAGCGGGAGGGCGCACACACTCCCCTGACTTGGAACTTGCCTCCCGGAGGCTTGGGTGGCCCGGGGAGCTTGGAATTCCTAACAGAGTGGATGTAAGTAATACATTGTGCTGTGCTAAGTCGCTTCAGTCATGTCTGACTCTTTGCCACCCCAAGGACAGTAGCCAGGCTCCTTTGTCCGTGGGATTCTCCAGCAAGAATCCTGGAGTGGGTAGCCATTCCCTTCTCCAGGTATTTTCCCAATCCAGGGATGGAACCCATGTCTCTTACATCTCTTGCATTATGGCAGGTGGGTTCTTTACCATTAGTGCCACCTGGGGAGCCTCATTGATTGTATATTAATAGAAACAATAATAAAGCTTGGGGCAAACGTCTGTCATCCTGAGGCTGCTCGGAGGCGGGCTCTACTGTGTTGGGGTCACAGGATGGGAGTGCATGTGGACTCTGGGCCCCGCAATGAGCCCTGGAGGACACAGCCACCTCCTCCAGGCCTGGCAGGGGCGAGGGGGCAAGCTTTGGTGGGGGTCAGAGGTGTGTGCTGGGGTCTGTCCAGAGCCCTCGGTTGGGACACTGGCATTGGCCTGTGTTGACAAAGGGCATCCTGAGGGCACAGGCAGAGGGCCTCTTGATGCCCTGTGCTTTGCCATTTTCTGGCTCTTGTCCTTCGTGTGGTGTTCCCTCTGGGCAGGATAGGGAGAGGGTTCCTGCCGGGATCAGGCGTGGCTCGCAGGGGTGGTGGGGGGCAGGCGGTGTGGGGGAGTGCCTGGTATCAGCCGGCATCAGTGCCCAAACTGTGCACGGGCACAACAAAGTCAGGGGCCCCAGTTCCCCCAGCTTCAGGCTTAAGAGTAAAACCAGAGTGAAGGAAACCAGAGAGAAGAGGCGGTGCAGAGAGGAGGCAGAGGCCTTGCTGCGTGCATTACCTTGAGGATAATTTCTAAGGTAAAGATACTAGTGAAGACATAGTCTGCATTGCCTAGGATCTGAAAGACAAGCACAGCGGATTAGTGGCTCCGAGTGACAGACAGCAGCAGAGTGTGCCTTAGCGACAGAGCAGCGGAGCCAGTGGGGAAGGACAGGAGAGGAGCAGAGGGCAGGGTTACCTTCAGGGCAATCTCAATGGTGAAAATGGTAGTGAAAACAATGTCAAAATAAAACAGAATCTGCAAAACAAAGAGAAACAGGGTGGGGATGGGGGAATGGAGCTACAGGATGGGAGCAGGGTCGCCAGCAGGGAGTCGCTCCGCAAATCATGCAGTCTTTCCACGGGAGACCAGAGGCATTGACACAGCCCAGGGTCCTGAAGGCCCCAGATCTGTGAGCGGGCTCCCAGAGCCGACTCAGCGGGTCCTGGGTCCGGTTGGGTGCTTTTCTCATTAATTCAATTTACTTACAAACCAAAATCAGACCATGGGATATGTGTCTCAAGGACAGAGTGGGGTTTGCTTTCTTTGCATAAAGATGCAAATTGCTTAACTCACATCAGGGGATGAGCCAGTCTCTCATGTTCCCAGGACCCTACCCTGGCCGTGCCCCTCAGGGTGTGGTAGGCACACCCCAGGCTGGGGACAGGCTTGGGGTTCAGGCTTTGCTCTGTCTCAGGTGATGGGTCAGAGCGAGGGCCTTCCTAGTAAGAAACCTGTGGGCCATGTGGGCTGCAGGACCATCGGCTGGCTCGCAGTGGTCTGGCTTTAGGGTGGTGGACTCCTCGCTTCATGCCCGCCTGGTTAGGATCTGACATTGTTTCAAGGCTTTGGGATATGGCAGGTCCTACTCTGGCCTTTGATTGCAATTCACCAGAGCCTGAGGCGAGCTCCAAATTCAATTTCGACTCTGCAGAGGGTCAGTGAGGTCCTCCTTATGAGGGCAGTCTCATCAGAGTGCCATCTGCCACTGACCCCCATGGACAGGATGGGCCAGTTCCCAGGAGGCGAAGGCCTGGGGAGTATCCGTAGGCAGTGCGGTCTGACATCAGGGTCAGGCTGGCCTGAGGCTCGGGGCTCATGGTCTCCTCCTGCTAAGGATCTTAAGATGGATTTGCACCAAGGCTGTCTTCTCTTAGGGAGATGTCTGCTGTGCCTCTGACCATGAGATTCGGGGCAGGCTCCACATTGAAGGACAGGGTCAGGCAGCCAGGGGGTCACGTTGCGGGGTTGGGGTGCAGGGGACGAGGTGCATACGTGGTTCCTGAAGGAGGTGTGCTGCACGGGGTCCTCGGCGGCCAGGGAGATGCTGCTGAGCAGGATGAAGAAGAGGATCAGGTTGGTGAAGATGGAGTCATTGACGATGCGATGGCACTGGAGGCGGAACCTGCGGGGGCAGGGGGAGGGGGGCTGTCACACGGGGGTGGGGTCTCTGCTCCTCGGTGTGTGGGCGCGTGTGCGGGCGGGGTGTGGGCCCTTCAGCCCGGGCCATCTGGCCACAGGGGAGACACAGCCCTGCAGCCGGCCCCGTCGTGCCCCCCACCACGGGGCCTTGGGGTTACGTCTGACACTTCAGGAACCTCTGCATCTTCATGTACTGCTATGACACCCATTCACGAGCTTTCATATGGGGACTCAGTTCCCCATCATTAAAAATACTGACTTCATAAGATCTACCTCACATGTGTCCGTATGGGGAGCAGCAGAGCCACCCAGAGCATGGATGATGCCAGGCTGGTTAAGCCCGGGCTCGAGGGAGATTGTCTGCCGCAGCAGTAATTCAGTCCTGAACCTCAGCACAGGGACAGAGGCCAACAGCCCTGACCCTGGGGCACTCACAGTGGATCCTTGGATGCCAAGGGTGTCTTATGTGCTGTCTCCTCTTGATGGGGTACTATCTCATCTTACAGATGAAAACATGGAATCTGGGAAGGATAGTCTTGCCCACTTTGGAGTGTGTGTCTATGCGGGGAGGGGCGCGGGGTGGCTCAGGGTTTGAACCAGGCCTTCAGACCTCTGCTTCTGGCATGTGGTTGACTAAATCCTCTGAGAGACCTTACTGATGTGGAAGCACCAAATCCTGGAAAGGACGAGCTCTCCAAGACCATTCTGGTTTCATGAGAGCTAGGAAAGTCTGCAGTGATCCCCTCCTCCCTCAAGCCAATCTGCTGAGCCGGGGTCTGCTGGACATGCCCAGGTTGGGCCAAGGTGCCTGAGGACAGAGGCCAGTGGCAGCACTGCTGTGAGGAATCTTTAAGCCAATAGGAGATGGGGCAGAGGGCCAGGGACCCCTAGGCTGAGCCACACACACAAAGAGCATCTGGAAGACAGCTTCGCAGTCCTTCTTCAGGTCCACAGGAATCTCCCCAATTAAGATGGAGTATTGAGGTCACAAAGATCACGGAACACTCAAGAAAATAAGCCACTGAGTTGGCAAATCAGAAGAAACTCAAATAAATGAATTAGACTTCTCCCCAGAGACTCTGTATACTGGAAATATTAGATACCGATGATAGAACAACTATATTTGAAATATTTAATGGGATAAAGAGTCAGACATGACTGAGCAACTGAACTAAACTGAATGAGATAAAAGACTTGACCACAAAGATGACGAATTAACAAGAAACTCAGATGTAGCTGGATTTGGAAAACAAAGCAATACACGGAACTGTCTGACATGAAAAAAATATATAACTTGATATAAAAACTGGTTTATACAGTAACAGAGATAGAATTGAAGAGAGAATTAAGAATTTGGAAGATATATCCAAAGAATGACCCAGAATTTGAACCGAGAGACTAGGAGATGAAAGTTATGAAGAAGTGGATGCGTGAGAGGGGAAGGACAGAGTACGCAGGCCTATCATGTGTCCCCTTGGACCAGCCTGAGAGAAGGAAGACCAGGCAGTGTGTAAACGGAGTATCCTGCAACTCTCCCAGAAGCAGCTGTTCTTATCCTAATCCTTAACATTATTCAAGAACTGACAAAAAAAATATATAAATCCATAGACTTAGGAGACATAATATATTCCAAGCAGGATAAATGGAGAGAAACACGTGGTAGTGAACGTATCACAACCCCAGAGACCATGCTGCTAAGTCGCCTCAGTCGTGTCCGACTCTGTGTGACCCCATAGACGGCAGCCCACCAGGCTCCCCCGTCCCTGGGATTCTCCAGGTGAGAACACAGGAGTGGGTGCCATTTCCTTCTCCAATGCATGAAAGTGAAGAGGGAAAGTGAAGTCGCTCAGTCGTGTCCCACTCTTTGCGACCCCTTGGACTGCAGCCTACCAGGCTTCTCCGCCCATGGGGTTTTCCAGGCAAGAGTACTGGAGTGAGGTGCCAGCACCTTCTCCAGAGACCACAGATGATGTTAAAAGAGTGAGACCAGAGGCAGATTCCTACAGAGAAACGAGAGTGGGAATTCCAGCTGTACAGTGGAGTAACACGTCTAACACGCCGAGGGCCATAACCTCTCGGCCTGAAAGTGTGCACAGAGCACAACTGTCCCTCAAGAATAAGAAACGGAAGCAATTACAGATAAACAGAGGTCCAATGAAGTTACTGTTAAGACTTCCAAAGAATGTACTTTAGGAGGAAAGAAAATGATTTCTGAAAGATGGACCAAGATACGAGAAAATCGAACAAATAGAATGGTAAGTGGTATGTAAATCCAAACACACCCTGTCTACCCAGGAAATCATATCTGATTTGCCAGGTTGGAAATAAAGGTCGGTATCGAATTACTCATCAACCACAGCAGCTAAGGTGAGAGAGCTGGAAGGAGTTAATGCAGTCTAGTTGTTTACCTCCTTCTATTTTGCAGAAGGTTTAGGATCTTGTTTAACTTTAGGGGTTGCTAAGTTAAATGTAATCACCAACAGAGTAGAAATAGAGTTTACGCATTTCAAATCATGGAAAGAAAAACAAAACACAGGTCTTCTGATTCATAATCCAGGACTCTCTCCTCTAAACCTGTGCCTGTTTACACAAGTTGTGGGGCGTGCTGGGGTGGGGGCTGGAGGACGCTGATACCTGCTGGGCTGGCATCATGGAGAGAGTGGAGCCCTGCTCCCCCCGTCCACACACCTGTTGCTGGGGCTGAAGATGAAGAAGGCGCTGGCTTCCGGCATGGGTACCGCCTTCTCCTTCAGGTGCAGCTCAGAGAGGGGGCGTGGGCGGGGGCCCACGGGCATCTCGGGCTCCTCCTCGTCCTCTTCTCCTGCAGGAGAAAGCACCGTCCTAAATAGCTCCACGGCTCCCACTTATTTTTACCACCATGCTGCCCACTTCCAGACACCTTCCTACGGACAGGAATCATTGGTATCTCTGGAAACGCAGGGGACCAACTAGGACAGCCAGCTCTCTCCCATGGGCACCTCTGGGGCTCATCTCTGCTGGAGGAAGCCTCCTGGCAGCACATGAGACCAGGTTGTGAGTCAGGTGACCAGCTCAACCTCTGTCCTGCTTTTTAAATGGAAATCCCCACACCCCGGGAAACCCTCAGTGCCCTGCAGACTGGGGTGGCTGGTCATCCTAGTGGTCAGACACCAGAAAGGTAACCAGGTGAGACGGGGGCATGGTCAGGTGTCCTCAGCTGGCTGGCTGCAGGCCGGGGGAAAGGGTGGGTGGCCTTTGGGGCCACCCCACCTGCTCATACCCCACCCCCTCCATTTCTCTTGCTGCCTCCCTGGGCTCCCCTGCAGACAGGTGTGTCCATAACTTGCAGGCAGGCCATGGTTTTATGATCTCCCTGACATTATCTTTCCGGTTGGTTTGCTTTCTTGCTTTGTGTCTGCCTCCCACTGAATGTGGGCCCCTCACAACAGCAGCTTATCTGCCCCCATGGCTGAGCCCACAGTGCCTGCCCAGGGCGGGGAGCACAGTAGGTGCTTTATAAGCAGTGATTAAGTCAACGAGTGGATGTCTCCCTGGTTTCATCCAGCTCTGTATCCATGACAACAGAATGGTCCAGAAGTCACGTCTTTCTTCTCCAATTCACCAAACTGCAGACCCAGTGAGGACCACCCTGCTCCATGAAGCTACCTCACTGCTCACCCCCTGGAGTCCTCGAAACAGCCCAGGCCTCCCTCACAGCCTCTGGACTGAGCTACATGTTCCCTGGGGTCATCACATTTCTTTCTCATGTGCACTTATTAATTTTAAGTCCTCAGTGACTCTTCAAGAACATCTGTACGTTCACTCGCACACATGAATCGAGCAGATAAAAGCCCCATCTCAGCACACAGCTTTCCTTCTGAGTGAGGCAATGTTTCTGAAATGTGGTGTGTACAGAACAGGGGGCTCTGACCAACCTCGAGCTCTGGAGATTAAACTTGGTGGGGGAGGCCTGACAGGCCCCTGCTTGGCAGTGTGGTCGCTCCGTGGGGACTAGGAATGGGCATCTCCTGCAGGGGGTCCCGTGATGAACAAAACCTTCTTAACATCAGTTAGCTCCCTGCCCCTATTCAGTTTTCCCTGACTGCCTCAAAAATATCATTTTAAGGTTTATTTGCTCATTCAGGATCAAGACAAGACCCGCCTACTGCATTCAGTGGCTATTTCTGGTGTGTCTTTGAAATTCTGTAACGGTTTCTACCCCAAGGGCTGTAAAGGCTTCAAAAGGCTCCATGCCGGCTCAGGGACACCCTTCCGCCCTCCTTTCTGTCTGAGCCCCGGGAAGCCAAGTCCTCTTTCCCAGCAGACAGACCGCGGAGACAGGAGAAAGGAGGCTGGCCGCAGTCCGGTTTCTGAGGGAGCTATGCCTCCACACAGACTAGCCTGTGTGGGGACCTGGGTCGGCAGGACCCGTAGCGCCGTGATGGTCTGTTGTGACTTTGAGCTTGAAGCAGGTGATGATACCCACAATTTTCGGCAGAAGGAGGGCAGGCCAGGCTCATGCAGGGTGTGGTGTCCTGATGCAGGGGACTGGCTCCTGACGAAAGACCCTCTCCAGGGGCCCGCCTGCTAGTTTGCGGATCAGACCACAGACAGGACGCTCTTGTTGTGGGAGACCCGACAGCGTCGTGCAGAGCCGTGAGCAGGCGTCTGCAGCGGAGCCCTGCTGTGCTCAGCACCCCCTCCCGGGAGCGGGCAGGACAGATTTGGGATTTACTATTATTATTAACCAAGCAAGATGCTGCAACATATGTTATCCTAATAAGTTATGTAACTTAATAGCGATTTTACAACATAGGCTATAATAAACCTTACATGTATATGGAATCCAGCTTCCAAAAGGCCCAAAGGCACTGCTCCAGCACAATGTGTTCAGTCTTCTGTTATCATTATCACAGTAATAATTGAGCAAAGTTTTCCCCCAGAGGATAAACGGTGATGCTGCAGCTGAGTTGGGGGATCAAGTGAGGCCCCCGCTTGTGGGGAAACTGGGACCAGCACCCAGCTTTAAAGCCAGGTGTTCACCCCCATTCCACCCCCCCCACTGCCTCCCCCAGGCCAGGCAGCGGGCTGGTACCTGCGGTTTCCTGGTTGGGGTAGGAACTCTTGTCCTCATTCTCGTTGGGCTGGAGATCATCCATGTTGATCTAGGCAGCCAAGGGAGAGGAGGAGGATCCGGTTAGATAAGATTCATGGTTTAGAGGCCTCCAATAGTCTTGAAATTACCCCCGAGTCTAGGCCGAACTGTCCCTTTGTACATGACCCTCAGGACACCAGCAGAAGGCTGGCCTTCCTCTGCACGCCCACCCACTCCGACTCTGTCCCCTTCCTCTGGCCTCTCTGTCCCCCTCCCCCCACCCCGGTGTCTGGCTTCTGGGCAGAGCAGCCCACCCAGCACTGCAGTCCCCCTCCCCCTCCCTCTCCCTCCCTGCCCCCCGCCCCGGCTCCTGGGCAGAGCAGCCCATACCTTGGTGGCAGGTGGGGACTCTCCATCTGCCGTGATGGATTTCAGCTCGATTTTCTCCTCCTTGGTCTCTTCCACGGCCGGCTTCTCTACCACCTCTTGCTTCTTCTCTGGGCTGGCGGTCCTGGCGGGTCAGCAGGAGAGAAGAGCAAGGGATGTTGACCAGAGTAATAGGGTGCTGCCCTGTGGTGCCTTGGGGTCCAGACCACCAGGGCCTGGGACCACTTGTCTTCTGGGGGCCCTGCTGTGTGGCTCAATCTTCCGGGCCCTGGGCCTCCCCCCGGCTCTGTCCTCCCCGGTCTCTGCCCCCAGTCAGCTCTGTCCAGCATTCAGCTGAATGCCCAGCTTCTCCCCGACTCAGCCTCCATGTAATCCAAAGGTTCCTGAGAACCTGCTCAGAATCTGGCACAGGTGTGGCCCAGATCGTCCGTTTGGACACAGACGAGGACGGCGTGGGGTCCTGTCTTTTCTGCTCATCCGAAGAGATGAGCTACAGGACAGTGAAGAGGCATCATCTTCCCAGATTCCCCTCCGACTGGCTACCCTCCCATCCCATCCTCTACTCCCATCATCTGTCATGACCCTCTTCTCAAAAGAGAGTTCCCCAACTCCTGGACCCATGGGGAAACAGGACACCTCCCCAGAGATATAATTCATGGTGCTCCTTGCTTAGAGTGATGTCCAGGAATAGGGGAGAGGCCCCGCTCACTGTAGGGGCCCCCACCTAATCCTGTCTAGAAGGACAGCCGGGCGGGCCCAGCGTCTCCTGAGCACTGACGGGAAAGGCATCTGGGAGCCGGGCGCTTGGCCTGGGAGCCTCGAAGTTACCTGGCTAGCTTCTTCCTCTCCTTCTCCTCTTCCTCCTCCTTCTGGGCAGACGTGAGGCTCTCGGCATCAGCCAGGTTGTCCACGGCAATGGCCAAGAACACGTTCAGTAGGATATCTGTTTGTGTCCATTCTTAAAGAAAATGACCCTTGGACTTGGGGTGGTGGGTGGGCACAGGGGCCAGGACAGGACATGCATGGCCAGAGTTCCCCATGGGGAGGGGCTCCGAGCCCACTGAGCCCCCCTTCCCCTCTGCACCGCCCTCCTAGCTTCCTGGGGTTTCCTGGGGGATCCGGAGCAGGCAGGCACACAGGCCGGGCCTGGGGGCGGGAGGCAGGGAGCCCAGCCTCGCTCTAATTGCTGGGTTTCGATGCTGCTTCCCACAGAGATGACCGCCTGTAAGTGACACTGTGAACAGAGCTGCCTCCAGCGGGCCGTCGAACTGGGCGGTCATTACCGCCACCAGGAGGTGCCCGCTGTCCCTGCCCACTCCCGCCATGACCTTGTTCAGACAGAGGCCCCAGGAGGGTCAGCTGGGCTCCTGACTGAGCGGAGTCTGCTGTTTCTTCTCCCCCGCCCCCGACTCGGATGCATGTACCATGGATCAGAGAACTGGATCAGAGTCAGTCCAGCCAAGAGGTTAGTGCCGGTCAGGCCCCCCTCCACTCCAGGCCCCAGGTGGCTCTGGTTCACACCGGGAGCTGAGGGGCCTGGCCCCCGAGGGCAGGGGCTGGGCATGTGGTACCCAGTTCAGCCTTGCTCAGCCCGCTAGGTCGGAGCTGCTGCCATTTCCACCTTGTTTCCAGGACACTAGGTGGACAGCCCTGGGTGTGTCTGAGGCTGTGAGCTGACCTCTGAGTCCAGCTCATCTGTAATTCTACTTTACAAGCCTCTCTGCATAGAACCCTGGGGGATATGACAGGGGAGGGCTGCCTGCAGTGGGGACCTGGGAACCTGCCCGTGGCCTGTCCGGTCTGTCTGAGGCTAGCGTCCCCCTGAGCAGCTTCAGAGGGAGGGCGACAGGTGAAGGTCACTTCCGGGGTGAGGCTTTTCCTCCCTCAGCAGGCCCCCGGCCAGGGCAGCAGGTGTCTCATGATGAGGTCTGAGTGGGCAGCTGCAAGGCCAACACCACTGGGCACTGCCCACCCGGACCACGGCAGCTCAGGGGCATGGACTCACACCCACCCCGGGCCCGGCTCCAGGTTCCCATCCCCACCTGCCTGCACCACTAAGGTGGTCTGGGCTGGGCATGTGCCTTTTCCTTCTTCTCTGGGGAAGGGTGGCCCTGGGTCCTCCCTGGTCAGGACCCGCTGGGCGCACCTACTGGCATTGAGCTACAAGTTAAGGGGGCCACAGGGGGTGGGGGAGGCAGGCGCAAAGGATACAATTTCCACAGATGAAGAGGATGATGAAGTAAATACAGACTAACATCCCTGGAAAAGAGGGGCCGCCATAAGCCATGATCCCATCATACATCACCGAATTCCAGTCCTCCCCGGTCAGGATCTGAATGACATAGTCCCACCAACGAGGGACACAGCGTTAGACCAACAGCAAGCCCGAAGCTCCCCTGCCCGGCCCCCTGCCATATAGAAACCTCTGACACCTCTCTGCTCTCCCCGCCTCCTGCCGCCCGCTCTCCTCCCGGGGCTCTGAGCTGTGATCCTGCAGGTCCAGCCCTCTCCTTCAAGCGAGTGGCCACTGGCACAAATGACTGATCGAGCGCTGTAAGCGCTTCTTGAGAAAAACACCTCCTACAGCCCAGGCCCCGTGCTCGGTGGCTGCCGTTAGCTGACCCTAGGGCTAAGGCACCGAAGTGACCATGTTCACTGAGGCGCCGCGTGGTCCCCCAGGCTTCCCCAAGCATGAGGACTTTGGGTACCATCTATGAGATTTTGGCAACATTCACGTTATCATTCAATTTAATCTGCAAACTGATCTCCTTTTAAACCTCAGTGCTATTTGAACTTGGCCCCAAGCCAACAGATCTACGAAAGTCACAAATTTGATGGTGGTCGTACTTTCCTGGGAGCAACCTCCCCACCTCTCCCCTCCCCAGCAAGAGCCATCTGCTCTCTTTTGTGGATATTTTGGGCTTTCGTGCTGAATATATTTGAATAAAAGTTTCCACGGCTAAGAAACAGATTTTTAAGCCACTGAGTTGGATCTTTATTTTTTTACCCCAGGGGTCCGTCCGAGAGTGGAATTCCGTGGGGCGTGGGGGTGGGGAGCTACAGACGCTCCTGGGCTCCCGTGACCGACCTGGTCTGGCTTTGGCTGCCCCGTGGGAGTGGGAATCCCCTTCCTCTCTGCTCCCCCACTCCCCCGGTACCTGCTTTCTGCCCCCTCTCCCCCCACCTCCCCTGCCATGGTCGGGCAGAGAAAGGTCCATACCTGAAACACGGTGAGGAGAGACTGTGGGAAGTTGTCGAAGGTGCTCCTCCGGGTCTGCATCTCATCAAAGTTGAACTTCCCCCCAAAGAGCTGCATCCCCAGGAGGGAGAAGATGATGATGAAGAGGAAGAGCAGCAGCAGCAGCGAGGCAATGGAGCGCACTGAGTTCAGCAGGGACGCCACCAGGTTGCTCAGGGAGTTCCAGTACCTGAGGACGAGGGGGCATTGGCTTCATCACCTCCCTCCACCTGCCTCGCCCGCCAGGGGCTTTGAGACCAACTGCAGCTCCCTGCTCTTTGCCCTTCCCTTGGGGCAGCGTGGTGGTGGGACTGGGCTGGCCAGCTCACAACTGGGGTGTGAGTGACTCAGTTCAGGGCCTGGGCTCAGAAGCCTGGTTCCGACCCAGCTCTGCACATGCCTTTGGGCAAATTGCTCAGCCTCCCTTCTTTCTTTCTTCTCCCCACCTGAAGAAATAGGGGCAGTGACAGCTTGCACTTCATTCTGTTATTGGGAGGATTACATGTGATAATGATTTTTTAAAAGCTCCGCACTCAGGCAACAAAATAAAAAAAATAAGTGAGACAACATCAAACTAAAAACTTCTGACAGTAAACTCTCAGCAAATTGAAAAAACCTACAAAACGGGAAAAAAATATTTGCAAACCATATATCTGATAAGAGATTAAGATACGAAGACATATTCTTCAACAGTATGAAGAATGCATACAACTCAATAGCAAAAAACAAAGAACATCCCAAATAATCCAACGAAAAAATGAACAGAAGGCATAAATAGACTTTTCTCTGAAGAAGACGTCCAGATTGCTAACAGATACGTTAAAAGATGCTCACCATCACTGATCATTCGGGAAATGCAAATCAAAACCACAAGGTATCACCCACCCGTTTAGCATGCCTATCATCAAAAAGGCAAGAGACAAGTGTTGTTGAGAACGTGGAGAAAAGGGAACGCTTGTGCACTGTTGGTAGGAGTAATGTAAACTGGTGCAGCCACTGTGAAAAACAAAATGAAGCTTCCTCAAGAAAATTAAAACTAGAACTACCACACGACCCAGCAATTCTGCTTCTGGGGATATACCCAGATGATACGTCCATTGCAGCATTATTCGCAATATCCAAGACGCGGAGACAACCTAAGTGTCCATGAACGGATAAATGGATAAAGAAGATGCGGTATACATTATCTACAATGGGATATTACTTAGCCATTAAGAAGAAGGAAATGTTGCTATTTGCAACAATGTGGATGAACCTTGAAGGTATTACGGAAGTGGAGTAAGTCAGACAGAGAAACACAAATACCATACGATCTCATTTATATGTGGAATCTGGAAAATACAAAACCAAAACCAAACAAAACCCCTCACGAAACTCACAGAAAAAGAGATCAGATTTGTGGTTACCGGGGGCAAGGTGGTGCTGGCAGGTGGAATTGGATGAAGCTGGTCAAAAGGTACCAACTTCCAGTTACAAATTCCTAGCACAGAGTTGGACATGACTGAAGTGACTTAGCAGCAGCAGCAGCAGCAGCAGCAGCATTTATTTCAGTTCAGTTCAGTCGCTCAGTCATGTCCGACTCTTTGTGACCCCATGAATCGCAGCACGCCAGGCCTCCCTGTCCATCACCAACTCCCGGAGTCCACTCAAACTCATGTCCATCGAGTTGGTGATGCCATCCAGCCATCTCATCCTCTGTCATCCCCTTCTCCTCCTGCTCCCAATCCCTCCCAGCATCAGAGTCTTTTCCAGTGAGTCAACTCTTCGCATGAGGTGGCCAAAGTACTGGAGTTTCAGCTTTAGCATCATTCCTTCCAAAGAAATCCCAGGACTGATCTCCTTTAGAATGGACTGGTTGGATCTCTTTGCAGTCCAAGGGACTCTCAAGAGTCTTCTCCAACACCACAGTTCAAAAGCATCAATTCTTCGGCGCTCAGCTTTCTTCACAGTCCAACTGTCACATCCATACATGACCACTGGAAAACCATAGCCTTGACTAGACGGACCTTTGTTGGCAAAGTAATGTCTCTGCTTTTGAATATGCTATCTAGGTTGGTCATAACTTTGCTTCCAAGGAGTAAGTGTCTTTTAATTTCATGACTGCAATCACCATCTGCAGTGATTTTGGAGCCCCCCAAAATAAAGTCTGACACTGTTTCCACTGTTGCTCCATCTATTTCCCATGAAGTGATGGGACCAGATGCCATAATCTTCGTTTTCTGAATGTTGAGCTTTAAGCCAACTTTTTCACTCTTCTCTTTCACTTTCATCAAGAGGCTTTTTAGTTCCTCTTCACTTTCTGCCGTAAGGGTGGTATCATCTGCATATCTGAGGTTACTGATGTTTCTCCTGGCAATCTTGATTCCAGCTTGTGTTCTTCCATCCCAGCGTTTCTCATGATGTACTCTGCATAGAAGTTAAATAAGCAGGGTGACAATATACAGCCTTGACATATTCCTTTTCCTATTTGGAACCAGTCTGTTGTTCCATGTCCAGTTCTAACTGTTGCTTCCTGACCTGCATACAGGTTTCTCAAGAGGCAGGTCAGGTGGTCTGGTATTCCCATCTCTTTCAGAATTTTCCAGTTTATTGTGATCCACACAGTCAAATAATCTGTGTATTTGCAAAATGGCTGTCTGAGGAGGCATTACAAATAGCTGTGAAAAGAAGAGAGGTGAAAAGCAAAGGAGAAAAGGAAAGATATAGGCATCTGAATGCAGAGTTCCAAAGAATAGCAAGGAGAGATAAGAAAGCCCTCCTCAGAGATCAGTGCAAAGAAATAGAGGAAAACAACAGAATGGGAAAGACTAGAGATCTCTTCAAGAAAATTAGAGATACTAAGGGAACATTTCATGCAAAGATGGGCTCGATAAAGGACAGAAATGGTATGGACCTAACAGAAGCAGAAGATATTAAGAAGAAGTGGCAAGAATACACAGACGAACCCTACAAAAAAAGATCTTCACAACCAAGATAATCATGATGGTGTGATCACTCACCTAGAAGCAGACATCCTGGAATGTGAAGTCAAGTGGGCCTTAGAAAGCATCACTATGAACAAAGCTAGTGGAGGTGATGGAATTCCAGTTGAGCTGTTTCAAATCCTGAAAGATGATGCTGTGAAAGTGCTGCATTCAATATGCCAGCAAATTTGGAAAACTCTGCAGTGGCCACAGGACTGGAAAAGGTCAGTTTTCATTCCAATCCCAAAGAAAGGCAATGCCAAAGAATGCTCAAACTACCACACAATTGCACTCATCTCACACACTAGTAAAGTAATGCTCAAAATTCTCCAAGCCAGGCTTCAGCAATACATGAACCGTGAACTTCCAGATGTTCAAGCTGGTTTTAGAAAAGGCAGAGGAACCAGAGATCAAATTGCCAACATCCGCTGGATCATGGAAAAAGCAAGAGAGCATTTATTTAGTTATAGATAAATAAATGCTAGGAATGTAACGTACAACACAATGACTGTAGCCAACACTGTTGTATATGAAAACTGTCAACAGAGTAAATCCTAAGAGTTCTCAACACAAGGATTTTTTTTCTTTTTATTGAATACACTGTGTCTCTATGAGATGGTAGATGTTAACTAAACCTATCATTCTACAATATATGTAAAACAGACCATCATGTTGTGCACCTTAAACCGAGATAATGACATATGTCAATTATTTCTCAATTAAACTAGAAAAAAATAAATTCCAACTTGAAAAAAGAAAACCTCAGAATAGTGCCTGGCACACAGGTGATAAAGGTTAGTAATTATTGTTACCACTACTGATCTTCAGACAAAAAGACATTAAAATTTTCTTTTTCCAGAATGTAGCCCTCCTCGCAGCCCAGGCATGAGTGGGGTCTCCATTGGGTGAGGGTGGGCAGGGTGGCTCATGGATAAGAGAGGGTGCATGGCTTATTGTGGTTTCCCAGATTCACCCTATTCAAAGAGTTGGTTCTTTAAAAAGCCTCTCTTCTGGAGGTTCTGATTCAATAGCTGTGGTTGGGGCCCAGAAACATGTTTTTCACAAGGATCCCAGAGGATTCTGGTAAACAGCCATGCTTCAGAAACCCTGAGTTGCGACCACCCCACCCAACCCCATCCCTCCTGCACCCCTCCAGCCTGTGGCTGGCTGTAAACACAGATGCTCTCCATTGTGGGGATGGACGGGGAGGGGGAAAACCCTCTCCTGGAAAAGGGGGTGGGACACGAATGGTTGGAAGGGCTCAGAGACCTGGGACAGGGTCGGTTCAGGTGCAGCAAAAGGGACACGGCCCTCAGCTGGGCATGTGCCAGGACCCAGCCTCTCGTATCTCCCAGAGCCACCCCCGCCCGGCCACCTTCCAGGTCACAACCTCAATCTCCTCCACTTAAGATATTCCCAGCTTGTCACTGAGACAGACAGGGAATTGTTTCTGCTGCTCGAGACAGTGACATGCAAGCCACCCCCACTGCAGCATGGCAGCCGCACCCTGGCCGGACCCCTTTCTCCCGGGAACAGCTTCCGTATTAAGTGACAGAAGCAGACGGGCCAGCAGTTTGCACGTAAACATGACCTTCTCCCCAGCCTGGAGTCTCTCCTGCTCCTTTCTCCTTCAGACAGCTTTTCTCCACTCTGCTCTGCCTGCCAGCCACATGCTCTCTGTTTGCAGAATGTTAAGATACATTTCTGGAGAAGGAAATGGCAACCCACCCCAGTGTTCTTGCCTGGAGCATCCCATGGACAGAGGAGCCTGGCGGGCTACAGTCCACGGGGTCTCAAAGAGTCGGATATGACTCGGCAACTAAGCAACAATGTACACTACACGCACTTGCTCTGGAAATGCTCACATATCTTCCTCATCTGTCTCACCAAATAGGCTTGAGACTGTGAGGGCAGAGGCTTTCCTTCCACCTGCTCTGTCTCTGTCCTCAGGTGATTCTGGCCAGCCCCGCATGTGTGCTTGGCTCCTGGTCAGCTAGAGGCTCTACTGACCATTCTGCTTGAAGCGAGGGAGTCAGAGAATCTCTGTGGGGCTAGAACACTCGCCCTGCTTACATTTAAAGCTCCCAAGCCTGCCTGGAGGGACGCACTGAGGAGGGACCACTTCCTACATGCCGACTCCCAAGCCTCACCTGGAGCCATAAGACCGCTGTTGTGAGGGCACCAGCGCCTGGCAGCAAGGCGGTGTTTAGGAACCAGAACTCTGGAGCATGTTTGTAATGAGAATACCCAGCTGTATCGGCTGGTGGTGGGGAGCGGGGGGTAAGGTCATGTGGGTTCAGGTTACAGAGCCCCTAAACTGCACAGAATATTCTGGGAAAGACAATGACAATCAACATCGGCCCCTTAGTTTTCCGGAGGCTTGTGGACATGAGGGGAGTAGACTTAGGCTAGTCTATTTAGGCTGGCCTAAAAGGAAATGGCAACACACTCCAGTATTCTTGCCTCGAGAACCCCATGGATGGAGGAGCCTGGTGGGCTACAGTCCACGGGGTCGCAAAGAGTCGGACACGACTGAGTGACTGAACTAAACTAATAGACTTAGGCTAGTCTATTCTAGCCTCTGAGCGCTGAGGCTCAGAGCTGTCTGCTGGCCAGAGGCACAGGGGCTCTGGCCTAGCAGGCCCCAGACCCGAGAGAGAAAAGTCGCTGAGTTGGGGATGAGGGCTGGCTGGGGAGCAGACCAGGGCCTTGGTTGCAGGGAGCAGAGGCTGTGATGGAGAGCAGGTTGTATCACCTGTCATGGGCCAGGAGCTGATCTGGGAATGCATGGTGGAGAAGGCCTGGAGGGGCTGACGGGGGCAGAGCCTCTGGCCAGAAGGGAGAACCCTCTTCTCCTGCTCCTCATGTTCCCAGGGGCTCCCAGTCATCTCAGTTGATGGCGGGGTGGCTCTCTGCACAAGATGCTGGTATAACGGGGCCCCACGGCCCATCCCACCACAGTAAAGTACAGCTATGTCTCTGGCCCAGGGTCGTCCTTCAGGCCTCCTCAGCCCCTCAGCAGAAAACCACCTCCTGGCACCTGCCACCCAGGTCAGCGTCTCACCGGTCCTTTCCCCCCTGCCCCTTCCAGCTGCCACCCTGAGGCCCACAGCTGGTGCTCTTAAGACGGCAATGAATCACAGCACACCAAAAACATCTGATCCACTGATGTTAAAGGAAGGAGAGAGGACCATAGGAGAGAATGAATGAGCGAGTGAGCAAGCTAATCAGTGATTCAGGCAAGACCATCACCGAGGGAGCAGGTGTTCATGGCCCCGACGTCTCCCCACGGATTCCTCCATAACATAAGGTCTGAGGCTCCCGACCTTCCACGGCCAGACCACGTGTCACACTGGTGCGTGTCAGGAGAACAGACTGTGGTTCCCAGACATGTGAGGGGGCAGGTGGGCGAATTGGGAGAGGGGATCAAAAGGGAGAAACCTCCAGTTATGAAATAGAGTCCTGGGGATGTGGTGTCCAAGGACCAACTCAGCAGGGTTCGAACTCTGGTTCCCTAAGACTCACCAGAGCCTGGAGGGACGCTGAGGCTGAACCCAGCATTTGCTGGGCCAGGAGGCACCAGATAGGATTCCATACCATGGCAGTCAGGGTCTGGGATGGCCTGGGCCTGGAGTGGAAACTGCTGGTTTAGTTTCTCCTGTTCCCTATCCTGCACTTCACCTGGGGGCCGAGACTCTAGAGTCAAACCCAGCTGGATAATGAAATCAAAGGCCTGGTCTTTCCTGTTTGCTTCAGAGGCCTCGGTCACGCAGGGGCCAGACCTGCATGGGCCTGCGGCCTGGTCACACTGGCAGGGCAGCCTGCCTGGACCATGGGACTGGGGAGGTGCTCCCTGAGTCTCTCAGAGTCCCCTGGCCAGGCCTGTGGTCATGTTGGGGTGAGGGAGGGAGTGGAGCGTCGTCCTCACCTGTCTCCTTAATCCCAGAAAACCAGCACCTTCTTCACTGATGGCCGGCTTGTGGGCCCCCAGCCTGTGAAGTGGGTGGATGTCAAAGTCACCTTTATAAAAGGGGCCCACAACGAGTGCAGAACCTCCCTGGGTCCCTGGGAAGAGTTGGGGCTGGGAGATGGCAGGGGGAGGGTGATTTGCGGCTCGGCCAGACTGACAGGGACACCGAGACGCTCAGAGACTGGAGGGTTTGCGCTTTGGGCTGTGGGGCCCCTGTGGTCAGGATTCACCAGTGGGGCTGTCTATGCAGAGTCAGCTTGGTCTCACTTCTCAGGGCCTGGGAAGGGAGTTGCAGGAGCAAGGAAAGGATTTAGGGCTTCAAAGGGAAAATGGCAATGGCTGGAGGGATGGTGGTGCACTTGAAGACCAACCGTTTAAAAAATGAGATGCAATTAGTAAATTGGAATCGCATCCAGATCTAATCAAACCAAAGCTCCTCCTCCTCCCCACAGAGCGAATGTCAGGCTGACAAACAGCAGACAAACTAGATATTAAAACCATGTAACACTTAGAACCCCACAGCCCTGAAGCAGGAGAAAGGACCTCAAACCTCCTGTGGCTGGAAGGCCCTGGTCATTCACTCAAAGATAATGCAGGTGAAAAGACAACCCTCAGAATGGGAGAAAATAATAGCAAATGAAACAACTGACAAAGGATTGATTTCCAAAATATATAAGCAGCTCATACAACTCATACCAGAAAAAACAAACAAACTGATCAAAAAGTGGGCAAAAGGCCTAAATGGGCATTTCTCCAAAGAAGACATACAGATAACTGACAAACACGAAAAAGATGCGCAACATCACTCATTATTAGAGGAATGCAAATCAAAGCTACAGTGAGACGTCACTTTATACCAGTCAGAATGGCCATCGCCAAAAACATCCACAAACAATAATGCTGGAGGGGGTGTGGAGAAAAGGGAACCCTCTTGTACTGTCTGTGGGAATGTAAGTTGATATAGCCACTATGGAAGACAGTACGGAGATTCCTTAAAAAAAACTATTCCTTAAGAATAAAACTACCACATGACCCAGCATACACCCACTGCTAGGTGTATACGCTGAGGAAATCAAAACTGAAAAAGACACATGCTCCTCAATGTTCATTGCAGGTCTATTTACAACAGTTAGGACATGGAAGCAACCTAGATGTCCATCAACAGATGAATGGGTAAGGGAGCTGCGGTACATATACACACAGTGGAATATAAGCCACAAAAAGGAACACTTTTGAGTCAGTTCTAACGGGGTGGTTGAACCTAGAGCCTATTATACACAGTGAAGTAAATCAGAAAGAGAGAGACAAATGTTGTGTAGTAACCCGTATATACGGAATCTAGCAAATGGCGCTGATGAACCTCAGCGCAGGGCAGCAACAGGGACGCAGACGCAGAGAACAGGCTTGTGGACACAGTGGAGAAAGGAGGGGGTGGGGTGGGTGGAGAGAGTAGCATGGAAACGTCTACGTTGCCGTATGGAAAATTAGAGAGCCAACGGGAATTTGCTGTATGACTCAGGGAACTCAAACTGGGCTCTGTAACAACCTAGAGGGGTGAGATGGGGTGGGAGGTGGGAGGGAGGTTCAAGAGGGAGGGGACATATGTATACCTATGGCTGATTCATGGTGATGTAAGGCAGAAACCAATACAATATTATAAAGTAATCATCCTTCAATTAAAAATAAATAATTTTTTAAAAAGGAAGAAGAAGGAAAAAATCAATTTAAAAACTTGGCTGGATTCATGTTAGGTCTTCATCATTATGAGTGTTCTCAATTGAGAGCCGTCAGAAGTACCATCTTAATGGGGTTGGGCTACAGTCTAGAGAAGTGGCCAAGAAAAGATCACGATTTCCAGTTATACACAAAGGTTCATAATTTTAGACGAGAAAGAGGACAAAGGATGGCTGCAGAAAATCAGGCCAGAGTGTCTCAAAGTGAGGTTATCAGAGCCATGGCTCAGAACACCCCGGGGGGTTTCTGGTTAAAATCTCTAGGTTTGGGGAGATCCTTAATGAGCTCCTTTGAGGAGGACAACTTGGTTTGAGAATCACAATCACTGGTACAGAAAACACTGTTAAAAATAGCATCTCCAAGAGATTTTCAAAGAAGAGGGCGAAACAGACTTGTTTGAGGCAGGGCCAGGCTGACCCGTTTCCGGGGACCACCAGGCACACTCCCAGACCTTATTTTAGGCACATTCTGGGCTCTGGAACATATAGGGACGCGGTTCAGAAGCGGGCATGGGATCCCCCCACAGCTAGTCTCTCTGGCGTCTTCTAGAAGCCCCCAGAGATTTGGAGATTGGAAAACAGGAAGACAGTGACCTTTGCCAAAGGAACTTTTAATTAGATGATGAAATTGTTCTGTTCATAGACTTACTGGGGATCTGAAAATTCCTGTGAACTGGCTTTGGGAAGCTCGAGGATAAAGACAGACTTAAAATGGTTTCTTGGCAGTAGTTTCAGATTAGAAATAGGTAAATTGTTGATAAAAATAGAATGAACGTTAAGATACTATGACAATACCTGGGAGCAAGAATTCTTTTCTATAGGAATTAAAAACAACAACAACAACAACAAAGACAAAGCCCCAAGCAGGTGGGGTTTTGAGAATTATTTAAAAGGCACCTGAAATGCCACATTAAAAATAGCTTTGGGAAAACCCCAGGAGGAGCAAGCAGAGTTAGTAAAAAATCCTTTAAGTCCTGTCTCTGGAGATGGACAAGAGAGTTTAGAAAGTAGAGAAATTGGAATCCTTACACATTGAAAAACTAAGATCATGGCATCCGGTCCCATCACTTCATGGCAAATAGATGGGGGAAAAGTGCAAACAGTGACAGACTTCATTTTCTTGGGCTCCAAAATCACTGTGGAGGGCGACTGCAGCCTCGAAATTAAAAGACGCTTGCTCCTTGGAAGAAAAGCTTCCAAGGAGGGGAGAGGAGGGCGGCACGCACCTTGTGATCTTAAATATCCGCAAGAGGCGCACGCAGCGCAGCACGGAGATGCCCAAGGGCGACATGATCTTGGTCTCCACCAGGATGGTCTCCAGGATGCCGCCGCACACGATGAAGCAGTCGAAGCGGTTGAAGAGCGACACGAAGTAGGCCTGCAGGCCCAGGCTGTACATCTTGAGCAGCATCTCCGCCGTGAACAGGGCCAGCAGCGCCTTGTTGGCCGTGTCTGCAAGGGCCACACGGGGCGGGGCAGAGGAGGTGAGGGTGCGGGTCCCTGCAGGGACACCCCACGCTGGGTCCCGTACACGGCCTTCCCTCTGTGACTTGTCTAGTTACAACCTCAGCTCACATCCAGCGACACGTCCCCTCACCCGCCGAGTCCCCCCACCCCAGAGCGGCTCTCCAGGCAGCCTGGCTGCAGTCATATCCATTTTCCAGACACAAGAAGTGATGTTTGAGGGGCTGCCATCTGTCTGCTCAGACCCACCAGGGAAGAGCGGGAGCTGGGGGGGTCCTTGTCTGCCCTTGTCACTGGGAGGAGATGGGCCCGCCCAGGTTCCGGGAGACTCTCCGGGGTCCAGGCTGGGTCTGCCTGACCCTTGGGTTGGTACCCTAGCGAGGGGTGGTGGGACTGACAGCCGTGGAGGACAGGTCCCTGGGCTCAGGCCACCCTCGTCCTCTCCCTGGCTTTGTGCTTACTGCCCCTCGCAGGTGTGGGCCAGCACACCTGGAGGCCGGGCCGTGGCAATCCACGGGTGTGACGGGTGGGCGTGAAGGATCGGACAGAGCCAAACAAGCCACTCTTCCTGACGTGGTCTCCTGGGCCAGTGGGGACCGCCGGGATAGGTGGACTGCATTGCTGGCCTGGTGGGTCCCGTCTATGTACAGTGAGTTGGTGTTGTTTTACTGGCTGGTGAGCTGCCAGGCCCTGGTGTGGCCGGGGTGACCCACTGCTCTCTTGTCCCTGGCCCTGCTCCCCTTGCCCACCCCCAGGAGAGAGCCCCATCAGCCTGAGTAACAGGAGGGCTGGCGGCCTCTCACCTTGGACTTCCGTGAGCCAGTGGGGCTGGTTGTAGTGCTCAGAGGCGATGGTGAGCGTGTTGAGGAAAACCAGGAAGATGACCAGCCAGTAGAAGATGCTGGACTTCACGGCCGCGCGGCACTTCCTCCTGCAGAACCGATTCCACCGGCGCCAGTAGCGGCTGGAAGGGGCAGAGGAGGGGGATGAAAGGGGGCTGCTGTGAGTTCAGGTCCTACACTGGGTACCTCGCTCCCCTGAGCTGGTCCAGCCTCACCAAGGGCTGAGGGCCGAGCATCCCACTGCAGTCACCGGCTTGTGGCTGGCAGTGTGGCCTCAGTGGGGGGTGGGGGAAGCGTGTCCTGCTCCTCTGGGACCATGGACCCCTCTTCTGTGACCCCATGCAGGGTCAGCCTTGTGTGAGGGTCTGGCCTGGCGCTGAAGGGAGGTATCCTATTTTCATAACAATGGCATCACTAGAAGTAGAGCTGCAAGTATAACTAGTAGTGACGATAGCACTGGGCTCCCACTAGTGAACCCCACGTCTGCCTGGTTCCATATCAGGCACTTCTCATGCCTTCTCTGAGTCTTTAAACAACTCTGCAGAGCAGGCGTTGTCCTGCTTTTCAGAGGAAAGCCAAGGGTCCTTGAGTTTGGGCACCTGGACTGACACCGGTTGGGGTCAGAGTCAGTGGTGTTACCCACCCTCCACTCCCCAGCCCAGGTGCCCCACCCTCATCAATGGGGTGGGAAGAGTCAGCAACAGAACTTCTTGCCTTCAGGAGGGCTCTGTTCAAGACAATGGGCAGACCCCCCATATCTAACATGAGTTCATGGCACTCATGAACCCTGAAAGCCAATCCACGGGTGGCGGGACGCTCGATCCCATGGCCTCTGGTTAGAGACTTTCATCAAACCTGGCTGTGCATAGAATCACATGGGGAAACTTAATAACAAAAGCCCACCAGTATCCAGGCTCCAACTCCAAACCAGTTAAATCTGATTGTCTGGGGGTTGAGTAATTTTTAAATGCCCCCCAAATACTGTTGGGCTTCCCAGGTGGCATTAGTGGTAAAGAATCCGCCTACCAATGCAGGAAACACAAGAGGCTCGGGTTTGATCTCTAGGTCGGGAAGATCCCCTGGAGGAGGAAATGGCAACTCACTCCAGTATTCTTGCCTGGGAAATCCCAAGGACAGAGGAACCCAGTGGGCTACCGTTTGTGGGGCTGCAGAGTCAGACACGACTGAAGTGACACAAATACCATTGCTGTTTGTTAAGATTCCGGGTGGTTCTCTTATGTAACCACAGATGACAACCATGGAGCTGGAAGATCCCAAGGAAACACTCGCATTTTATAACTTTGGTGGATGGGTTTATAGCTTGTCCCCAATTTCATCCTCAATACTGAGAAAATACGCAGCTATATTTGGTAATTCTGTTGGCCAAACATTTAACAAATGCCCACACCGTGCGAGGAGGGAAGGGAAGGGAGCGCAGGGGAGTCTGTGGGGCTCTGCCTCGAGAGGGGAGCTGGGTCTAGAAACCAAACAGCCAATGAAACAGCCATGCGGTCAAGGGTCAGCTCAGGGATGGGATGCTCAGCCGGCTGCTGGGCGGGAGATGAGGAAGGCCACAGCTTCACTCATGCAAAGAGGATAATGAGCCGACCGATTTTGGAGGCAGGTTAGCAGGCCTTTGCCCCTGGCCTTGAATGCAGGGGAGAGAGAAAGGGTGGGAGGCGTAGAGCCAGTAACCAACATTGGCCACCTGCAGAGGAATGCCTGGAGGTATTTGCAGGTCGTGTCTGTAGGAACACCCACTGGCGGCTGAGGATGGAGTCCCTACTTGTGGACAGAAGGGGACCTCTGGGCACCTGCACTCATATCTGCATGATGTTCTAGGTCTCCAGGTCCCAGACTCTGCTGTTAGGACCCTCCACCCACCCCAGACGGCCTTCAGGAGAGCTTGACTTTGTATTTCTACTCTGTTATTTCTGTGGCTACGGTCCGTGGGAAATCCTGCTGCCATGCATGCCTCTGCTGGAATCTGTTCTGAGACTAGGAAGTGGGGCTCATCTAAGGAGGCCGGCTGCCCAGGAGCTGCAGGAGAACCTGGCTTGTGGCCTGCAGAGCAGGGAGGGAAGGAAGGGTTCTGACCTGACCCCGCCCTCCATCACCTCAGGGGCAGGGACACCACCTAGAGGGAGCGCCAAGCCTTGGCAGGGATGATGGTTGCTACTGGGGGAGGGTCACCACACAGAGAAGAAATGCCCAGAGGTCAGAAAAATGATGGTTCTCAAGTGCGCTGTGGGCCTTTCGTTCCCCTAGACAGACTGTCAGGGAAGAGTGGGGGTGGGGTGAAGGGGAACAAGGCAATGGGGTGGTCTCTAGTTGGGGGGGGCGGCTATGAGTGCTGGACTGCAGTGCTGAGGTCCCTGCTCTGGCCAGGGCAAGACTCCGCTTGTTTCCTGTGACTGAGGTGGGTAATACTGTAGACAAAGTTGGGAGCCATTTTTTCCCCCAGAAAAACAATTTCAGGACACTAATCTTAAATAGTGACAAGGTGGCTCAGTGGTAAAGAAGCTGCCTGCCAATGCAAGAGACATGGGAGATATGAGTTCGACCCCTGTGTCGGAAGATCCCCTGAAGAAGGAAATGGCAGTATTTTCTTGCCTGGGAAATCCCATGCACAGAGGACCCTTGGCAGGCTGCAATCCATGGGGTCGCAAAGAGTCGGACATGATGGAACATGCATGCATGAACGACACACAAACTGCCCCTTGCCACGGGAACTTGTCATCTACCTCTGCAAAGATTAAATCGTGTGCTGCTGCAGCTGCTGACCTTCAGCACCCCTGCAAAGAGCTCTCTGTGGAGAGCAGAAATGAGGCCCTCTGCTCTGGAAAAAGCTGGCAGGACTGGTCATGAGAGAGTTAGATATTTTCAGGAGATGGTTTTATGAGCCCATGTCTTACATCTTCTTATAGCTAGAAAAACACTAAAATCCTTCATGGTGATGTCTGCTCCTTGTGACTAGCAGTGACCTACAGACGACTAGCAGAAACCTGCAAAAAATGTGTTCTTGATTGTATGAACTCCCCCTTCACCAAAATCACATATACACTGACCTTCCCCCTGCCTCTTTGGAGGAGTTTCTCAGAGCTAGCTGAGATGCTGTCTCCCAGGCTATAGTCCTCACTTTGCCCCAAATAAATCTTAACTCTCTGTGCATTTTTAAAGTGGGCAATAATTTACATTGTAGTTGCAAAGAATGTGTTTTGAATAGAAGCAATCTCATTTACAGAAATCAGCCATAACTGATTCAGAGGCTAATAGAATTGTGGCCACTTTCTTCTGGGGTTTGGAGGAACTAACTCCACCTCTGTCTCATGCTGATGAAAGCTTGACTAAGTTCTGTTCCCAAGTCTGGGACTGGTGGACACAGGTGCCACGTGCTGGGGGCCTGTCCTGGGGGTCTGGAGATGCTCTGGTGGATCCCTGGTAGCCACTGTGACTGACGGTCAGGGTGGTGCCTGTGGAATTGTGTGCTCGCGTGACAGCCACTCAGGAGAGCCACGTGGGCTTGGGCTGGGGTGGGGGTGGAGTAATTACTACCCAGAGAAAGTATTTAAAGATAATTACACACCTCCCACTCTTCAAAATATAGCTTTGCTTGACAACTGGTTTCCTGGCAACGCTTCCTACTGTATAATAAATGTAATAGTTTATTAGAACGTGTAAGTTTATTTATGTGTTTACATGTGCATGGAGAATATAGAGATTAAATGATAAAGCAAGGAGGAGGAATTCACCTGCTATTCACATTCTCTCTGCTCCCTGGCAAAGTCATTTCCTCTAGAAGTGGAACTTTCTAGACACAGACCCAGAGGGCATGGTGGGCTTGGACGTATCCTCTCTCACGTCTTCTCACCTGTGTATCAGTGGTCCCACCAGACAACTCTGCTTGTCATGGTTGTCCCCCCACAAAGCCTCTTTTTTGGGGTCCCACCCTTGCTTCAGGGCTTGATGGGGGCCCACCTTCCCCAGGATGCATTTTTTCTAGGTGTCCCAGCCTTGGAGCTCTAGACACACTTACTGTCTATGTTACTCACTTGGCTACACACTCAAGAGGCATTTGTTAAGCATCTATCCCAGTCGGGTACTACATATCCAGCAGTTAACACACAGACAGGAAGCCCACGTGGTTGACGGACCCCAAGGGAGCTAGGTGCCAGGCAGGCTTAGTAGGTGCCTCGGGGGAAGGCCTCCCAGCCTGTCGTGGGCATCCAGCCAGGCTCCACAGAGGACACGATGCGCCTTTCCTGTAAGTCCGTATGTTTAACGTGTGGTTCCTGCCTCTCGAGCGAGATGGAGATCACAAGGTCCTGAGACTGAGGGGCGGAGTCCTGCCCTTTGATGGATCCGTAGCTCCCTGCCCCCCACACCCCCACAGCAGGAGCACTGGGTGGGCAGGCAGGTGGGGCAGCAGACAAGCTGTGCACAGACTTGCTCACTGCCTGTGTGGACAAGGCTTAAGACCCCAGGGCTGGGGTCAGGAGGAGAGCGGGTGGTGCTGCTGGAAGAATCTGCCTGGCACAGGATTCTGGACAAGCATCTAGAACAGGAGGCACCAAATGGTGGACACTTGGGGCTCTTTCCAGAGAGAAGAGTGGAGAACAAGCAACCCAGAAAACGCCTACACTTAATCATTTTATACAAAAGTACCCTAAACAGGGGCTATTAGGATGGGCAAATTTGGGCACGTGCCTTGTTGCTGAGGGGATGGCAGAGGTAAGGGGGAACTTGGGGGCACATTTCTCTGAAGATGGGACAGGTTTCCAAACATCAGACCCAGAGGGGTTTACCTCAGACCCTGAGGGGCTCACCTCAGACCCTGAGGGGTTTACCTCAGACCCTGAGGGGCTCACCTCAGACCCCAAGGGGTTCACCTCAGACCCCGAGGGGTTCACCTCAGACCCCCGTGTCTCCCAGATCCAACCCCAGCACATTGCCTGGCTAATCCCTTCAAACCGAGAAGACCTCAGAACATTTTGTTCCGTAACTGCTGAAGTCCTATTCTGAGCCCCACATGTCACAAAATTCCTTATTATAACTAATTCCTCAAAGTAGAGACTTGGCTTACCAAGAAAATATTCTAATATTGCCCAAATATTGTAAGTCCATTAATTTACCAGAATTTCCCTAAGACCTCTGCTCTAATATTTCTTTTAAAAATCCTGTGATTTTGGTATCCTTGTCTTGCAAATAGAATAGGCCATTTGTAGGTCAGATTCTACTATGTGTCATTGTTAAACTGAGAAAACGATCAAGAATATTTTTCTTAAAAAAACTCAAATTTTAGATTCTCTGCTGGAGTGGAACAGGCTTTCCCCTGTGTACGAGGTTACTTCTGCCTGGCGGAAATTCGCTCCCCTTCTTTCCCTTTGTTACTGTGTTTCTCCTGCATCTCTTGCTCCACTTCAGCTGCCACCGTCAGACAGACAGGCTGTGAGGATGGAGTTTTCCCGCGTCTGCTCCACAGAGGCTGCTCAGGGTCGACCTCGGTGATTTGGTGGCATTTTCAGTCCATTCCCAGCTTTGATATTCCCTCAACAGAGCCAGCATCAGACTGTAAGATGTGGATGACGCAGCTGCCACCTGACCTTGTAGGGTCACAATGTCTGGTGTGGGAGCCACGGGCCGTGTGTGGCTACTGTGCACGTGGCCAGTCCAAACTGGATGTGCAGTCAGTGTAAAGGGCACACTGGACCTCGAAGATTTAGTAGAAAAATTAATATAACATTAATATAACATTAACTTAAAGTATTAATTACATCTTGAAATGATGTTTTAGATGCATTGGCTTAAATAAAAATATATTATGATTAATTTTACCTGCTTCTTTTTACTTTTTAATGTGGCTGCTGGAGAGTTTTAGAAAGGGCGGAAGTGGCTGGTACTGTGTTTCTGCTCAGTAGCAGTGCTGTGGACCCCTCCCCTGACCCCAGACACAGTCAAGAAGAAATAGTTTTTGAACCCTAGGCAGGACTTCATCACAGGATGCTGCCCGGGTCCCAGGCATGCACGAGCCACTTGGCCACGCATAAGCTACACGGCCCCGTGCCCCTTGGCCACAATATACTCTCTTTTGAACATGGATTTCCTGATGGTGTCAACCTACTGCAAATAAGCCTTTGGGGATGAACACAAAGCCTTCTCTCTGTATTTCTGCTGCATCTTGAGTCGTAGCTGCTGGGGGAGGAGCCCTTCCTAGAGGGGCATCCAGGACAAGCAGGTGAGCCTTGTCTCAAAGCCAGGCAGAGTCTAGGGGTATGGGGCCTCTGTGTCCCCTCTTCTCCAGGAGCATAGCCTACACCCTTGAGCACTGGACACAGAACGCCCTCTGTCTCCTGGGCCATCTCCCTGCGTGGAGGCTTTGGAACTATCAGAACACAAAATGCTTTCTGAGCTTTGACTGTGAAACAGAACTTCGTTTTGAGTCTGTGTCAAGCCTAATGCTGTTCTGGGGCAGGACAACCCATCCATCGCTCCCCAAGAAATACCTGCCGCCCCTCCGGGGCAGGACAACCCATCCATCGCTCCCCAAGAAATACCTGCCGCCCCTCCAGGGCAGGACAGTCCATTTGTCCTTCCCCAAGAGGTACCCACTGCCCCTCCAGATGCCGGAGAAGCAGTGAGATCTATGTATTATGGAGAGAAAGGATTTGCTACATTCTCAAGCTCTTTCCTGTGACAGGACCTGGGCCTGAGAGACTTGAAAGTGAAAGTGAAATTGCTCGGTTGTGTCCAACTATTTGCGACCCCATGGACTGTAGCCCACCAGGCTCCTCCATCCATGGAATTTTCCAGGCAAGAGTACTGGGATGGGTTGCCATTTCCTTCTCCAGGGGATCTTCCTGGCCCAGAGATCGAACCTGGGCCTCCCACATTGCAGGCAGACGCTTTTCCGTCTGAGCCACCAGGGATCTATTTTAGGGAGACTTGACTTCAGGCTTTTTATGTAAAGGAGGTCTCAGCTTGAGAGGAAGTGGAAGGAGACAAAGCCTGTGTTTTCCAGCCCCAGTGGAACAGGGGACAGAAGGTGGAAGAGGAGAGGGTCCCTTACCAGTGACCCAGAGCCAAACATTAGAAACCCTGGGATAGTTGTAGGGAGGCCGGGACACTGGGGCTGGAGATGCCTCTCCTGGCTGGGGCACGGGGTCTGTGGGTGCCTGGGGGCACCAGCCTTCAGCCTAGAGCTCTACCCAGGCAGGTGCAGGTGGTGATGGATGGCAGGAATGTGGGCCGGCGCCTGATTCCTGCGGCCCGTCCATGGGTTCAAAGAGCCTGAGGGCCAGAAAACAGAGTCCTCACTGAGCCTCTGTGTACTTCCGGGATCTTGAAGTCCTAACCCCGCTTGTCCACCCTGGAGAGGAGCTGGGCAGAGGGAAGAAGAGGGACTAAACATTCAGCCTCAGGGACTTGGGCTGCTCTGCTCAGATGGACTAAAATCTAATGCTGTTTCTGCTCTTGCTGGGGCTCCCCACGTGGCTCAGATGGTAAAGAATCTGCCTGCAGTGCATGAGACTTGGGTTCGATCCTTGGGTTGGGTAGGTCCCCTGGAGGAGTGCATGGCAACCCACTCCAGTATTCTTGCCTGGAGAATCCCACGGACAGAGGAGCCTGGCAGGCTACAGTCCATGGGGTCACTCAGGTTTGGACACGACTGAAGGGACTTAACATTCAAGCATGCGTGTGCCTGCTACGTGGCAGGTGAGGCTGGGAGCGTAAGATTAGATCGATTACAAAACATAATCGATGTTTTCTGGCTAGTGCAAGCTTTGTGAGAGTAAATTCCCATGCCCATCCTCACATCCGACACAACCAGGGGACGGCCTGGCACCAGTCAGGCGCTCAGCTTGGCTCCATGAAAACCACAGTCTGGAAGCCCATGGAGCGTATTGGGGTTGCAGGAGACACATGGTGGGTGGTGACAGAGGCCTGAACGGAGTGATGCGGGGAAGGAGGGGAGTCTATAGAAGGTGTCGAGATGCGGTGACAGCTGAGCTTCTTAATGGGAGCCCACGTTTTGCAGGGGGCTGGGACACCATGATGCGGGTGGAGAAGGGCTCCACGCAGAAGCCTCGACGTGTAAGGGACAAGGTGGGGGACACAGGCAGTGGGGCTGGAGGGGGGGATGGGGCGAGGATGGCCCTGTGGAAGTCTCTGAGACAGTGCTGATGGAATCTGCATGCCCTCACCTCACCAAGTCCTGTAAATGTGGCCAAAAGCGGCAGAGAGCGGCGTGTGGCGCTTATATCAACTGGACTTCATCTTACAAGGGAGGGAAGCACAGGCTCTCACAACCTCCCAGGCTGGTGCCGCCACGCACACTAAGTCACCAGACCCCGAGCCCCCCCTCAGTCGCCCCCTCGCTCGGCCCCCACCTGGGGCGGCCCCTGGGGCCCAGCAGGAGAGGAGCATCCCACTCACCTGAACTTCGACTTGGAGATCCGGTGGCTGAAAGGGAAAGAGGAGACGTTAGTACACGACGCACGTTTGCTTCGATTCTCAGATGCTCCCGGGTGACCATGTGGGCACTGGAAGGAGCAGCTTCAGGGAGAGAGCTCTGCAGTCAGCACATCCTGGCACTCGAGGGTTTGAAGCCAAAACACAGGGCCAGCCCAGCCCGCAAACCTACGGATCGAGCATCTTCTAAGTGGAGACATGGTCCCCAGAGCTCAGCGCTGTGTCCTCAGACCATCAGCCAGGCCGGCCAAGTGTTGGGACCTCTCTGAGGGCTGTGGTGGAGGACAGGAGCCCCTGCTGCAGACACGGCCTTTGGCAGCTGAACGTCAGGTGGAAACAGGCCGGCTGAGACCCAGCGCCCTGAGAACAGAAGCCTGAGGGCTGAGCCAGGGCCTGAGGAAACGGCTGGACTCCCAGGCACAACCTTTGATGCTGATGGTGGTGTGCAGCCCTGAAGACCTGGGCCCTTGTGGGCATTAGCACGGCGGCTGTGCAGGTGGCTGACTTGAGGGTCACTGTGGTGTGGGGGTGGGTCAGGAACCTTCCAGGAGGCCCTGAGGCCCGTGGGAGGGTGGCTGGGGCAGAGAGCATGCAGGCAGTTGAGACTGGTCGGTTGAAGGCTGAGTGTCAGGACGGCCCACGTGTCTGCTCGGGTCACGGGTTGGGGAACACAGACGGCCAGCCCAGTTCAGCACAAAGTGAGCTCTGCTGTGAAGCAAGAAAACAACCCCTCTTGTTATGTTTCATTAAAAAAAAGACTAAACCAGAAGATGTGACAGGTGGCAGAGCCATTGTGCGTGAGATAATTATATCTCCCGGGCCCGAGAACCCGAGCCAAGAGCCTTTACTGCTCCAAACTGCCAGCTAATAGCTGATCCCACTGAAGAAGCTGGCCGGGGCACAGGATCTAGTCACATGGCCCAAGGGCAGGGCTAGACCCCTGTTTAATGGGGAAGCAAAAGTCGTCCAGCGGCACTGGGGAGCGGTCAGGCAGGTGTCCCTCCTCCAGCCTGGCCTAGCTTGCTGTGCAGCTGACCCCTCACTGTGAACACGAGCTGGAGTGGGTGGCCGTCAGCCTGGCCATTCTGTCAAAGTGCCTGGAGGTCCCAGGGGTCCTCTTGGGGGCTGTACAGTGCAGACCACACGCTCTCCCTCTAAGGTTTTCTTTCAGGCTGATGGATCATAAGCAAAAGAGAGTTCTTAAAGGGCCCTGTCGGGGACTGCTGGGGTCAGAGTGTCCACGTCTCCCAAGGCAGTGACTCTGGAACTTGGGCAAGGGTGGACCAGGGCTCCTGTTGGAGGCGAGTCCCCAGGTAAGTGAGGCCACTGGTTGTGGCTCCTTCCTGGGTGTTCTGGAACGTACTGAGGAGGAGCACACGGATGGGACTTTCTCTCTCCCAGGGTCCCACATCAGGACCTGATGAGATGCCACACTGAAGCCTGATTGCTGCTCTTGGGTCGTGAGCATCGTTCCACAGGCTCGCTGTGTCCGTAGCTCTCACTCCCTTTAAGCACCAAATTAGTTGAGCCCCTCAGGTAAGAAGGGGGTCCTTGAGGGCAGGTGTCTGGAGACAAAGGAGAGCCTGGCTCTTGGGGAGCCAAAGATCTCACGCTCCCCATGCAGAAGGGTCAGCGTGCTTCATGGAGCCAGAGGGATCTGGTCTCTGCTGTCCTCAAGCCCTGGGCAGTGACCACTGGCTCTGGGTTTGGAGAACTGGTTATCTTGCTGGTAGGCAGGTGGGTGGGGCGCCTGTGGGCACTGTGCCCGCCCCTCACCCTGTTCTCTGGCTGTGCGGCTGCTACTGCCTTCTCATGGGCTTCAAGCCCTCAATCCCAGCGAGTCTGCAGACACTGGAGGCCCCAGAGCTCCAGACCCTGCTGGGGACCACCTGTTCAGATGGTGTTGGGCTCCTCTGGTCCCTGCTCTGCAAGGTTGATTCCCATCCCGTGTTTTACGTGGACTCCTGAAGAGCGGCAGGTGGAGAACAGAGGACTCGCACCTAAGACCATGCACAGCCCACTGAGTGGGCCTGAAGCCCAGCTGCCTCCTGTGTCCAGGCCTCCAGGACACACCTCCCCAGGGGCTGAAAGCAAGAGACACGCTCAGCTTCCCTCAGTTACTCTGTGTTTGTCGTTCTTGGTCAAATATTTGAACTTCTTGGGAGCACCTTCCACAGTTAGCCTCTCGCCGTATTAGAGTCTGGAGCCCTAGACGCCTGCCCGCTGCTGTGTTTGAACTGTCCTTGCCTGAATCCTCCCAATTTGCCTGATCATCAGTCGGAAGGGCTGCTGGTCTTTCATGGGTGACACTTGTCTCAGTTGACCTCCTCGACTCCGAGCACAGCTGGTACAGCCAGAGGGGCTGGGCCCAGACCCCCTCCTCACAGAGCCTCGCCTCAAAGACTGGGGCTGGACTGGCTTCTCTGCATTTCTGGCCAGAGGCCCCTTCCCTCTGCTCTTCCCCAGTGCCGGATCAACCCCTGCTGGGTCCTCCCCATCACCTAGCCCCCACCCAGCCCCCAGGAGCTCTGGTGCTGGAGAAGACTCATGAGAGTCCCTTGGCCAGAAAGGAGATGCAACCAGTCAATGCTAAAGGAAATCAGTCCTGAATATTCATTGGAAGGACTGACGCTGAAGCTGAAGCTCCAATACTTTGGCCACCTGATGTGAAGAGATGACTCATTGGAAAAGACCCTGATGCTGGGAAAGATTGAAGGCAGGAGGAGAAGGGGAAGACAGAGGATGAGATGGTTGGATGGCATCACTGACTCAATGGAGATGAGTTAGAGCAAGCTCCGGGAGATGGTGATGGACAGGGAAGCCTGGCGTGCTGCAGTCCATGGGGTTGAATAGAGTCAGACACAACTGAGCGACTGAACAACACCACCACCCCAGGCCAATGCCACAGCAGCCAGGCCCCATGTCATGTCCATGTCACCCTCAGCACGACACAGACTCCGGGCATGCTCAGCCAACCTCATGCTGGCCACTCTACTATCTGTTCTCCGAGGGTCCCACTGCATAGACCCCCACTCGAGGCTGACCCCACAGTTTTGGTATCAGCCTCCCTGTGGCCTCCACTCGGCCCCGAGGTCTTGGCCTCTTCCTGGGACCCCTCCCTGAGCTCATGTCTGGCTGCTGCTTGGCCCTGAGATCTTGGCCTCCTCTCGGGGCCTCTCCAGCCTTTACCTCCTGTGCCGTCCAGCACCCCTGAGCTCATGCCCATGGCGAGGTGCACATCATTCTTGGTGTCAGAGCTGGAAGCTTGTTTCTGATTCTTCCTTCTTGCAGATCTGTGGGCTTTGGGACTGAAGGGGCCTTGCCCGCCACCTGCGCTGGGGCCTGCAACTTAACACAGCGCAGCCTGCTTCTCTCATGGCCACTCTCCCACGGAAGTTGCCTTCCGAACGCTTATCCCAAATCACAGTGAGGCCCACTGTCACTTCCACACCAGGCTGTGAGTTCCAGGGCAGGTGGTGTCACCATGGTCTCAGGCCCCGTGTCCCCGTGGCCCAGCACCGAGCAGGCATGCTGCCCAGATGGGGTACAAACGAAGAGCTCAGGCTGGACACCCTCCTCCAGTGGGCTCCGGGCCTGTGCTTCTGGTCTCCTGGCACGTCTCCATCTGTTTCATTTACTTGCTCTTTTACTTCTAAAAAAAAGTGTCTGAACACTTCCCCGCCTTCAGCCCCGGCCTTCCGCCCCGGTGGCGCCATGTAGCCCCATCCTCCATTTCTAAACTGAGGCCTCCAGCGTGTGCCCCAGAGGGGAACCCCAGCTCCCACACCTTGTGGCCCTGCCAGTGACTTCAGTGTCCATATCTTTTCTGTCTTCAGACTCAACCGATGGCTCCCTCCTCTCATCCCCTCCCCTGCCTGTCTGCCCCCTCCCCACAAAACATCACCTTGTGGCCGCTTTCTGTCTGCCCCATCCCTTTGGAACCATCTTCAGCCAGGCCTCTCATGACACAGAAATCCTCATCCTGCTACTCAGGCTGTGTTCTCAGCTTCAGAAAGGCTGGCCTCTCCCTACTCATATCACTTGGCTTCAGCCCCTGGTGTTAATGCCACGTCCCCACCAGGAACGCTGATGGTTTTCTCCCAGGGCTGTCTGAAGCCACTGGGAAAAGAAAGATGGCAGTTTATGAAGGACACACTATAATCCTGGTGCTGGGGCCAGGCACTTTATCTGCACACAGTAGGAGCACTAACACGGGTGTTTATGGGAACTGCCGTTCATTCCTGCCAAGTCCTGGAGGGTTGTATGGCACGTCCTGAAGATGCTAGCCCCCTCTGTGGGGACAGGCTTGTGGGCGCCAGCGCTCTGGTCTCCCCCGGCCTGTCACCTGGGCCCAGAGCCAGAGGGTAGAGTCCTCATCACTATCCCTCCGTCCCTTTGGGGACCTGCCATTTACCTTCTCAACCATGGCAGGCCAGGCCCATGTCCATAATCCTGACAGCTTGTTTGTGTGACTCTAACAGGAGGGAAGAGGGGAGAGTTCACCCTGCTGCTCTGAAAGTAATTAGCCCCGTATTTTAACAACAGCTTGACAGTAACTGCTTCCCCACATCGCTGGGACTCAGCAGCACAGATTCCCTGGTGCTGCTGTAGCGGGGAGTGATGGCAAGGCCCGTGTACCCTGGAAACCGTCTGTTCCTGCTCCCGACTTGCTCAAAGGCTGGCCCGGCTCAGATAAGAGGCACCCACAAGGGGACCGCCTTTCGAGGGCCGGGGTCACCCAGATACGAAGGCATTTCAGGGCCAGAGGTCAACGAGGACGCTGTTCCCGCGACGGAGCGACTCAGACACTCAGCCAATGTGGGGCTGGTCCTCCTCCAAGCCCTCTGCCTGCTGTTCCTTTTAGTTTCCAGGGTGAGTCTTACAGCCCTGGGAACAGGGGCAAGCAGCTCCCACTTCCAAAAGTGCAGCCTGGCAGATGCGGGAGGCACCACCCTCAGGGTCAGCCTGACCCCGGATGGAACCCAGCTTACAGTTTGTGGACTCTGCTTTTTGAGACTCTGAGAATGGAACCCAGCAGTGTGCTTATTTTTAGCAGTTAAGCCATTTTCCTTTCATTTCTTGCTGGGGGACATCTCCTAGGGCCTGTTGGTGTCCATTTTTAGGACGGAGCTTAGAGGTGATGGTGACCGTCCGTGTGTGCTTGTCCCTCCACACACCTGGCCCAGCCCCGGACCCACGTCTGCTCAGGAAGCCGGGGGCTGGGGCTCGTGTTCGGGGAGGTGGCCACTTGTCTGGCTGGCACTGGTGAGCTTTCATAGCTGAGTCTGCATGACAGACAACCGTGCTTCCTTCCCCGGGTGGATAACTCAGAGCCGTAAGACCCCTTCTCCCAGAGTGTTTTTTTGCCAGTTTGCCTATCTCCTGGGTCACATTTATCAGAAATGAAAGGGTGCTTAGCAGGACCAGGGACCCTCCCAAAGCTGATCTGGAGAAATGGGGTGCGGGACTGGGAAGAAACAGACTTCAAGGCCCCCTCAACACATGTATGCCCCCACTCCCAAAGAGACACACACAGTTTCCCTGATGGGATGGAAAGGGGCTCAAAATCCAAAGTCAAACTTCTGGGAAGTGCAGAGTAGCCCCCAGCCAGGGCCATGCTCACTCCCTCCCAGGACCACGGGCCCCACTCCCGAGACTACTCACGCCAGCCTGGCCCCGCAGCTCTCTCCCTCGATGTCCCCTCCAGCCACGTTTTCGGTGTTGACAGACTCAGTCTCACTGGTGGGCATGCTCACTGCAGGGTCGTGGAGGGAAGGAGAGAGGGGTTAGTCTGCAGCCCGGTCGGGAGGGGAGCCCTGGCAGTGCCTGGCGGGTCTGCGGTCCTGACGGACACACCTGCTGCCTGTCTCTGGTGGCCCTTGCCGCCCAGGACACTCTAAGTGGGACGGTGGGAGGAGACCCCTGAGGACGCCCCGCTCAGTCCCTCCTCTACCATCAACTCCATGTCCTTGGACAAGCTGCTTCTGCTTTCCCTTTTGCATCCATTCCTCCATATAAAAAGAAGAGCTCTCACGACAATATTTTATTTTTCTTATTTCTTTCCTGCCCCCTATTCTAAGGGGCTTCGTCCCCACATTTAGGGTCCAGCCTATCTGTGGAAAGGGTGTCTTTGCCAAGGGTGTGGCTCCTCGATGGATCAGAGGAGGATCTGCCCCTTGGCCTGAGTCCTGGTCACCGGGTTGATTCCATCCAGGACGGAGCCTGAAACAGAGCTCGAGGGGCACAGCCGCATCCAGTGCTGCGTTCAGGACTCAGGTCAGCCCTGCATACATGGGAACGAGAGTCCTCCATGTTGGACCCAGCAAACTAAAGTGAGCCGTGGCCTGAAGACCCACGCAGGGACACCACCTCCCCACAATATCTCAGTGGGCTGGTCCGGGACACAGTCCGTCTGCCTCCACGACGGCCGACCCGCCCAGTCTGTCTCCAGGCTCCCCTGAGGTGGTGGCGCTGGATTTCCAGGGCGACTGGGACCTTCTAGCTTGGAGCCCAGGTCAGAGGCTTAGAAGAGACTCCTTTCAGTGTTGTCGTTCCGTCGCTCAGTCGTGGTCCAACTCTTTGCGTCCCCGTGGACTACAACACACCAGGCTTCCTGTCCTTCACTGCCTCTAGGAGTTTGCTCACACTCATGTCCATTGAGTCAGTGATGCCATCCAACCATCTCATCCTCTTTCTTCTATCACTATTTTTTATTCCAAATAAAAGTATATCCCCAAAGAATTCCTCTCCTTCTTTTCCAGCTTCTCTGACCCTTCTAACACGCCACACAAGCGCCCTTATCTTCCCCATCCTTGTTATCTAGCACGGCTGCCACATCCTTGGTCCTGGCTCAGCTCTGCTTGCAGCGGGGCACCCTCATCCAGGGCAGGTCAGGAGCCCAGTGGCCCCAGAACCCGCGCTGGTGGGGGTGGGGCATCTGGGGACGTGGAACAAGGTCCAGTACCCAGGGGTCTGCCGCCAGAACGGAGCATGCCATCCGGATAAGTCTCCTGGTTGGGTGGGGGAGGTTGCTGGATGTGGCTTTTCCTTGGTTTCTTTCCTTTTGAATGAAGTCAAGGGGAGGTGAGAGAGACTCATTCCCAGAACGTGAAGACACGACTGGGAAGCCCGTGACTCTGTAAGCCTGACTGTCCTGTATCCACCCTTGAGTCCTTTTCCACAAACTCGGGTGGAAACAAATCCAGACGTCACTGCAAGGGAGTCACCCAGTCTTCTCGTCACAGGACCGGGAGGTGAGGCCCAGGGGAGGGCCAGGTGCTGGCTCACACAGTGGTTGGGGGCTTGGGCTGGAGCACAGGGGTCTCGGCCCCCGCTCTGTGCTCAGTTTGATGGCCCCGGGCTACACACCAGACGAGATGGGATTCCGACAGCCAGGCAGGCTCTGGGGCATCACCGAGTGTGGGGTGCAGTCACCTGGCGCTGCTGGGTCTCACTGTCTACAGCTGCCCCGAGAGTGGCTTTAACCTTGGCCAGCGATCTTCACAGGAAAGGCCCTCTCAGGGGTCAGCTGCTGCTGTTGTCATGCTCACTGACTTTACAGGCTGGAAGGGACAGTGGTGGATTTGGGTGGGACAGGCCACCCTCCCTTTGCATGCACATGCACGCACGCACACCCCCCCCCCTCCGAGAAGCAGGCTCCTGCCCTGCCCTGAGGGCACCAGCACGTTTACTGGCACGTGGTGTGGGGGACGTCACCACGGGTTTCTGGGGGCGATTAGACCAAGCCACCAAGAAACTCTCCTTCCTTCTGATCAAGCAGGCACACCAGGTGCCTCCTTTCACAGGTAAGACATCAGAGTCAAAAACCAGGACTAAGACAAGGGCAGAGCTCAGGTCAGCCGTGGGGAAAGAAAGAAATGGGACTCAGCGTCCACGCAGGACGTCGGGCTCATTTCCGAAAATAAAACTGAAGAAATGCTAAAAAGCAATAAACCAAAACATGTAAGAACACTTAACAAAACAGGACCCAAACCCCAGATCACATGAACTAACGACACAGGACCATGGATCCTGGGGAGAAGGAAGGACTCCCACAGAAGTGTCATCCGCACCAGCAGATGGGGGTGACTTTGAAGAGAGGGCTTCCCGGGCAGAACCACCTCATCTCTGCTTGTTAGTGGGAATCCTGAAGACTAGATCATGAGAAGAAATGGATCAGGATTCTTTTCAACATATGTAAAGGAGAAATAGACTTATTTTCACAATACAACGCTTAAAACAACTTTGATGGACCTGGAGGACATTATGCTTGGTGAAATAAGTCATAGAAAGACAAATACTATATGTTAGCACTTATACATGGGATTTAAAAAATAAATGAATGGATATAACAAGGAGATCAAACCAGTCAATCCTAAAGGAAATTTTCCTGAATATTCACTGGAAGGACTGATGCTGAAGCTGAAGCTCTAGTACTTTGGCCATGTGATGCAAAGAACTGACTCATTGGAGAAGACTCTGATGCTGGGAAAGATTGAAGGCAGGAGGAGAAGGGGATGCCAGAGGATGAGATGGTTTGATGGCATCACCGACTCGATGGACATGAGTTTGAGCAAGTTCTGGGAGTTGGTGATGGACAGGGAAGCTTGGCATGCTGCAGTCCATGGGGTCACAAAAAGTCAGACATGACTGAGTGACTGAACTGAACTGAACAAGGGCAAGGGAGTAAGGGACTTTCCAGGTGATAGTTAGTGGTAAAGGACCTGCCTCCAATGTAGGAAATGTCAGAGACAGGGGTTTGATCCCTGGGTTGGGGAGATCCCTTGGAGGAAGGCATGGCAACCCACTCCAGTATTCTTGTCTAGAGAATCCCATGGACAGAGGAGTCTGGTGGGCTACAGTTCATTGGGTCACACAGAGTTGGACATGACTGAAGTGATTTAGCATGTACACATGGACTCTTTTTCAGGTCTTAATGGTACTGGTTGTGCAATTACAGCAGGCATTTGGTGTCTTTGGGGGTTTCAGGGCTCTCCCCTGGGCTGGTGTCTTAGGGTTTGTCCTTCAGCTGCTCCTCCGCCCAGGAACCGGGAGGCTGACCTTTGCAGACAGCCGGAAGGACAGTGCCAGCAGAGCCTGTTTGGGGCTGTCACCCCTGGTGCCTGCATCTTTGTGAGCTCCCTCTTAAACTGCCCTGTTGTCAAATCTGTTTGTTGTCAGGACCTGACCCACATGCCTCTGGGTGCAGGCCGGGTGAGCGGTGTGAGCCCATTGATGGGGGAGATTTGCTGTCCAGGCGAGACTGGGTGGAGCAGGGGACACTGGCCTGAGCCCAGGGCCTTCCTGGCTCTGTCAGGCAGCATCCAGGGCAGCTGCACTCCAGTGACCCTGCAGGCTGACCTCCTGGGAGGCACCAGGGAGCCAGGGCATCACTGGGGGCATGACTTGAGCCCCAGGCAGGACGGGACGGACATCCTGGGTGGGCTTACTGCCCCAGGACCCTCTTGGGGTGGAGGGAACCACGTCTCATTTCATTTGGCTTCCTTTTCTCCTGCAGGAAAAGTAACTCGAGAGTTATCCCTCACTTCTTCTCTGCAGCTGGGGAGGTCCAGCCTATGGCCATCATGGTCAGAGGCTGTGGGGTATAGGAGCCTCCTCCTAGTCTCTGCCCAGCTCAGGCTCCTGGGAACCTCCCTGGCATTGCACTGTGGGTCTAGGAATCACCAGCTCTACCCTAGCCTTGGCCAGGCCACGGGACCATTCCAACTAGGTTACATGATAATCTGTGGCTCATGGTCTTCATCTCTTACAAGAATAAATTGATCAGAGGCTGAGCTGACAGTCTCTTCCAAGGCAAAGAAAGAGACGGGGCAGGAGAGGAAAAGCAGATTGCAGACAAAAGAGCGAAGGGTTGGGGAGAGAGAAGGTAAGCGGTGCCAGCCCGTGGGGCCCGTCTGGGTGGAAGGTCAGAGCCTCCTCGGCAGCGTCCTGAGTGCCCGGGCCCCGCAGGGCTGCCTCCCCAGAAGCAGTTAAGACCTGGCTGATTCTAAACCATCAGAAAGTAAATACAAAACAGGATTAAATATTAAGAAGCCAAACAAAGTGGCCTTATTAAAAAGGCACAGTGTAAGCACGACATGCTGTCGCAATAATTATTATTACCGTCATAAACGGAGGAGGCCGAAACGCCCGCCCTTGGTCTGCAGCCGCCATCCGGAGGAGAAAACCAGGTCGCTGGGCTCCCAGCAGGCCATAAACACCTGGCACTCTCAAGCAGAAAATCTTTCCCCACGGTCACAGTGCCACTGCGGCGGCCACCGTGCAGCTAGAGGGCTGCACTTGGGCACCCACTTCTCTTCCCAGCCGGCCCCACCGTCCTGAGGGATGAAGGGGCTGTGCTGGGCATCCTCAGGCCCTGGGGATGCTGGGCAAACAGGAGGGCCTGGCCCCCCTCCCCGGTCCCTGAGGGACACAGCTCACTGCCACCCTCGGGGGTGAGAGAGGTGGTGATGGGGACCCGTCTGTGCAGGATGCCTCTGGAAATCATCTAAAACAGCTTTTAGATTGGAGATGATGTTCTAGATTCCAAGGCCAGGCTCAGCAGAGGGTCACCCGTGTGGAGTGACATGTGAGGGACAGAGAATGGCTGTGTCCCCCCAGTCCCTCTCCAGCCCAGCCCTAGCCCAGCTGGATGGTGTCCACCATGTCATCCTTCTGTTTTAGGGCCTTGGATTCTCTTGGGACAGACGATAGTAAGGCCAGGATCATAACAGCTCTACAGCAGGGTCATGATAACAGCTAGGTCTTCCATCACCTGCTACCTGCCAGCGACACACCAGACCTAACTCAAGCCTCAGAACAACTTGATGAGAGAGTATATGGCCCCATTACATGCTCCCATTTCATAGATCAGGAAACTGAGGCTGAGAGAATGAAGTGGCTTATCCAAAGTGAGCAGAGCAGCTCGTGAGATCCGGGATTTGCACCCCAGCCTGTGTTAAGCCAAATCTACCTTTATGTACATCAGACAAGTTCTTCCCGATCAGGAGAGAAGAGGAGGCCTGTGGATGTGCTAGGGTTGCTGGGAGAAGGAGAAGGCAGGCAGAGAGTATGGGTGGGGGTCCCAGGAGAAGTCAGGTACTGTGCAACCCTGCCCAGAGTGCCGCTGGGTCGGAGTCTGGGCCCTGGAGCTAGTGGCTTGAGTTTGGACCCTGGTTATGCACTTTGGGGGCTTCCCTTGTAACTCAGCTGGTAAAGAATTAGCCTGAAATGTGGGAGACCTCAGTACAATCCCGGGTTGGGAAGATCCCCTGGAGAAGGGAAAGGCTACCCACTCCAGTATTCTAGCCCGGAGAATTCCATGGACTGTATAGTCCATGGGGTCACAAAGAGTTGGACATGGCTGAGCGACTTTCACTCACTTACTTTACACTTTGGATCTCTGAGACCTGGGGTCTGTTACGTTCCTCCTCTGTGGCTTGGCTTCCCTGCCAAGGCCTACATGTGTTGCAGGGCTAGAAGGGCAGAGCAGCCCTTCCTTTGACAGTGGAGACCAGTGAGGTACAGAGAGGGCCAGTGACTCGCCCAAGGTCACACAGCTAATTAGAGCTGGAGGTCTGGCCCGTTTTCTACCAGCCAGCACTGCCACCTTTTCTTGCCTGCCATTTACTCACATCACAGAGGGGCCAAAAGCCCACCTCGGTCATCCTGACCAAGCCCAGGCTTGCCCTGGCTCCCTCCTGAAGGTCCAGGCCTCACACTTGTGCCCTGTGTGTGCTGGCCACGGGGGCCTGCAGAGCTCAGGGTGTGCTTTCTCTCTCTTTCTTCTTGGTCTCCATCTGCTTCCCTATTTTCTGCTGCTCGTGACAACTTTGGCCTGAGTCAGATTCCCCAGGGCGGCCCTACGGGGGTCCAGCAAAATCCTGAAGGCCATGGGCACCCACGATGGGGCTGTCCTGACAAGAGCACGGCTTCTTCATGAGGCTTCAGCCTTGCCTCCCCCTCAGCAGGAGAGCAGATTTCAGCCTTAAACTGCAGGCGTTTATGGGAAGTGAGTCATTTTAGCTCCCAAACCCGTGGTGCCTCAAGCCCCATAACTCCCTGAATGAATCTGCGGGCAGCGGTCAGCACATCCATCAGCCACCCCCTCCCCCGCCACGTCCTCCACTTTAATTGATCATGCGGCTCTCCCTGCTGGTGCTTGTCAAGTTCTTCTGCATCCTGGTTCTCTCGATGCCTTAATCATCCACATCTTTCTCAGCAAGACTGCTCCAGAACCTGCTCTAGAATGCGCTCTAGACCGGAGGCCTTGCTCCCCTCTTGCATTGGTCAGGCCCCGTCAGGACCACATCCACGGGGGCTGCCAGAGGTCGAGTTCAGGGACAGGGAAGGGCTGAGCCCACATTCTGTGCAGACCCTGGGATGGTTTAGTGTAGATAAGGTGGTTAGGGGACATAGTCTCTGTCTCCAAACTTGCGACATCTATTTCTGGGGCTGCCCAAAATGATCCTCTTGGGAAAGTGATCTGAACCTCAGTTTTTTCATCTAAAAAAAAAAAACTGAGACAATATGGGGCTTTCCTGGTGGCTCAGTGGTAAAGAATCTGCCTGCCAGTGCAGGAGACAAGGGTTTGAGCCCGGGTTTGGGAAGACCCCACACAACGAGGAGCAACTAAGCCTGTGCAGCACAACTATTGAGCCCGTGTGCCACAACCGCTGAAGCCCACCTGCCCTAGAGCCCATGCTTTGCAACAAGGGAAGCCTCTGCAGTGAGGAACTGGTGCACGGCAATGAAGAGCAGCCCTTACTCGCTGCAACAAGAGAAAAGCCCGCAGAGCAACGAGGACCCAGCACGGCCAAAAATCAATCAATCAAATTGAAAAAAAAAAAAAAAAGAGAGAGACCATAATACGGATCTTGGAGGGTTAAGTGAGGATTAAAGGTAACACGGGTTAGAGTAATACTTCTCTGTGTGCGCATATTGCCCAGACACCAGATGGACTTATTGGGGATGAGAAAGCAAAAATGCAGGCCCAAGAGAAGGACCTCAGGACCAGCTGCTGTGATCTGAATGGTCACCTGGAGTCTGAGGACTGGTTGGTGATGGTGGACGTGTTCTCAGCCGCTCCCCTAGGAGGGCTGCAGACACCACGTTCCCTTCGGGGCCCTGGTTGTCAAGGTGGTCAGACTTTCATGAATATTCATGATATCCCTACTGTGCAAGAACAGTCACCTACTCTGACAGGGTCTCTGCCCTGGAAATGCTTAACAGCTTGTGAGAAGACACTTTGTAAAATCCTTGAACTGTTATTACACGCCTGAAAAAAAAAGATTCAAGCAGGACTCAAGAAAAGAGCTTTGTTCTTCTCCTTTGGTGTCCCCTTAATTCTCCTTTTTAACCTTCAACTGCAGGGTCTGCCAGAGACTGGGTTCTATTCTCCCAACCTGCTCTCTGCCATGCCAGAGAGGCTGTGAGCACACCTGACTGCCTGGTGGTCCACCGAGCCCTACTCTGGACACTTCTGTTGGGTCAGGACGACATCACACAGGCCGTGGACCCTTCAGGATGGCCCTGCTACAGAGAGAGGTCTGCAGCTCATTTGGAAAGAATTTCTGCTTCTATGAAGCAGGGAGACTAGTAGCAGAGTGATATGGGGCCTCGGTTCCAGTTTGCTTTTAAATAGATTTGGGGCTAAACATATTTTTTAATAGGCAACAATTGAGTTAGTCTAATGAGAAATGTCATCCCCTACCGCTGCCAGAGAAGCAAGCCGCTTCCATTAGAAGTAATGCTTCCTGGACAGATTAAGGCATGGAAAATCATCTTGGGTCGTCAACAATTCCCTCCAGTTTCACTGATCTGATTAGACTTAGCAACGGAAAGAGGAATTTACAAATTAGAAGCCGTTCTCTATTTATTACCAAAATGGCTGCTTTCCACTCCGCCCAGGAGACGCAGCTGAGATCTCATTAAGTCTCTGCTTGTGATAACATTTAGTCCATAAATCTCCATCTCTACCAGTGAATGAAATGAGCGTTATGCCCAAGACCACACGATGGATGAAATCAAACCTCTGCCCCTTGGAAGGGAGTTGACCTTTTCAAGCCTTAAATGTATTCAGCTTTCCGGTCCTCAAGAAACAGCTGGGAACTCGCTCTGGGTCCTCTCTTAACCCTTTCTCAACTGCCTGTGTAGACAGCTAGCTGGCCCCGCTGAGAGAGGAATAAAATAAAGATATTTCTGGCACTTCTCCGAATGTATCTGAAGAAGAAAGGGGAGAAGCGGTTGGTACATGAAGACAAACATTGAGGAATACTCTGTTCTCTTGCAGAAGTCAGACAGAAGTGTTGAAGGCAAGACACGGAAGATGACACATTAATTGGTGTGTCTGCTTCATTCTGTGGCCTCTGCGGGGCCAGATATCCGGTCCTGTCTGGTTTTAGCCTGACACAGTGACAAGGCGGGTCCGGGTCACCTTTCCCAATGGTGGACTTTCACAGATTCCCAGGCCTCCCACCCCTTTTCCATATTCACTGTTGGTTGATCCGCCAGGCTCTGTGACAACTCTGGGGACGTGAACCTCCCTTCTCACTCCAGTTGCACAGCCCAGCAGGGGGGAAGACGGATAAACAGGTACAACAGGTCATGGACATCAGTGTCACCAGGCAGGCATGGAGCAGGCATCTGGGGTCAAAAAGACGGGGTACGGAGAGGAGGGGGAAGGGTGGAAGGGGAGGGGCGCCCGAGGAGGTCTCAGAGCGGGGCGGTTCCTAAGGGAGATGGTGGAGCTGGGCTCTCCAGGTGAGGGGGGACAGAAGATACCAGGCTCCAGGAAGGTCTTTGGAAGAATCAGCTTGCTTCCAGGGTTCAGGGGACTCCTACGGGAGACCCAGAGCAAGTTCCAGGAGTCTGAAATCAACTGAAGTCCTCCGGGGTCTGATGGACTGGAGGTTTCTCTAAACTCCCAGGGCTAAAGCTGACATGTGTCAGCTTCGAACCACAGAAACCACACCCAATCCTGGAACGGGTCTTTGCAGCTGTCTGATCTGACTCCCCACTTTTACAGACAAGGAAACCGAGAGGGGAGAACTGCCCATCGGGCCGGTGGACAGGGCGTGGGAGTCTGGAGACCTGTGGTTCTCAACTCCTGTTCAGTCTACAACACAACACACTGCCACACTGTGCAGACCGTAAGCTCCAGCCTCCAGTCGGGTGAGGGCCGGCTGTGTACACATTTCTGATCTAATCAAGGGACGACGTAATAAATGGATAGAATCCATCCAGTAAGGGATTAGTGGAAGCTGCAACGAATGGAAATGGTTTTATACCACCTAAGGGGCTCAAGAAGAAGCTCTGCAAGTCTAACTGAAGCCTGGTGCCCTCTTGGCGAAAACCTCGGATACTCCGCCTGACGGTCAGTGACTGACCAGATCAGCTGCCCAATCACTGCAGAACCGCGGAGGGAGCTGAGGGCAAGAGGGCCAGGACCCTTGCTGCTGGCCACACCAAGAAGATGTGCCCCTGCTCCCAGGTGGAAGCCCGATCTTTCTGTGTCTGCTGGGGCACAGCAAGTGACCCACCAAGCTTCTCATTGAAGCTGGAGCCAGTATTGAATATCAGCAAATACAATAAAACTAATTCTGAATGTTCCTGTTGAGAAAGGGTCCTCAGTTTCTTCTTGCCTGTGTATATCGTGTGGGGACGTGTGCGCGTATCCATGCGCCTCGTGTGTGTGTGTACCCCTGGGGTGTGTGTGTGTGTGTGTGTGTACATGCTGTTATTTTCAGAGAATTTTGTTGACACAGTGACTGACCTGATGCTGAATATCATTATCCTATCTCATGAGTCACTGACACCAGATGTAAGAGTTGACCAGCTGATTTGAAGCTTGGAATTCAGAAGGTACACAAAGGCTTTCCCCCTTAAAACTGGCCTGTCAAGCATATAATTAGGGCTTTTCACCTCATCAGCCAGCTGTTGAGAGCAGATCTATCATCTCATCCCTGAGTAGAGGCACAGACAAGTTTCGGTGCAGCTGGAATCATTGCTTACAAGCTTCTGGCCTGGGTTTTTGTTTTCTCTTGACCTCTAACCTCGGGGGGTTTGTGTGCCTGCACCAGGCACATTCTGAAGCCCCCTGAGCATGACTTCAGGTCTGCGTGTCAAAACCAACATTATGTTTAGCAAGTCAGTTTTAGAATATGAATTTAGTGACCACCAATGGCTCCTGTGACTAGATATTTAAAAATATCTTATCCTTATTTTTTGTTAAAAACCCCTAACACTGAAGAACCTTATGAAAACTGAAATGTATATCTTTTGAGAGGATAAACCTTTCATCAAAGCTCTGTCCAGTGAAAGTCCCCTGCAGACCTCTTTGCTGGGAGTGAGTTCAGTCAGTCGGATGAACTCACATGAATCACATCTAAATTACAAAGGATGTATACTTTTATGAATCTCAGTAAGCGGCTTTCTTTCTTGTCCTGCTACCACCCGGGAAGTTGTTGGAAACAGGACAGTCTACTGTCCCCCGCCTCCCTTGATGACCTTCACGGAACACTGTCCTCTTGGGGCCGTACACTCGACGGGGCCCCCTGGTGCCCCTCCACCATTCCCAGACTGGGCCCTACAGCAGAGCAGCCAGACTGCTCGCTGGTGCATGGACTGCCCTTGGAGAAACCCCTGCCCATGTCCTTGTTCTGACCAGATTCCCGAGTGTGGTTCTGCACATGAATGATATGGGCCCCCAGGACCCACCCAGGGGAGTCGTTCCCAGCAGCCTGGAAAGATCCATGAAACAGACTCACCGCGAGGCCCAGGGATCGGATGCTGGTGCTCACTGCGGGGCTCAGTTTGTGCCTGATGCCTTGTCTCACCAGCCAGGAGAGCCATTCCCCCACAACCCCAAGGCAGTGTTCAGTTCAGTCCAGTCACTCAGTCGTGTCCGACTCCTTGTGACCCCATGAGTTGCAGCACGCCAGGCCTCCCTGTCCATCACCATCTAGAACAAGCTAAAGGCGATGGGCTGGAGAGGTATCTGCTCTCCCCACGGGGTGTAGGGTTAGGACGGCTTCTAACACGGTCACTTAGGGGCCAGAGTAAGAAGGTAGTCGAGGAGAAAAACCTTTGCTAGTGTCCCTCTGGCCGTCTGACCAGAACTCTGTCTCGGCATTCCAGGTGTGTGGCAGCTGTGAGAACGAGTACGTCCAAGGAACACACCATTTGCATTCATCGAAATGTAAAAAAAGCTCAAATAATGATGCCTGTGCCTTGGACACGTGTACAGTGTGGACCAGTGATGTTCAGATCCCTGCTTTCGAGCCCCACTGGGCCCTTCTGAGGGCAGCCTCTGCTCTTGGAAGCCCTCCAATCTCTGTGTTTCAACAATACACGATCCAGACTTGGCAGGGCAGGTGGAAGCCACGTGGCTCTGCTGCTGCATGGGGACTGCCAAGGGGCTCCTGGGAGCAGAGCTGAATACACGGAATACATATTTAATCTGCTTGTCTGTGTGGAAACTCAGTCGTTCGGTTCCATGGTCTGTCTTTTCCACACTCATCGCACAAATGTCTGTCTTCGAGGGCTGGGGCTGCATTTAAACGGTCTGAACAGCATGAAAGAGAGATTCCCACATGCACAAATAATTAATCCATGCATTTTTGATCTTGAGGAGGAGAAAGAAAGAAGAGAAGGATTCCTGTTCCATGAGGGCTGTGTCCCCAGGGCCTGAAGCAGCATGTGGCGCAGCTGCTGCTGCTGCTGCTAAGTTGCTTCAGTCATGTCAGACTCTTAGCGACCCCATGGACGGCAGCCCACCAGGCTCCCCCATCCTTGGGATTCTCCAGGCAAGAACACTAGAGTGGGTTGCCACTTCCTCCTCCAATGCATGAAACTGAAAAGTGAAAGTGAAGTCGCTTAGTCATGTCCGACTCTTTGCGACGCCATGGACTGCAGCCTACCAGGCTCCTCCGCCCATGGGATTTTCCAGGCAAGAGTACTGGAGTGGGTTGCCATTGCCTTCTCCAGCGTGTGGCGCAGAGTGGACCTTTAATCGGGAGATGGATGGATGGGCGGGAGGGAGGATGAATGAACTCAGAATATTGTAACGTATTTTTTATATAATTTACTGGCCACCTTATCGACTCTGATTACTTAGAGAAACACCTCAAACAATGCACTTTCTCTCTGTTCCCTTCCCTAACCTTGCTCTTTCTATGACCTCGGTGGTGTCTGCAGCTTTTCCTCCACAGATGTATACCTGGGCTCCTTGTGGGTGTGCTCAGCTACTGTGCAATGACGTATCATGAGCAGTTTCCTGGCTGGGGTCATGGCTGTATCACCATTGCCGGACACCTGGCCTCTCCTAAGTGCCGCTGGGATTCCTGGCTGGGGCGAAGGCAGAAGTGGCCAGAGTCATTGGTCAAGAGTGACAATATCTTTTACCCTTTTTCTGAAAAGACGACTTAGTCTTTGAGCTGAAGAGAACTGGCAGATACACTGTACTGTAATCTTTTAGCAATTTCAAAGGCAAGTTTCAGCTACTTTGATGGAAACATATAGCAGCGTCTCTCCCCTTGTATTTGCTTCAAAGGGCAAACTACGAAGTTCTGAAGATCAGAATATAGTTTCTGGGCATGGGCCTGCCTTTTCTTCAAATCCATTACGTGGCCAGCTCCTTAACACCTCAGTCTCATCCACTCTGCTCTTGATCGGACTTCCTTGAAGCCCACACCTCTGGATGAACCTTCTGGCTCCACCCCCAAGCATCTCGTGTTCAGTTCCTCACGTGTTTCTATTTCACCCTTTGGCTTGCTTTTTAAGACGCTCATTCCCTGGCGCCCCAACCCCCGGACTGCCCCACAACCATCTCCACAATGGAAGCAGGCAGGCCCTGTACTGTCCTGCTCCTGGGACGAGGCTGAAGACAGAAGCAGGCCCAGGCCCCGAGGAAAGAGCCTGGGGGAGGGCAGCAGCTTCCAGGCTGAGCTCATCTGTATTTGGGCTCAAGAGGGTCCTGAGAGAGACTCTGTCCACAAGGGTAGGCAGTTCATCGTGTGCTCCCCAAAGCTCCGTCAGGAATGGGAGTGGGGGGCTTGTGCACTCAATCTGCTCCAGCAGCAGAGCCTCCCCCATCTGGGCAGGACAGGGAGCAGAATACCCGTCCTTGGAGGAGAGGGGATCACCGCGTCTCTGTGGATGGCCACACAGTGCCGGGTGGGCCGCCGACACACATGTCCCTGTGAACATGCAAGAAACCCGTTCCCACCATCCGTTGAGAACTGAGCACCGCCCTGACCAGGGAGAAGACTGGGGTCCAGAGCCGACTCCTGTGCTTGGTGGCAGGGGCGCCCTCAGCTCCCAGGCCAGCTCACTCATTCACACATCGCTCGGCACCATGGACCACCCCCTTGTCCACGATCCGTCAGCAAGACTCTCCTGGGCATCTTCCCGGGAAGACCCTTGGCCGCGTCGCCGCTCCCTGTTCTAATCCACCCCAGGCCTTGTCTTCCAGCCTGAACTCCTAGCAGAGCGTGAAGCCCTCCTTGGGTTGTTGGATCACATTGTTACCAGCCCCTGGCAGGGCATGTTCTAATTCTGTGTGTGTCCCTTGAGCAGAGTCACCAGAAAGGGCATCACTGGAGGGTGTGTTCCACCTACGTCTGAGGTGAGGGAAGGTGGGCTGCTCTCTGCTCACAGCCGTGTCCTCTGCCTCTCCCTCCACCCACGCCTCCTTCCGGATTGCCACCGAGAGCTCAGGCACCAACGAGCAGGGATAGCTGGAAACCAGCGGGGAAGCGTGAGCACAACCAGCACAACGCAGGCCCATGCACATGGCCAGGGTGTCCACACACCGTGTCAGGAGACCCATGCACACACGCGTCCTGTGCCTTCCTGGCCTTTGTAAGGATGCAGTGACGGACACCCTGCCTCCCCATCGGTCCCCGGAGCCCAGCGGGTCTCCCTTCTCTCTCTTGGCCCCCAAGCCCCTTTGGTTCCCCGCCCTTACCTGCCTGACCCACGCAGCAAGCTGTTTAACCTTACGGATTCCTTGGCCAGAAAAGACCTTATTCAAACATATGAAACATGAGGGAAGGATACCACAGGAGGAAAGCATGGTTGGGGTCAGAGAGACGGAGGTCAGAGGAGACACAGGGCAGGTAGGGCCACGTTCACCCCACAACCCAGGTACTGGGGGCTGAACAGAGCACAGAGCCCCACCCTGGAGCCGCCAGGTCTGAGGAGGCGTCAGGAGCCTGCATTTCCAGCAAGTGCCCCAGTGATGCTGGTGCTGCCGGTCCAGGGCCCACATTTCAAAACCACTGGGCGTGTCCCATGAGCCTGGATTTCCACGATTCATTATCTCCTCAACCCTTGCGAGTCAATACCATCCATCACTCTCATTACCATCCCAGCAAAAGCCTGGCCAATAAGCCGCCATGGGAAACCCCAGAGAGAGGGACTGGGCTCCATTTCTAAAACCTGATGCTGTTCTGCCAAAGCCCTCAGGGTTTCCTCAGCCTTCCTGTTTAGCACCTCCCTGGAGCTTTGAACCAAACCTCCTCGAGAGAAACCTTTGGCTCTTTTCCCTGAGAGAGCACAGCGGTGCTTGGAAAGGGACAGGGGCGTGCTTTCCGGGTGGTGGAGGTGGAGATGGTCCCTTTTGAACAAGCCCAGAGCAGGATGCCCACCCCTCCGCCCAGGGAGCCAGGCTGGGAGGAGGACGTTGGATTGAAAACAAAGAACCCCTCCGAGCAAAATGTCTCCGGACCAGAGGCTCCAGCAGGACTGGGAGGCTCTCCTGCACACGTGGGACTGACTTCTGAGAGCTGAGAAGCATGCATCTACGAGGCAGGGGTGGGCAGCCTCTGCTCCCCGAGCGGCCCCTCCCAAGCCCAGCCCCCAGCCCCCAGCCCCTTGCGGGAGGCCGCTCACTGTTTCGGGGTTTCTCCTCGTCCAGGCCCTCGTCCTCATTCTCGGGGTCGATGTCCTCGGCCTGCGTGATCCAGTCCAAGTAGCCCTTCAGGTCCTCCTCCAGCTGCTGCTTCTCTCGCAGCTTCTGGAAGTCGCCCCGGGCCTTGGCCTTCTCTCGCTCTTTGGAGAACTCTCTGGTGAGAGGCGCCAAGCGGGCAGGGCGGGAGAGATGGGGCAAGAGGAACAAAGGGTTAGCCGCACTGCACGGGAAGCCCACCGCCAGCCTCCACTTGCATGGGCCCCCATCCCAGGTCTGATCTGCTCTCATAAAATGGCTGTGGGGGGGGCATCCTTGCTTGGGACATGAGCAGCGGGTGGACCAAACCCCCCCTCTTTTTGGGCCATGATTGCAAGCTGCCTCTCATGACAGACGTTCCACAGTGACCTGAAAGGCCTTCTGAACAGTAGCCATCAGGGACCCCCATTACAGCCCCAGAAGACGAGGAGCTGGGGTCTAGCTGAAGCCTCCCCTGCCCCTGCCTCCACTGGCTCTGCCAAACCAGGTGCTTCCTCAGGGGCTTGAGGTCGGCCCTGGTGGGGCGTTTACACTACAGAAATCGTCAGATGTTACAAATCAGGGCTCTGCCTCTCAAAGAGCCCATGTTATACGTGGGCCGGTATAGTCACTGAGGTCAGGCCCAGGAGAGCTCACCTCTCCACCTTTTCTCATTTCTAGGGCATGTTCTGCCGGTTCAGCAAGCCTGGAGGGTTTCTAATCTAGAGAAAGTTCTTTCCCACATGAGGGAGACAAAAGAGGGTTCCAAACACAAGAAAATGTCCTGTGGCTGCCCTTTGGGTTAAAAAAGAAGTCTAATCAGAATGGGAAAATGCATAAAGTCAAGACGATATAAAAGTTAAATGGGGCATTCAGTCTCAAGCAATAAAGAGTAGAAGCTAAAATTGGGTTGGGATTTGCTGGAAGAAGGGCCTATTAGAGAATTTTGGAGAGTGTCTACTTCTTTCCTGTTTTCTGTGATTCTGTCCTTATTTTCTCTCTGACTTTGAATTCACGTTCTGAGCCAGGAGGGGCTGGTGGCCAAGAAGGGGGTCAAGGAGGCTGGGTCTCACTCTCGAGGCAAGTCTGTGCCTTTTCTAAATAAACAGCAGTGCATGCCTCAGTGTGTGGTACTCGGGACCCCGGGGGTTTGTGTGGACGCCTTGGGCATTTCAGCTTCCTCCTAGAGACACGACTCCTCCTTCTCTTAGTGGCGGAGTCGCAGTTCACGGTGGGAGGCTGCAGAGTCCACCTGAAGGGATTCTGTAGCAGCAGACACTCCACAGGCGGGCATCATGGAAGGCAGGGCACACAGGTGAGCCAGGGGCAGGACAACTCAGCTCCAGAGGCCCCATACCCACCATCCAGGGTCTGCATTCGCTGCTGGAGCTCAGTTTTCACTCTTTACCATGAGGGGCAGTGCCGGGACGGTCTGGGGACACTTCCGTTGGGAGACGTGGGCTCCAAGTTCTTGCCAACTGCCGCTTTGATGATGCTCTGATTGAGACGGGATGTTCTCCTTCACTCTGATTGAATCCAATTCCAGCCTGATTGAACTTGCTCTTCCTGGGCTTCCTGCCAGCTGCCAGCACCTCCCTTACCTTCCCCGGGGAAAAGGGGCCTGGCTGCCCACTGATCATGTGGAGGGAGGCCTCAGCTCCTGCTGTTGGGGAGGGGCCTGGAGAGAGGCCCCAGCCCTCCCACCCACCGCTCCTCTCGGGCTTGTGGGCTCACTGCCTGGAGTCACTTCACAGGGCGCCCCCTCCCAAGACTGCAACTCCAGGCTCCCTTGACCATCCTTCCACCCCATCCCCTACCCTTGGGAGTTCTGTTCCTTGTGCAGCAGGCTTGGGGTGTAGGGGACTGAGTAGCTAAGGTCTTCTTCCTCCTGGAGCCGGGAGCTGACCCAGTCATGCATGGTGACATCTGCTCTGCAGAGTGGAAGCTTGCCATCCATACCCGAGACCTCTGGGAACCACACAGACATCCCCAGGAGACGAGGAAATAAGTTTTCCTGGAGTAAGGGGAGCGAGGAGAAGCAGCATGGCCAGGTCCTCATGGGGTTTAGGGCGCATGGAGGGGAGGGGGTTCCCCCTCCAGGCCCCACACCATAGGGGACCTGCAGGATGGAAGCACCTGGCTCTCTCCATCTCCTTTCTGATGTCCTGATGTCTCACACTGCTGTGTCAGTCATGGGCATCTGTCTGAAGGCAGGGGCACGTCCTGTGCCAGTGGTGGCTGATGGCACAGATGTGGTGGAGAGCCCACTCTGGGTGTGTGGTTTGCACAGCTCCCGGTGGTACATGTGGAAGGTCTGTTGGTGCCATGGCTTGGGCTTGAGGCCCCATGATGACTGGTGTAGCCGGTCCTCATCACCCACGGACTCTGCGTCTGCAGACCTGTCTCCTCTCTAAGCCTTGTTAGTCATGCCATCCATGGTGAGACTTTGTGGTCACCACAGACATGTGGTAAGGCAGGATCTGGGGTCATGGTCCCGGCCAAGGTCAGACAAGGGGCTACCACCTCCTGGGTGCAGCTCATACTGCAAACGAAGGCCTTTTTACAACCTATCTGATGCCATGTCTTCTCCCGCATTTTGTGCTTTTTGTTGTGATTTTTCTGATTAAATGGCCTCTAAGCACGAAGCTGCTATGTGGTCTATGACCCTATGCGCTCGAGGGCTGGGAGGTGCTCCGGGGAATGTTCAAGTGTCTGACAAGCTCCATCCAGGCCTGAGTTATAAGCTGTGGGCTGAGAGTGTGGTATGAACAAGCCAACACTATGCCTTAAACAAGGTGCCTTCACATAGACGCACATAACAACAACTTGTGTCCTGATGACAAGGCTGTGCCCAGAGGCTCACAGGAACCTAACCCAGTATTTCCCCCAAAGAACAGAGGTCGGTGTTCACGAATTCAGTGTTGGACCAACCCTGCTGGGAGTCGTGAGCATCACCTCTGCTCCAGCTGTGAGGCAGCTTGTCCGGCGCTTCTGCTTCTTCTTGACGTGGGTTCTAACTGTGGCTGGTGGTCAGGGCTGTTTCCATGTCACAACGTGCCCATTGCACCCTCAGGCCCTCTGCCTTATCTCTCGAGGGAATGAGAGCTGGGCGCCCACCCTCTAAGGGACCCCAGGGCCCTTGTCACCTGAAGACATATGTCTTCTCTGTTTGCAACAATTTAAAACCACAAAGTGACCAGAATCCAGGGTCCAGTGACTTTCACTTGGTTGCAACTTCTAGTGCAGTTTCCGGAATCTTGTGGTTGTGGTCACTGTTCTAATGGGCGGGAGGCGAGATTTCTGGAGGTTCTGAGACTTATGAGGATCAACAGGGAATGAACACGGAAGCATTTTGAAAAGATCCACAAGATGGATAGCAACATGGATCCATCTGGCCTCAGCAGGAATAGGTTTCCAGACAAAGGATGCCCAACCCTCCAGTGACCAAAATCTCTGACTTCCACATTTAAAATGGAGGCTTTCCAGAGTTGCTCTCCTGCCTTCCTGAGCAGGAGACCCCAAGCGTCCTGAGCCCTTCCTTCATGACTGCAGGGAGGAATATACCAGGATGAGTCACCCTGCTGGGCTCTGAAAGGACAATACCCTTAACTGATGGACTCAGGGTCCCAGCCACCAGCTCCAAACACTTCGAGATGGCAGTGCTACATGGGGGTGGGAGGCTCTGTTCTCCCTCAAGGGCTGTTACATTTACCAGCTTCTGGCCTCCAGCTCAGGACCGCCTGAGGCCCTCAGGGCAGGGGTTCTCCAGCTTCCTCCAGGATCCCTGGTCCTAGGTCTGGGCCCCCCATCTGCCCACAGGTGGCCTCTCCCCCCAGCATCTTGGCCATAATTTGGAGTCATGGGATTAACCAGGCTGATGGGCTTGGAGATGGTGGAGTGTGAGGGATGGGAGCAAAGGTCGTGGGTCCACATGTGGGGGTTAAATCCTGATCCTCCAGGCCCCACCTGTGAGAAGTGGGGAGGTTTCCACATATAAACCCTACTTTTCTTCCCTGTGGAGTGGACATGTGCTCTGCATGAGCTCTCAGGCAGCGTGGGCAGCACGTGAGTGGATCCACCAAGGACGCCAAGCCCGAAGCCTGCCGACAAACTCCTCACAGTGGACACCGACCCAAGAAGGGGGCCTTGCGGTGAGCTCCTGGACATTTCCAAGCACTCTGGGAGGTTGGCCACAGGGCGAGTGGGCATATGGTTGTGATCCGGCGGAGGGGGGTGGTCGTGGTGGGGGAACTACCACATCGCTGTCCTGGCTGGTCAAGACAGGGTCACTGCCACACATCCCCAGTCAAGAGCAGCCTGGTTCTGGGCTTCTCCTTGGGCAGCCAGCCCTCTGGATGGGCCAGAAAGGGGAGCTGCTCTCCTGCAGACACTCTGCGTCCAGGCAAAGCGGGTGTCTGGGGCCCAGGAAGCTTGGGAGGTGCAGCAGTGTTGGGGGGCTGGAGTGGGGAGGGGTCCAGGGAGACCGATAGAGGGCTGAGCTCCCAGGAGGGGAGTGGGTCTGGGTTCTAGGATCCCATGGGCCTGCTCACCCACTCACTCACTCGCTCAGACTCAGCTGGGCTGAGACCCATCCTTTAAGGCCAGTCTGCTGCCCCTAGCACTGCCGCCATCTGACTCTGCTTTGACCTCTGGGGAGGCGTGTCCCTCGGTGGGCCAAGCATGACCTGGCAGACCCCTGCTTGAGGGGGCTTTGTGGTCGATGCCTCAGCCTCCACTGCAGATTTCGGGGGGGACTTCACTGCTCAGACCTGCTCCTAATCTCTGGGGGGAGGACGTGGAGCCACCTTTACCCAGGTTGAGAAGCTGGCACATCGCAGGCCCAGCTCATTCAACGTTCATCTGCGGGCAGTGACGTGGAGATGGGACAGGGCCTTGTGCAGACACAGACCAGCGAGGGGCCCCCTACAAGCCACACGGCTCCTCAGAGGGCCTTCCCTTGTCCCTGGAAGCAGAAGGCAGCATGTCTAACCTGGGATGACCCCGCTCAGTTGTCCAGCTCCGACAGCACCGAGCAAACAGCGAGCCCCAAGGGGACAGCACTGCCGTAGGGATGGCGCCGCTGCTGAGCACCTGCTGCCCGCCGAGGCGCTGACGTAAACCGCCACGTGCCGCCGTCACAGTGACCGAGGGGCTGGGGTCACGATCCCCGCTTTGTCAGCTGGGTGAGCAACATTAAGAACTTCCTGCCTCCAGGAAGGTCAGCGCTGGAGCAGCCACATTTCTGCCCTGAGAGGTGACGAGTTTGACTTTTCCAACCCTCTCCCTGACGACCCCCTATAAACAGGCCATTTTCCTGTGTTGGACACAAAATGGAAGCCCTTCCACCCTCCAGGCAGCTGACGGGGCACCCACTGTCCTGTGGATCGCTGTTACACTGACGGAGGGTGCTGGTCCCCCCGCTGTGTGGCCAGTGTGACGGGGCCTCTGATGGCCCTCCTCTTGGGGAGGGGTGAGGTCAGGGTGGACCCTGTCCCTTCCCCACTCCCAGGGCCGACCCTGACACTCCTGTGGGGCCTGTGGCAGGAGAGGGGGGACGTCCTCCTCCTTGGCTGACTCTCCCCCATACACACATCCCCGGAGACGGAGGAAAGGCTGTGAAGCAGCGGCCCCTCCCCCACGTGGTGCAGGAGCAGAGAGTCACGGGAGCCTTCAGGGGTGGCCTTGGCGTGGCTGGCTTGGGCTTGGAAAGAAGAAAGGGAGCCGAGATGTCCAGTGGGGCTGTGGGGCAGGGTGGCTGCCCAGGGCTCCTTGGGCCCTGCCACCTGCTGCCTCGACTGCTTTTTAACTTCATCTGTGCCAAGGCCGAAACCAGGAGGGCCTCCTACTTGGAGCTGGGCAGGAAAAGTAGAAGGAAAGCGTGCTCGGTCTCCTCTTTTCTCCTGTAATCGGGAGCTTTAAACAGCTGAGTGCTCTTCCTTTCTGAGGGGGACACAGACAGGGCAGCCCAGGCTGCGATCAGAGCCAAGGAGAAGGGGAATCTCGGTCTGTTTGGTTTATTTGCATTTTAGCTCAAACTCCTGGCCCAATCAGCATGGGTAAAGAAGGCCTGAGTCCTCATTGCCAGTGATCCTGGATGGAGGCTGGACAAATGGCCCAGGTGCCCGTCTGCTAGGCTGCTACGAGGGCCAGAGTAGACAGCCCACGAATATTTCTCCAATTCCTCTGCCAAACCAAGGGGCCCAGATGCCCCCGAGGTCCCTGGAGAAGCATCCTGCCCACCTGGACAGTCCAGCCTGACGTGGGCAGGGCTGGCAGCAGATAGGCGGGCCTGGGTACCTCTCACTGCAGCCCAAACCGGGGGTGGGGGTCCTCCCTGTGCCTCTGACCTCTGTCCAGCCAGGCCAAGGACATTCACTTTAAGGCTCCCGGGCTGGCCCACGTCCCAGATTCATCAGAGCCAGAAGAATAGAGCCAGGAAGAGCAGAAAGAGTAAAACGAGGTAAATGGAAAAGTCGAGACCTTCTTGCTTGGTCCTGCTTACCCGCTAAGGACACCGAGAACCAAGTTAAGAACAAAGAATGAACCTATGATGATTAATGTGACAAAATAGATCCAGGGCCAGTCCCTTCCCACGGCATCATTGACCTGGAAGAACGGGGTCAGAGTTAGTGTAGCTCCGGGAGCAGCCGAACACGGCCCACTGCCCCAGGCCTGGCGCCATGGGTGGCACCGGGACCGGGGCTTCCAGGTCACCAGAGGCTAAGCGGCCTGCCCAGCCAGCAGTCCGCATGTGCGGCTGAAGCGAGACAGTTTCAGTTCTTCTGGGCCTGGTGACGGGCACACGGGGCCTGGGGCCTTGCTCAGCTGCATCGTGACGTGGACATAGAAACACTCAGCTTACCCGCTCAATACACCAAGAACCAGATTTAGAACGAAGAAGGATCCGAAGATGACCAGACTGACAAAATACACCCAGGGTAACTCGTAGCCCATAGCATCCTGCATCTGGAAAGACCAAGGATAGTGAGGAGAGAGAGAAGCAGGAGTGAGTTCACAGCAAGGAGGCAGGGAGGCCAGGAGTGGGGAGCAGAGGCTGGGAGGGAGGAGCAGAGATTGGGGGAAACCACTGTCGCCCAGCGCCACCTTGATTCTAACACCCTGTGACCTTGACCCGAGTGGGAAGGACTTTGGCGGCTCTGCCTCGGGGCGGGTGGGGATCTCGCCCGGCTGTCTCTGCCCTTTTATTTTCGGGGGAACAGAATTTCCCTCCAATATTTTCTATTCACTTGTCTAAGAAGCTGGGTCACTTCCAAAGTGCTTTCTTCCCTAAGAGATGGTTTTCGCTCACTTGGGTTTATGTGGCCGCTGCAGCCAGCACCCTGGCCTCAGCTCTCGCAGACAAGCGGGGGTGGAGGCTTTGGGGTCACATGGGGAGACGCCTTCCTCAGGGAGTGACCCAGGGGCCTGGATGGATGAGTGCTGATGACCACGCTGTGTCATTGGCTTCAGAGGCCACAGGCTGGGAGGATGGTGGTTCAGGGTTGGTGCTCAGGGAACAGCTCTGGCAAACATGGGCCAACGGTGACCCCGTGGGAGGTCCACACCCCTGGCTTTCCAAAATCCCTCAGGGCGCAGGCTTCCTGAATGACCTGCATCTGTGGTTTTCCAGGTGAGGCCCCAGGGCCAGCAGTGTCACCCTCGCTGGGGACCTGGGGACTAGTTTGGAACCTCACCCCTTGGCCCTACACCCACACTGGGGGTGCCTGACGTTCCAGGTTCTCATGAGCCCCGAGTGCATCTGATGTGTCTTAGGCTTGAGACCCGCTGGTCCACAGCCCAGCCTTCAAAGCAATGACAGGACAGAGGCTGTGACTCTCTGCACCCTCTTGCACCCCCACCTTAGCTCTGGGCCCCCTGCTCTGGGGCGACCTGGGCACCAACACACGTGCGGGTGGCCCTGAAGTAGGGCAGTGCGGGAGCAGGAGACGGATGGCTTCAGTCAGCCCGTGTGGAGCTATTCAGGAGAGAAGAATAAATAAAGTTGTATTTTAAAGAATGACCCAGATTGCTGACACCCTTACTTAGAGGTGAAAAAGGACAGGTCTGCTCAGACACTGAAGCCAGCCGTTCCCTGAGCCCCTGTCGGGCGGGCGTGCATAGAGGCCCCCCTGGGTCCAACACCTGCAGCCCCTCAACCGGGACCTCACCAGTAACCAGGCTTTGCTGAAACACATGCCTCCTCTCCTCCCACATCTAATTCCTGGAGGGAACCACACCTCGAACCTTCAAATCCAACATCATGTTTCCCCAGGAAGAAAACAGGAGGACTGTCGACTCCAGCCCTGACTTCTGGGGGCCTCTCTCCACCCCAGCTGACTCCAGGGGACCTTTCAGGTCTGGTACCCTATCCAAGGCCCTGTGGTCCCCAAGGTCTGGGCAGTTTGGGGGGCATGGGAGGCTGTCACCTGCCGTTGCAGGCAGGAGGTGCAGCCTTTAAAATCATAGCGCATTACAGGGATTGTTATCAGAGGGCGGGCGGCTCTGCCCTGAAAGCCAGTGCCTGGGTGGTGGCTAGATGAAACCCTGGCCTGTGCCACCTTGTCTGTGGGACACAGGGTCCACCCACAGGGCACTGGGGGAGCAGCGAGTCGAAGGACCATCTCACCTGGCCCCTCCTGCTCCTCTATGCCTGCTCAGGCACCAGGAAGGCCCAGATGGTGTGGGATCCGCCGCAGGCCCACCTCTCCCAGAGACCGACAAAATCAGCTTCTCTGGGACTCGGCCGGAGCCCCACACTGAGAGGGGCATGGAGTGGAGGCCTGTGGACCTTGCTGTCCCAGGTGGGCCTCTGGTACTTGGTGAGACCACAGGGGGCTGGGCTGGTTCTTGGATGTGTGAGGAGCCCAGAGCACAGTTCTGTCCAGTCTCTAAACTGGCAAGAAGCTGGCTTTTCCTTCTCTCTTGCTCCCCACTCAGTGAAACTGATGGGCCAGTGAAACCCCGCCTCCTCCAGGAAGCCCTCCCTGCTCTCGCTGGGTCCTGCGTGGGAGCCACATTTCTCTGTGTCCACGTCTCTCCAATTAGACCCAAACTCCTTGAGCGCAGGCCTGGGGGCCCTGTAAATGCTCACTAAATGTGTGTTCAATTGAATTACTGAGTAATAAGAACTTGCCTAATGCCAGTGAAATGAATAAAACAAAACCTAATAAGTAAACAAATTATAGCTTTGAGAGATGAGAATTCCCCTTCTTAATATGTTTATAAACCAGGAGTTTATTGTTTAGGTAACAGATTCTCTGTTTAAAGCTGCGTGGGTGCTGAGCAGTAATGCCCTACCTAGGGCAGACTCAGGGTTCAGGGCTGGGGGTACCCGGGACCCTGACACCTTCTCTACCTGATCCCTGTTAGAGCCAAGTGCTGTCTCTGGGTGATGAAGATTCTTCTCCACTTTTCACCCTGAGCAGCTCTCTGGTCATTGGTAGAGCTTAGCTCCCCAGCTCTGCTCGCTGGACACCTTTAAGGCAGTGAGAAGAGGTGGAGATGGAACAGGAGAGAATAGGGTCAAACACCCAATTCCACCTGCTTGGAGGGAAAAGACCTTCCTCATAAACCAGGGATATTTCAGCAGCGCCAAGGCCAGAGATCAGTGGCCATGGTGTGTACATGTATGTGTGTGCATGTGCCACCGCGTGTGTATGTATATATATGCGTGTGCGTATGTGTATACACGCGTGAGTGTATATCTATGGGTATACGTGTGTGCATACAAGTGTGCGTGTGTATGCATGTGTGCATGTATGTGTGTGCATGTGCACCGCGTGTGTGTATATATGCGTGTGCGTATGTGTATACACGCGTGAGTGCATATCTATGGGTATATGTGTGTGCATGTGTGCACATAAGTGTGTGTATGCACGCATATGTGTGTATGTGTGTGCATGAATGTGTGTGCGTGCATGTGTGTGAGGAATGTCCTCCCGGCATGTCCACACGTGTGAGTGTGGAGCTGATAACTGACTTGTGAAAAGTTAAAACCTTATGCTTTCATTCCTGCTGGAGCCAAACTGAGGCAGAAGCTCCCAAAGACACATCCTTCCTTTTTGTGATTTCTCATGAGGGAGTCCTTTTAATTTTAGTTTTAAGCTGAATCTCTAATTCTTAAAAATCAGCAGAAGAATTGGTCAGGGAGAAACCAACTGGGGAAAACAGGAGGTGTCAGGAAGTGAGGGAGGGGAAATGAGTGCTGGTGGAGGAGGTGAGGCCAGGACACAGACCAGATGGCTCTCCTGTGTCACACGGGAAGCAGAGTCTGGGGGCCCGGGCAGAGGGCCTCATGGGCAGAGGTCAACAGAGTCCCCTTCATGGATAGTTGCTGAGGCACTGAGAGTCCTCAAGTGCAAGGTGCCCGAAATCCCGCTCGGAGCCCTGCTTGGGGATCAGGGGACACTCATGCCTCCCGGCAGATGCCCTGTGCCCTGCCTTCCACAGACACAGGGCACGGGGACCTCTGGGACCTCCTGCAGGGGCTGGGGCTGGGCCCTCGGTGTCTGTCCCCCGGCTGGACCCTTGGAGTCTGTCACCCGGCTGGACCCTCAGCATCTGTCCCCCGGCTGACCCTCGGCGTCTGTCCCCAGGCTGCACTGGGTGGGGGAGCGAGCCCCTCCCTGCTTAGAGGGCTCCATATTTTATAGTAAAGCAAAGAGGGGTGTGAGAGTCTGGGTTTTTGGAGAAGGAGCCTGAGGAGAGGAAGGAGGAGCAACCAGAGAGGGTACAGAAGCAGAGAGTGAGCAGGCAGGCGCTCTGGGCTAGGAGGGGCCTCCCTCAAAATACCCGCCAGGAGGTTCCCTTTCGCCTTCAGGGGTGTGTGTGTGTGTGTGTGTGAGTGTGTGCGCGCGCACACATGCACACGTGTGCCCGCACACACATACACATGCACACATAGCTCAGTCACTTAGGAAGGTGCTGGGAAGGTCAGGGGAAGGCTGCCCCAGGGGCTGGGGACTGTCCCCACCTCTGACACTGTCATGCCCTGCCCAAGCTCATCGCCACCTGCCCCCACTGGAGGGGGGAGAGGGGGAAGGCACAACACAGCTGTTGAAAATTGCTGGTTGCCGGGCGAGCTCCTCTCAACCCCCACTCTGGCTGTCACTGTGACAGCACCTCCTTGGACCACATCTGGCTGGGGGGGTGGGAAGCGGGAGGGAGGGATGAAGGAGGATCACAAAAATACATCAGGCCATCAGCAAAGTAAATTATACCTATTCCCCCACCCCCACCCACCCACCCACTGCCGTCCTGCCCTCAATTTGATGCCATGGGAGGTGTTTCCATGGCAACGTAGGGCCTGGGTTTGGAGCTCGTATGGTGAGGCCCCCGAGCCCAGTCCCACACGACCACGTGTCCTGTGATGCCCATTGGCAGAGGATGCCTCTGTCTTTGGCTGGCCAGAGGGACCCACCCAAGGTAGAAGGACTCCTTAGGGCCACTTCTGAATTCTATCTGCTTTGCTAAAAGAAATTAAACTTGCCTGGATAGAGTAAGCTCATCTCCCTTTGTCTCACAAATTATTCAAAGCCAAGTTCTTACTGAGTATGAGCCTAGGAGATGTGTGCCAATGTTCATCTCAGTTGGAGGGAGAGGTGATTAGACCTGAGTCTTTTCTGAGAGTGAAGCTGCATGACCGCTCTACCGGGCTCCCACAGCACCACCGTTATTCGATGAAGTCTAGCTGGTTTCCCTGCCCTGAGTTGGATGTAATTGTGTCTGAATCCTGAGGACTCCAGGCACCCCCTATCAAGCAGGGAACACTGAATATCATTGGTGGGGTTCAAGGCACACGGGCAAATTTAAACTGGTTCTATGAGGAGAGGCTCATGTTTCATGGCAGTGCAGGGTCTCAGCCTGCCCCCAGAAACTGGGAGAAAAGGGCTTCTGAATTGTTGAAAACAATTCAGTTTAGCAGTCACAATGCCCACAAGGTGCAGAGCATCTCTGAGAGGTTCCAGAACTCCTCCTCCTGGTCGGGGGCGGGTGTGGACACCTCTCCTGGCTCTGGTTCTTCCCAGCCTGGCATCCCTCCCTCCCCGAACAGCCTCTTAGACTGTTTTCTGGGCGGCCAAATCCACTTGATTATTTGCAAAACTGGGCGCGATGGTATTCTCAAGCCCGACAACAAGCATTTTCCGCCCAAACGCTGGAGTGCAGCGCTAGGCTCTGGCAAGTCAGTTCTCACGTGGAAGTAAGAGATCCTACAAAGAATGACATTTTCTGGAGTTTTTACAAATAATGGACTTGACTGCCAGAGTGAAGACAGATCAAATATGGTGTGTTTGCCTGTGGGGCAGGGTGCATGAAAACGTGCCCCTCGACAGCTCGGACGCTGGCAAAGTCGTGTTGGCTGCTGGCTGATAAAAGGGCATCTTTAAGGTAAAAGGAGATTTACTGCTGATTGGTTGGCACTTGAGAAGTGACATTTCTGAATACGCATCACATGACCAGCAGAGCATTCTGTCAGGAGTGAAGAGGCTGGCTACGCGTTTGTCTGATGGACTAGCTGATATAATGAGGGAAGATCAACATGTGAGGTAAAACACAATAGAATGCCGCGATGCTACACAATTCAATAAAAGTGCTTTCCTCTTTGGAGGCCAAGCCTGAGTTTTCTCTTTAGCCCTAGAAATTGAACTTGTGCCCTCCCGCTCCCTTGGGGACATGGGCAAGACATGCACGGGGCGGGAGAAGCCCTACAAGAGGACCCTTGTGTCGGGCCGGCCGTAGCCCCGCTGGGCTGTGTGCCAGCGCTTCCCACTGTGGAGGACAAATGAGAGATGACACTTTTCTTGGGCTGGTGAGCAGAGAGAGGCTCATGGCCTTTGCTTCTCAGGCAAGACCTGGAAGAAATCAAGGTCCTCACTCCTTCCGGTGTGCGTGTGACTGCACGTCCCTGGAAGGTGGATGCTCCCCGCCCCGCCCGCCCCAGCACGTACCCAGTAGAGGACGTCGGTCCAGCCCTCCATGGTGATGCACTGGAACACAGTCAGCATAGCGAAGGCGAAGTTGTCGAAATTGGTGATGCCGTGCTTGGGCCCATCCCAGCCTGGTTTGCACACTGTGCCGTTCTGGCATTGCCGCCCGTGGCCCGTCTCCAGGGCACAGGGCGAGGGGTCGTCTTCTGCTGGGACATCTCAAGTGACCAGGGGGAGAGATAAGGAGGTGGGGTGGGGGAGAGGGGTGGGCAGAGAAAGAAGAGAGAAGTTAGTAAAGCAGTGGCTGGGATGGCAAAGGACCCAGCAGCGGCAGCGCAGAGCACAGTCACACCAACGCCCCGAACACAAGCGAACACACACAGCACTGGGTGTTCATTCAGGCTGCCGTCAATTCAGAAGGTCAGTGCTTTCAGCTGAGTGTTGTAAAACTGTCTTTAAATTGGACTGACTTCAAAGACAGGGGAGAGGCTGCCTGTCAAATGGCCAAGAAAGATATGACTATGAGGCGACCACTCTGAGTAAAAACCTCCCGGAACGCGGGGGGGGGGGGCCTTGACTTCTGTTTTTGGTGCTCAAGTATCTGCAGACATTTCTGTGGGAATGCCAGAGTTTAGAGTGAGGGCATTGTGGGTTTTTAAAAAAAATTATTGGGTAGGCCAGAAGGTTCGCTCAGGTTTTTCCGTAGGATATTATGGAAATTTTTGGCCAACCCAACAATTTTTATTAGAGTGAACCGTGAACTTCCAGATTTTCAAGCTGGTTTTAGAAAAGGCAGAGGAACCAGAGATCAAATTGCCAACGTCTGCTGGATCATTGAAAAAGCAAGAGAGTTCCAGAAAAACATCTATTTCTGCTTTATTGACTATGCCAAAGTCTTTGACTGTGTGGATCACAATAAACTGTGGAAAATTCTGAAAGAAATGGGAATATCAGACCACCTGACCTGCCTCTTGAGAAATTTGTATGCAGGTCAGGAAGCAAAGATTAGAACTGGACATGGAACAACAGACTGGTTCCAAATAGGAAAAGGAGTACATCAAGGCTGTATATTGTCACCCTGCTTATTTAACTTATATGCAGAATACATCATGAGAAACGCTGGGCTGGAAGAAGCACAAGCTGGAATCAAGATTGCTGGGAGAAACATCAATAACCACAGATACGCAGATGACACCACCCTTATGGCAGAAAGTGAAGAGGAACTAAAAAGCCTCTTGATGAAAGGGAAAGAGGAGAGTGAAAAAGCTGGCTTAAAGCTCAACATTCAGAAAACGAAGATTATGGCATCTGGTCCCATCACTTCATGGGAAATAGATGGGGAAACAGTGTCAGACTTTATTTTTTTGGGCTCCAAAATCACTGCAGATGGTGACTGCAGTCATGAAATTAAAAGACGCTTACTCCTTGGAAGAAAAGTTATGACCAACCTAGATAGCATATTCAAAAGCAAAGACATTACTTTGCCGACTAAGGTCTGTCTAGTCAAGGCTATTGTTTTTCCTGTGGTCATGTATGGATGTGAGAGTTGGACTGTGAAGAAAACTGAGCGCTGAAGAATTGATGCTTTTGAACTGTGGTGTTGGAGAAGACTCTTGAGAGTCCCTTGGCCTGCAAGGAGATCCAACCAGTCCATTCTGAAGGAGATCAGCCCTGGGATTTCTTTGGAAGGAATGATGCTAAAGCTGAAGCTCCAGTACTTTGGCCACCTGATGTGAAGAGTTGACTCATTGGAAAAGAGTCTGATGCTGGGAGGGATTGGGGGCAGGAGGAGAAGGGGACGACAAGAGGATGAGATGGCTGGATGGCATCACCAACTCGATGGATGTGAGTCTGAGTGAACTCTGGGAGATGGACAGGGAGGCCTGGCGTGCTGTGATTCATGGGGTCGCAAAGAGTCGGACATGACTGAGCGACTGAACTGAACTGATAGTTGCTTCACACTGCTGTGTTAATTTCTGCTGTACAGCAGAGTGAATCAGCCATAGGTATACATGTATCCCCTTTTTGGGATTCCTTCCCATATACACCACCACAGAGCATTACGTTCTCATTAGTTATCTATTATATACATAGTATTAAATTAGTTATCTATTATATACATAGTATTAATAGCATACATATCAATCATTCCCAATTTCCCAATTCATCCCATCTGCCCAGAACGTTTTTAAAAATTTTATTCATTTATAACTGAAGGATAATGGCTTTAAAATATTGCATTATTTTCTGCCATATATCAACATGAATCAGCCATAGGCATAAGTATGTCCTCTCCCTCTTGAACCTCATACCCACCTGCCCCCCATACCACCACTCTAAGTTGTCATAGAGCCCCAGTTTGAGCTCCGCGTGCCACAGAGCAAATTCCCACAGGCCATCTACGCTACATATGCTAGTGTCTATGTTTATGTGCTACTCTCTCCATTTGTCCTGCCCTCTCCTTCCTCCCCTGTATCCACAAGTCTGTCTCTATGTCGGCATTTCCACCGCTGCCCTGCAAATAGGCTCATCAGTACCATCTTTATAGATCCCATATAGATATATGTTAATATATGATATTTGTCTTCCTCTTTCTGACTTACTTCACTCTGTATAATAAGCTCGAGGTTCATCCACCTGATTAGAACTGACTCAAATGCATTCCATTTGATGGTTGAGTAATATTCCATTGTATATATGTACCACAGCTTCTTTATCTATTCATCTATCGATGGACATCTAGGTTTCTTCCATGATCTAGCTATTGCAAATAGTGCAGCAATGAACTTTGGGGGTACATGTGTCTTTTTCAATTATAGTTTTCTCAGGATCCCTCAGTATTGTTAATGGGAAGGTCCTTTCATGTAACTGGCCAGAGATCCTGCCCAGTGACACTTCCTGACTCCCCACAGGTCCATGCAGCATGTAACATGATGCTTCACCAGGGATGCAGGCCACTCTACAGCAGAAGACACCTTCTTGATGAAGGACGGAGAACAAATTCTGATGGCGAAAAGTACCCCCTACAGAGCATTATATCAGCCCCAGGGAACAACGCCCTGCAGTATTTTGCGTGGTTGTGTCACGTGGAACCTTGCCTCCTGCCCTTTTCTCCAGTGTCTTCAGGAGAGAAAAACCATCTGGACCTCCACTCAGGACAGAGTGGCTATAGGGGATGGGAAGAATGCTCCCCGGTATGGAGCCCTCTTGGCGTTTCCAGGAAATAGCTTAACGTCTCCCATGGCCGCAGGCTGTGCTCAGGCTAATTCCATGCTCTAGGAAGAGGTGCTGGGAAATCAGTGAGTTAGGCTATTTTTCATGCAGAGGTCATTGGTGGATTGAACTAGACTTGGCTGAGCTGAGAATTTCCATTTTGGTAAAATACTGAGAGTCTTGGTCCCAGTTGCAAGAGGTAACAGCATAGAATTTGCAGAACTCTGAGAAATTAAGGGCATTGTCTTGGGCTTGTAGAAAGAAACAGGGATAGACAGAACTGACCTTCGTTCTAGCAAACAACTCAAATGGCAGTGAGGATGTGCCCCTAGAGAGAAAGTTTGCTTGTCGTCCTTCATTCGGAGACTCCAGGCCACCAGGGTCCTCTCTGGTTTCTGGCAGATCCAAGTAATCGGGGGCAAGCACTTTGATGTCAAGGCTATTGGCTTCCTCAGTCTGTGGCTTCAGATTACAGCTTTTCACTCCCCAGAGGATGACAGCAGAGGAATACTAATCCTAAGTCTTCACTGAGGGTGACCCTTTGGGGTGTGAATTGAGCTGTGTGGTTGGAGACACATGCTGGCCTGTGTCGTCTTGGCTTTTTGCCTTTCTCTCTCTTTTCAACAGCTTCATCGAAACATAATTTACATGCCGGACAAGTCATCAGTGAGCATGGACAGCTCAGTTATTTTTAGTAAATTTATAGAGCCGTCCAGCCGTTACCACAACCAATTTGGAAATGCTCCCACCACCCCAAATTTCCGAGCCCCGTCTGCAGTCAGCCCCCGGCCGTCACACCTGCCGTCTGTCTACGGATCTGCCTGCCTTGCAATTTCATGTGGATGGAATCACGCTAGGTAGTTTTGGGGTCCATATTTTTTCACGAGGCATCATGTTTCGTGGTCTGTTCCTTTCCACGGACGTACAGGTCCCTGTGGGTTTATCTGCTCACCCGCTGATGGACAGCTGGCTGGCCAGCTTCCACAGGCTGGGGCTGCTGTAAGCAGGCAGCTTCCTGGCGTGTTCCAGGCCTGGTGCTCCAGGTCAGGTGTGTGTGCAACGATCCAGGGGATCCCTGGTCCCTGAATCATATGGGGGACGACAGTCTACACCATTTCCTACCCTGGGGTCTGGCCCCCAGGAGACCCCCTTCATGGAAAGGAATTTCAGTCTGTTTTCGGTGACTTCTGAACTTTTGAAGTCTTAGCAAATTTGGATGTGAGGTTAAGTAATGGGAGGCTGTAAGAGGGTGGAACCTGAAAAGTGAGCCTCAGACCTAAGGAATACATAAGAAAGTGGATGATAAGCACCTAGAAATTGAGAGTAAGTGGACTGGAAACCCAGGAACCAAACAGATCGTAAATTTTATTGGGTCCACTGGTCTAGTGATGGCTTTCTGGGATGATGTGTTTAGTCATTGTGACAAAAGTGCTGGGAAGATGAAAGATAAGACAAAAGAGAAGGTTAACAACATGGACAGAAACTTGGGTTTCTTTTTCTCGGGTCCTGCTCTCTAGTGCAGTAAAGACGCTGCTAATCTTTGCACTGGCACCCCTGATCTGATAGCTTTCCTTGCATTTCAATTCCTCAGAACTGAAATGAGGAAAAGGTGAAGGCTGCTAGAGTGGGTTCTGAGTGTCCTTAAGGGAGGAGCATGGATCTCGGGGCTTTATAAATGGATGCTGGAAAGAAAACAGCGTCCAGGGGACGCAATCTCATTAAGAAAGAAGACAGCGTCCAGGGGATGCCATCTCATTAATAAATGAGAGAGGACCAATCTCGTTAATAAATGATTAATAAATAAATCAGAAAGTTGGTCTGCAGGATCAAGTGCCTCTCTGCTATCCTGAGTCAGTCTTGAACAATAATAAAAAAAAGATTCAAGAACAATTAAGGAGCAATAACAATCTGGTAAAAATAGGTGTCTATAAAAAGCATGAAAGGGAACACTTGAAAAATGTGAACACACACAGATCAGCAGGTCCTGGCAACGTGCCCTTGAGGGTGAGGGGAAGTTAGTCTATACGTTGGGTTTCCTGTAGAGCCGTGAATTCCCAGAGAGGAAGGTGGGAGTGTGAGGCTGGAGAAAGAGCTGAAGCCATCCGGGCTCCCTGTTTCAAAGCAGAAGTGAGAGAGGAGGGGTCATTCTGGAAAGTTCCAAATTAAGTCTGTGGCAGAAGAATAGAGGTGAAGATGAGAGAGATTTTGGAAGTGTGGTTAACACCAGCAGGAGCAGGGACTCTGGGAGAACATCAGCAAAGGGCTCCAGGGAGAAATGACCAAAGACAAAACCAGTTACTTTCTGAGGCCCCAAATCTGAGGAGTGAATAGAGAGAAAGTGATTTCATGTCTGGGTTTCGGCCAACCAGCTCTCTTCCAGTCTCAGGGGTAATTATTGCGCTTGGGAGAACGATTCAGAGTGACCTGGCTCGAGTGCCACCAAACAGATGGGACAACCAGAGACAAAAAGGATGGACATATGGTGATGTGTCTGTTGAGGAACAAGGAAGGCGCCTTGCAGATGCCTCCAGAATCGGGGAACGCGTGTCTCCAAAGGCTGCGTCCTCAGGCACCGGAAGGGGCAGCCCAGGGGCAGAACAGCAGTCCACCAGCAGCCCAGAGCTTTCTGGTGTGGATTCGACACCCAAGGTTTCCTCATGTCTACATGCTCACAAAGCCGTCTCAAGTGTAAAGAAACCACTGGATGTAAAATCCCTTAAGAAAACCAAGACAGGGACTTCCCTGGTGGTCCAGTGGCTAAGACTCTTCGCTCCCAAGCAGGGGGCCCAAGTTCATTCCCTGGCCAGGGCACTAGATCCCACATGCTGCAACTAAGACCTGGCTCAGTCGAATAAATAAATACTTTAAATAAATAAATAAATACTTAAAAAAAAAGAAAACCAAGATAAAGACACTCAGGCACTTTAGCATAATCTCAATTTGCACAAAAATTCAGGAATTCAAACCAAAGTCTAAAATTAAAAAAAGACACCCATTCCAAAGGTGATGCCAACGTCTCCAAAGCAAAGGGGGACTGGGGTCAAAGGTTGCAGGCTTGGGCCCTCCACCTTCTGGCTGTGCTGAGTGTGTCCGGGTTCCCGTATGTGTCCCTCCTTGTCAGAGTGGACAGCAGTATGTTCCCAGACTGACTACCCACCCGGCCAGGCCAGTCCTGCCGTCCCCTGAGAACAGAGAGTCCACTGGAGGGCTTGTCAGGCCTACGGCCATCCCATCCAGCACAGAGGAGCCCCATGGCCCAGGCCAACACACCCACCGTCTACTGGCCATTTGAGACCACTGACAGCCTGACCACAAAGTCAGAGGCTTCCAGGCGGTGCTGGCGCAGCCCCACAGGATCTTGCCGCCCACGAGAAACCAGCCTTGGCTGCTCCCCATCATTTGGGGCAGAAGCCTCCTCGAGGTAGGGGTGTGTGTGAGTGTCTCTCTCAGCTCAGGGAGCATAGCCGCGTGGGAGCGGGTTGCTCAATAGGAATCTCACCACGCTCCTGCCCCCTTGGTGCTCAGGGGAGCCCAATCATGGCCCATGGCCCAGTTGATGGGGTCCTCTAAACCCGACAGCCCTACGCTGGCCTGAGAAGTCTGGGTCAGACAGGTCATGACCATTTCAATATGATGGCATGAACGTTATATGTCTTACACTCGCTCTCAGACAGGTCTTAGGATGACCCCAAGGAAGCTGCACAATCAATGTAAACGTATTGGTTCAGGGCAGCTGCAGATGGAGCCTCCAAAAAAGAAGGCTTTGAATTAAAGGGGGAGAACATTACTCAGTGTGATACTGGGTATTTCTTTAAGCAAGGCTGAAAATCTCAGAATTTTAGCTAAAGTCAAGACCCAATTCCTTCCATTTTAAAAGAGCTTTTTTTAAAAAACAAAAAAACAAAAACATGACAGTTTATTTTATATAATTATGACCCATGAAATGCTCTCTACAGTGAAAAAACAGTCTCCTCTTAGACTCACCATCAAGAAAGTTAAAACAATTGTGTGAATCTCTGACTATAGATTCACAGTTTGGGGGTTTTGTTTCGACTGTGGCGGGTACAAAGACCCAGTCAATCTATTAAGTCAAACCAGACCACACAGATCAGGGGTCCAAGCCGAACCAGACCACACAGATCAGGGGTGCAAGCCGAACCAGACCACACAGATCAGGGGTGCAAGCCGAACGAGACCACACAGATCAGGGGTCCAGGCCGAACCAGACCACACAGATCAGGTGGTCTCCTTTGGTTTCTGAATAATTCAGAATGTCACTCCCTCCACTGAATGTTTCCTCCACATCCCAGGGCAAGGGGCTCAGGTTTAGTTTACTGCTTGGGTTGAGGGGAGTGAGAAGTGATGGACATGGAGGGGCAGAGGGTCCTTCAAGACTGCAGAGGATGCTCCCCTTTCTTCTCCAAGATGCCAAAAAACTAAGATGAAAGATCTTGTTTGAAAAAAGCCACATATATTGAACACAGCTCACTCCTTTGCGGAGTATATTATTTTAAATAAGCTTTTTGTGCTAAACTACTTTGTCTGTTTAAAAGCCTTGTCAATTTCTATTAAAAAAAATTTTTTTTTTAAGTCCAGTTGAGATGTTAGGAGCTAAAGACAGCAGTCTATAGGGCGTTTGTCAAGCCCAAACTCCAGTCCCACCAGGGGTGAACTCAGGGAGCAGCACGGCTCGTTAAACGCCCTGGCTTATGGGAGGGACGTGGAGAGCCCCACCTCCCGGAGGAAAGGAGTTTTGTCACGGGCCGTCCTCCTCACCTGGACTGGGGGCCCCTGGATGGGAGGCAGAAACACTGAGGCAGAGGAGCCAGGTCATCCCAGAGGTGAGAAGGACGCATGGTTGTGAGCCTACCGGCTGAGGGCGGGGCTTCCTCCCGAGGGCACAGTTGATGATGAGCCACACGAGGGGGCAAGGACACAGAGTCACCAGCCAAGCTCTGATTCTTAAAAAATTCAGCGTTGGCTAAGCACCTTGTTTAAAGAGTGCTTATCAGTGCCAGACAGGGCTTCCCTGGTGGCTCAGATGGTAAAGAATCTGCCTGCAATGCAGGAGACATGGGTTCGATCCCGGGGCGGGAAGATACATTGGAGAAGGAAATAGTTATTCACTCCAGTATTCTTGCCTGGAGAATTGCACGGACAGAGGAGCCTGGCGGGCTTCAGTCCATGGGTTCTCAAAGAGTTGGACATGACTGAAGCGACTAACACACACACAGAGCAGTGCTGGACAAAGCTCATGTTTAGCTATTTTAACAAAGACTCGTTTTAGTAAACACAGAAGTTAGACCCTAGAGATGAAATAAAACCCTGCCTCTCTTGGCAGAGGAAATGCGGATGCCAGAAGGCAGGGCTCCCCAGCGGCTGGGAAGGATGGCACCTCCCTTACCGGCAATGCCCTCCTGGTTGTAGCAGGTCTTGTGCATCTTGCCCATGAAGAGCTCCAGGCCGATGATGGCATAGATGATGATGACGAACAGCACAAGCAGGGCGATGTGCAGCAGGGGCACCATGGCCTTGATGATGGAATTCAGGACCACCTGGAGACCTGCAACGACAAAGCTCATGCTATCAACCCCACTGCCTGAAGCTCATGCCATTTGCTCAGCCTCACCTCCCATGAGAGTCTCGCCGCCCAGTTTCAGGTGAGGAAACTGAGGCTCCAGGTTGCATAGTCAGAGTGATGCCTGGATGGGGTGCGGGAGGGGATCCAGGTGGGCCTGACTGCAAACCTCCCCGGGAGCCACATCCAAATGGCAGGACGGGCAGACACTGTCCTTCTAAGGGCCTCTCAGCTGAGGAGGAGGAGAGCGATCCTAGCGATGGAGGTGGAGTTGTCTTGGTGCACTTCAGCGTGGTTAGAGGGGGAGTTCTGGTTTGCATGTGTCACCTCAACAAATGGGTTCTGAAGTTCCCTGATCCTTTCAGGGCAAAAAGAGTAAGTAAACAGCTTCTTTTCCCACAACAGGTCTTAGCGCCCAGGGGTTTCAGGTCTGTGCTGCTGTCTTACAGGAAGAAGGACCCCTTGCTTATAAGCTGAACCGTAAAATCATCCCCAAATGTTCCTCATTCAAAGATGAGGCTGCACATGTTCATTTGTAAATGGTGTTGCCGGCAAGCCCCCCAGACCTCCCCCAGGTGCCAGGAGGCCTTCTGTTAACAGGGAGGCACCGTCTCCACATCCAGGACAGAAGTGGAGGAAGGGCTGCCTCCCTGCCTCTTGTCTAGGCTGGTTGTGCGGAGGGTCACACAGATGCCAGGACCCCATACCTCTGAGTCACCCCCCACGGGGCACTGTTAGTCTCAGACCCATCCACCAGCCAGGAATAAACTTCCTCCTCTCCTGCACTGGGGGTGTCACCCCTCTGCCCCCACTGCCCTTGGCACTGGTGCCCGAAGGCTGGGCACTCCCTCCCTGTGCCCTGAGGGGGTCCCTGAGGCTTCATGACCTGGAGGAGAGGGGTTCACAAGTCTAATTGGGAGGACTCACCCCAGCCATTAAACGAGCTGGGGAGAAGAAGCAAAGCAAGGGAAAAGCCAGAATAATTTCACCCGCGAATTAATGAGAGGGCTTCGCAGCCTCCCAGTAGAACATGATGCTTTCTGATCCGAGTGATTCTGTTAATTAGCAAGTTGTACACACTGTGGCCAGGTGTGCAGGGCTTCGGAGGAAGTTGAGAGCTGAGCTGCACGCTGACTTTTGGGGTGACTGCTGGGGGCATCCCCAGCGGAGGCTGTCCAGGCCACGAGGGGAACGTGGCAGAGAATAGGGGGACACAGTATGGGGAGGGTCCTCCTGCCCTCCAAGGCCCCTCCCTCTCTGGACTCCTGATCCAACAGTGCTTCCTTCAGACTCAGACCTGCCATCTTTCCTCCTGCCCCAGGACCATCGTCTGCACTGTTCCCTCAGCCTGGATGCTTTCCCACAACTCCCTCAGCTTATCCTTCTGCTCTGGGCCCAAGGCCCATCTCCTTTCTTCTAGGTCTTGTTGGAAACCACTCCTTTCCTTCAGAGCTGAGTCTCCATTTGCAGTCACATGTTCATTAAGTGGCTTTTAAACACTGATACCCACCTCCCACGTTGGGCTGAGTTTTGTGAACATGGGGACTTGTGGGCTCTCCTGGCCCTTCCATCACTGAGACTTTGCTTGATTCTGAGCACATGTGGCCTGAGACAGCCAAGCGCAGGCTGCTGTTGCCGTCACCAAGCTCTGGAGGCTTTGCTGTCACCGAGTCTGGCACAGGGAGCTCTGCAAATGGACAGGCAAGCCCCCAGGGCCTGCAGGCCTGGCTGTGAAGATGCCCAGAGGAAGCCACGCCTGTGCTTCCGGCCACCTTCCGGGCCGTAGAATTCCTGACCGATGCTTTGCTCCCACCCATCCCTGTCAGGGTGGTGGGCGTGCCCCTCCCCAAGTACCAAGATCAGACCTGGGCCTCCAACCGTACCGAGTCCTGCCAGTTCACTTTTGCAGGACTTTAGAAAGTGTAAGTAACTGTTACTATATGTTCATCATGAAGGAGATGGGAAATGCTTATTATAGAGAAATGAGAAAACACAAGGAAGGGGGATGAAAAAAGAACTCGTCCATGGTCCCACCCCCAGAGGGAGGCACTCCCAGCCTCTTGGGGTGCATGTTGGACATTGGCCGCTGGGATGGTCACTTAGCTCGCTGTCTCCACGTTGCAGCTGGGATGCTCGTTCCAAAGCACAAGCGCAAAGAGTCCAGGCTTGTGATGCGCTGTCACCCACGTTCTCCATGTGATGGCCCCTGACTCTGGCCCACAGCACACTCTCCAGCTGCAGCCTCCCCATGTCAGCACGTGTTCTTCCCCCCGTGGACGCTGCTCCCTGACTGATGCACAGCCCCAGCCGCCCCTCCTCTCATCTGTGCTCCTTGGCATGCAGCAGGGACTCAGTTCACAGGCTGCTTTCAGAAGTCATGCCATTCATGCAAGTATCTTCCGGAGACACCGAGGGGTGTCATCGGGAAAAGATGAGACCCATGGAGTGGGAAGTACACAGCCACAGAGGGGGCTGTCAAGGACCTTCATAGGATTTAACCTGCTGTTTTGAAGGAGAGTGGTGGAATTCAGCATGACCATGGGATTGGAGCCAGGGCCAACTAGGAAGATTCAGGTTCAACACTAATAGACTGTCCAAGAAACAGACCTAAGGTGGAGAAGGATGCTCTGAGAGGCAGTGAGCCTCCCATCCCCAGGGGGATGCAAGCAGTGACTGGATGAGCTCATGGAGGAGGAGCCTTGGCGGGGATTCAGCCAGTGGATGAAGAGTGACTCCAGGGCACCAAAGCCCCCAGCACTCATCGACGTGGAATGAAGACTTGCTGGGGCAGGAAGATGACCCCAATCCCCCTGGCACAACCAGGGAAGTAGGTACTGTAAGTAACTGTATCTTACAGAGAAGAGTGAGTTCCAGAGAGGTTAAGCATCACAGCTGGTGGAGCGGCACAGGGCTCAGTGCTGGTGGCCTGACTCTAGGCTGGGGCTGCACAACTGTGCCCAATGCCTCCAGTGCCCTGGCCCCTGCCCCTCAGCATCAAAGACCCGCATCAGTGAAGCAATAGCACACACTCGTGACATCTTCTGGGAAGGCGGGGCCTTGCTCTGCTTCCAGGGGGCCCCACTGCCTCTGAGGCCAGTCTAGCAAAGGCATAGAGCCCCTGCCCACCGTCCCACTGCTGGCAGCAGCCAGGATGGGGTGTACTGGTGTCACCAGGGCCCCTCTCTCAGCGCCCTCTCTGCAGCAGCCCCCTCTGCAGCGCCCCCGCATATAACTGGCTCTCAAGACATAAGTCTCAACAGCTTCTCCTAGGAACCGGCTCATAGCTATCCCCGCAACAGGCCCCTCCTGCCCCCAATCCAACCTGGAAAACTCAGCGACATCTCTGCACCCCAGTGCTTTCCTCAGATGGGACAATGAGCAGGGTCCCTGAGGAGGCATGGATCCAGACGAGCCTGGAAGCACCTCGAGGACAGGAGACCACTAAGGGCCCCGTGGACACGATCACACAAGATCACTAAGGGCCACGCCCATGGTGAGTATATGCTCTTGGCTCCAAATAAGGACGTGAGACCTGACTAACACAGGTGGACTTGCGGGGACAGCAGGAACGTGGAGCAGACAGCTCCATCTGGCACACAGCGTACAACCTGGGAGTCCAGTCTCTCATCTGCAGCTCGTGTGGGTGGCCTCCTCACGAGGGATGACCTGCCCACCCCCACCCCAGGAAGCCCAGCCGCCAGCTTTCCAGGGAGACGGGGCTCGAAGGAGTAGCTTCGCTGGATGCTGCAATCAGGTGAGGGTGGAGAAGAGACTGAGCCACACGCACACTGCTTTTCCTCTTCTCCCTCCACGCTGCCATGAGGCCCAGACCACTGTCTGCAATCCTGCTGAGGACAGCTTCAGACTTCCAGGGGAAGGGAAGATGTAGAGGGTCTGAATACGCAAAGCATGGTGTTTTCCCTTAGAAGACTGAGTCGATTATGGAAACCAGCCCCGACGTCTTCCTTCAAGACCATGTTGACACTGGCCTGGAGGTGTTGGCTGTAGGTGATGCTTGGCCCACGATGATGCGTGGCCGAGGGCAGGGCGGCTCTCTTGATCCATCAGGTCAGGATCCTCCCATCCAGCCACACTCCAGTGAGGACATGGTTCATGGGGGCCCTGGAGGGTGGGGGAGTGGCGATGACTCCATGAGTTGAATCTCAGAAAAGAGGACCGTGAGACCTGAGGGCCGAACCGCACATGCAGGTGTGTCTGAAGCAGATCCAGGTCACCTGGCATAAAGGCGTGGGTGGCGGGGAGAAACCACTGAAGACCTCAACTCAGAGGTCTCTGCTGATGTTGTTGGATTTCATCATTCAGAGTGGACCTAGAGCTTCTTGGTTGGCAGCTACAAAGGCACATTCATGCCCCAACTATTCAGATTCAACGATTCCTACCAAGCTGTGGGAAAGCAACAGAAATGACCAGGAGACCTGATTGCAACTCCACAGGGAGTGATGCCCAGGATCACTGAACAGGGGGAGGTCTGGGCTTAGCACTGGGTGGTGGGTACAAGCTTCTCACGGATGGATCAAAGTTGTCTGGAACGGGAGGACTCTGGGGTCACCACACTCAATGCCTTTGTTTTCACTTAAAGTCATTTGTTGAACTATGTTCTATGGGCCACCTGCTGCCCCAGGGTTGGGGGCAGGTGGTCAGTATGAGGCCTGGAGGCCTCGCCCTCAAAGAGCTTATAAAGAAGCCAAACATGGATCAAATTACCACTTAATCGACATGGAATCACAAGCTACTTAAGTGCTTTCAAGGAAGAGACAGGGTGTCATGAAGGTCCCACCCTCCCCCACGGCCAGAGGGCGGAGGAAACGTCCGCAGGCAGTGACACTTGAGCTGGAGGTTGGGCAGGAGGGGAGGAGGACCTGGCCGGGTGGGCAACCGGGTGGGTCCAGCGGAGGGGCCTGCATGTCCCGCATGGAAGGTGGCCTGCCTGGGTGTACAGGAACCCCAGCTCCCTCATCTGCCAGCCTCATGCTCTCCTGGGTTTTGTTTTGCCTCTTAGAAAAATTTCTGGAAGATTTGGGAATCCAGTTACTAATTCTGTTGGAATTGTGAGGAAGCAGAAGTCACTTTCAGAGCAAACAATTTGGGCTGCACCCAAGGAAGGCCTCCTGACGACAGCCATCCGATGTCATCTCTGCTTGTTCCTATTAGCATGTGTGGCTGTGACTATCATCTGTGTCACCAAAAACATCATCATCATCAACATCGTCCTCATCCTCACCATCATCACCATCGTGATCACCATCATCACCATC
>NW_024070213.1:11283014-11331414 GCF_014754425.2 Oryx dammah
ATCACCATCATCCTCACCATCATCACTGTCATCCTCACCATCATCACCTTTAACATCACCATCACCACCACCATCACCATCACCGTCATCATCACCTTTAATACCATTCTCACCATCATCATCACTGTCATCACCTTTAATGTCACTGTCATCACCATCATCATCGTCACCATCATCACCATCGATATCAACATCAAGTTGAGATGACTGGCCTTATTTCTGCTCTACAGCAACAAGTTTGTCCCAGCTAGAAACTGAAGCCATTAGGAATCTCACAGAGCACGTGTTGTGGCTTCACTTGGCTAATGAAGCAATGGACACTTTTTAATGGTCTAATACGGTTAGTGGTTTTCAAAAGCAAATAGATTTAGAACTAGGGAGGCGATAGTTCTCTCTTGGGTTAAGGGGTAAGCCTGTCACCCAGAGGTTCAAGGGTGCCTGTTGAAGGAAGGAAGAGCTCTTGCGTGGATGGCTCCCTTCAGTCTCTAGCTTCATTATTTTTTTGCATGTTCTTATTAAAATGTCTCTATTCATTAGAGATTTTCATTTACTTTTAATGTAACCTTTCCATCTTAATAAATTTCTGCATCCCACAAGTGCTTCAGTAAGCATGAAAGGAGGGTTTTGGCCTGGAAGAGGAATAGCGGGTCCTCTGCTGCCTAATAAATTACAAACTATAAGAGTAATTAAAATATCAACCTTCACGTTGAATTGTTTGTATTAGCAAAATGAGTTGGAAAGAGGAGCTCAAAGGAAAACTATTTAAAAAATTCTGATATTAGGAGAAAGTAAATATGGCTAAATGGAGACTATGGAAATAGTAGCTCCAGTTTCCTGAGAACCCAGCTTGTGCTGAGGACCATGCTAAGTGCCCTACATACATTATTTCACTGAATCTCTATCTTGAGCAAGATAAATGAGCTGAGGCTGGGGTAACAGTGATGACTCTTCCAGGACGACACACCAGGAGCTGGAATTAAAAATCAAGCCAACTTGGGGGCTTCCCTGGTTGTCCAGTGGTTAAGAACGCACCTTGTAATGCAACGGACGTGGGTTCAATCCCTGGTTGGGGAACTAAGATCCCACATGCCCCAGGGAAGAGCCCACACAACCCAAAATGAAATAAAATAGAATTAAAATAAAAGAAACAAGCCAATTGGACTGCAAACTCTCCACTATCAGCTGCTGTCCATGCTAAATCAGCCAATGCCCCTCATGAAAGTCTGACCGTGTGCCAAGGCAGGTGCTGGCCCCACATGGGGCCTCAAAATCCTTTTCAAAAGTGAATCTCTCGCGACAATGCTGATCCAAGGGAAGTGACTCGATCAAGATTTGCTGCCCTGTATATGGCAGAAAGTGAAGAGGAACTAAAAAACCTCTTGATGAAAGTGAAAGAGGAGAGTGAAAACGTTGGCTTAAAGCTCAACATTCAGAAAACGAAGATCATGACATCTGGTCCCATCATTTCATGGGAAATAGATGGGAAAACAGTGGAAACAGTGTCAGACTTTATTTTTTTGGGCTCCAGAAGCACTGCAGATGATGACTGAAGTCATGAAATTAAAAGACGTTTACTCCTTGGAAGGAAAGTTATGACCAACCTAGGTAGCATATTGAAAAGCAGAGATTACTTTGCCAACAAAGGTCTGTCTAGTCAAGGCTATGGTTTTTCCAGTGGTCATGTATGGATGTGAGAGTTGGACTGTGAAGAAAGCTGAGTGCCGAAGAATTGATGCTTTTGAACTGTGGTGTTGGAGAAGACTCTTGAGAGTCCCTTGGACTGCAAGGAGATCCAACCAGTCTATTCTGAAGGAGATCAGCCCTGGGATTTCTTTGGAAGGACTGATGCTAAAGCTGAAACTCCAGTACTTTGGCCACCTGATGTGAAGAGTTGACTCATTGGAAAAGACCCTGATGCTGGGAGGGATTAGGGGCAGGAGGAGAAGGGGACGACAGAGGATGAGATGGCTGGATGGCATCACTGACTCGATGGACGTGAGTCTGAGTGAACTCCAGGAGTTGGTGATGGACAGGGAGGCCTGGGGTGCTGCAATTCATGGGGTCGCAAAGAGTCAGACATGCCTGAGCGACTGAACTGAACTGAACTGAACTGAACTGATATGCTGCCTTCCTGTGGGTGATGACTGTCTCTGCCACAGGAAACCCACGATGCAGGCTTCTTTTGGCACCTGCCAATGAAAAATGCCTGGGCCTGCACCTTTTCTTCTGTTTTAAACATTTTGGGAAAAAATTGTGAGATATACAAATAGAAAAGTATAAGACAGAAAGATGTTACTATGTAGAATTTATCACAAAATGAAGCCATGTAACTATCACTCCAACCAAGGAACGGAATGTCGCCAGTTCTATGAAGCCTCGATCACGCCCCTCCAGGTAGTGTCTCCTCCTCCATCGAGTTAACCACTGTATTATACTTCAATAACAAGTTAAAATATACTTCTCCACGTTAGCAAACAAAATCCTGAGTCTATCAGTAAATGTAGAAAAAAACCACTTCAGGGACTTCTCTGGTGGCTCAGCAGTTAAGACTCCAAGCTCCCAATGCAGGGGGCATGGGTTCAAACCCTGGCTGGGGAACTAGGATCCTTCATGCTGCATGGTGAATGGCCAAAAAATAAAATTAAATTAAAAAAATCTTGAAACAGCTCATCTAAAATTATTTTAAAAAATCATAAAATTCAGTGTTTATTCCTTAACCTTTCACATTCTCTGTATTTTCCATTCTTTTGATTCTTTGTGCTTTACTCTCCAGATTTCCATCTGAGTTCACCACAATCCAATAATTCCTTTTTCAGTCTGCCAAATCTTTCACTGCATTTTCATATTTGCTACCACATTCTTCATTTCTAAATCTTATATTCAGTTCATTTCCATATCTTCTGGTTCTCTGGAAAATCACTGACCTTGTCTTTGATATATACAGTAAATGTGGTTATTTTCAAGTCAATATCTGATAATTCCAATGTCCAGATCCCATGTGTGTCTGTTTCCATTGTTTATACTTTCTGCTCCTTTTCATCTCCATTGTCTTGTCTTATTGTGGACCTAGTTATTTTGTAGTGTGGGCTAGACTCTATTTTTGCAAAACTGATCTTTCAAAAAATTTGGAGAACTTTGATGATGTTATCTTTCTCCAGAGATGATTCCTATTTGTTTTTGTCAGGCATCTTTTCCAAGTTTTAGAAAAGAGAAGATTTATTTTGCCCAGCGATTTCTAATTGTCCCCAGCAGGACAGTTAATCCAAATGACCCCACCTGCCACTTCAGAAAGCAAAACTGACCTGTGCTTCCTCGGGAAGAAACTCCCTGGGGAGGTCCCCTCGTTATATGTTTCCTTACTCCCCCCACCCCAGAACCAGGTCACTGGGGAAATCTTTGAATATATGGATGTATTCAAAAGGGTTGGGAAGTCTCTGACAGTCATATTCTCCTAGTTCTGGACGCTGGACAGGGCTTTTTCGAGTGAAGTTCCTGGGGACTGGCTGTGTGCAGAGTGATATGCCTGATAACAAGATTAAACAGGGGAGGGGGCAATCATGGTTGGGTTATTGTTGTTCCTTCTCTCAGAAAGGTGTAGAAGATGTGGATTTCAGGAAAATTGAAGTGTCTCCAAGACTTTGGTGGCAAGTGAGATATACTCACTGTGAGTTATCAGGTTGGATGGGTCCCTAAGGAGCCCTGAGGAGAGCTCGCTAACTCTTCTCCCATCCAACACCATTGCACCAGGCAACCCACAGCTTCTTCCTGGCTCTCCTTCATGTGGAGTTTAATAAAGAACCAGGCCTGTTTCTTGCTGACAGCTTACGGTTGTCATGAATTAACAGCACGAATTAACCTTTCTATGCATGTTCTTAGGATTCCAGACTGACTTATTTCCCATTTGGCTCAAATCACTAATGAATCAATAGAGATCTTGGCATGGATCAGATTTTCTATAGGGGGAAAATCTCCAAACATATGCTTAAAGTGGTTTTGTTTTAGAGGTTTCAAATTTACTGGAAAACAAATGCTAGGCTATTTTCTCTCTTCCACTAATAGCTGTGTGACCTTGACAGTCATGTCAATTTCATGGGTCTAGGTTTCAACATTTTTAACATGAGGATATTGGATGAGAAAGCTGTCTCTGGCTTTAAATGTTGCTGGGTTGTTATTTTCCAGGTATCTTAAGAAAGATTCTAATACCTTTTCTTTCCTTCAACTACTACTGTTGCATATACACAGTAAGTCCTCAATAAATATGTGACAAATAAATATATACCTTGTAAATATAGTATTATGTCAGAAATAATATATATAGCTTATATAACATATATGATGTACACTCTAGTTATGTATGATAATAATAATATATGTATGATATAATATTACATAATAATATTATACATATGATAATAGGTATGATAACATTCTAGTTATCCATTTTATGGTTTAAAAGTCAAGTGCACTTCCATTTCCAAAAGGAGGAACTGGTACCAGATGAGCCCTTTTACCATAATCATAAAAAACTGGACAAAAATATAAGAGGCAACTGTTTCCCCCAAGTGGACATGAAGTAACTCAGGCTTGTGATCCCTGAGAGAATGGAAACTCAGAGGTGAAAACAGTAATCACTCTGGTTCTCTGACTGGGAACAGTTTCCTGACTGCAGTGGAAAAAGCAGTCTACTGCAGTCCCACTGGTCAGAGAATCTGGGCAGCTCTGGTGGGACAGAAGAAGGGAGACAGCAAGGTAAACAGGGGCCCCAAAGTTTGTGTAGGGGTCCCCTGTGTGTACATGCCCCTGCCAGAGTGGAAAAATCAAGTTAATATGTCATTAAGACCCTGAGCAATCAACTGAAACATCAGAAAGGGTACATCTTAGGAGCCAGGACCTTACCCTGGAGTAAGATGCCCTCTAGACCCATCCTGACAAGATCATACTCAACTGTGACAAGATCTGAAGGGGAAATGAGTTGGGAGGTGAGGGGCCAGGGCTTTTGCTGGGTATTGACCAATAAGTGCAGAACTACAAGTTCATGGCAGGGCTGCCAGTAACTGAACTGTCTGCCGAAGGGTCAACACTCTTAGGAAGATGGATGAATCCAGGTCTTTACAACATATGACTCATGATTCCAGTATTCAGAACAAAACCACCAGACACATAAAGAAATGGGGAAATGTGATACATAACCCAGAAAAAAACAGTCAAAGGGGACTAAAAATGAGATTGCTCAGATGTTAGATTTAGCAGACAAGGATTTTAGAACAAACTGAAGACTGTTTAAAGAGTTAAAGGACAACATATTAAGAGGAGTATATGGTGCTAAAGAGAGAACAGAGAGGGAATTTCACAGATAAATGGAAACTATAAAAAGGAACCAAACGGAGATTCTGTGACTCATTAAATAGGCTTAATGAAGATGGAAGTAGAAGAGGAAAAAGTAATAAACTGGAAGAATAATTGATAGAAAAATTTCAACCTGTAGACACAGAAAAAGACTGAAGAAAACCCAACAAAACCTCAGAGACCAATGAGATAACAGAATACGGCCAAACATAAGTATAATTGGGGTTACAGACAGAGAAGAGTGAGATTGGAGTGAGGGAAAATGTTTGAGGAAATAATGGTCAAAAACTTCCCAAACTTGTTGACATCCAATTTACGGATGAATCTGAGCTGCTCAGACAACTCTAAGCAGAGCAAATATACAGTGAAGCCCTTCACAGTCCAGTGCTGGAAACCAAAGATAGAGAGCAAATCTAGAAACAGTCAAGAAAGAAGGAACACATGTACAGGGAACCATGGTGAGAATCTCAGTGACTCCGAGAAAAACTGAGACCAAGAGAAAGTGGAACAACATCTCTAACATGAGAGAAAAAACTGCCAACCAAGAATTATATATCCAGTGGAAACATTCTTCAAGAAGAGGAAGGGCTGAAGACACCTTCAGATCATGAAAACTGAGATAGTTCATCAGCAGCAGACCTCTTTCAGAGAAATACCATAGACATGTCCTTCAGAGTGACGGGAAATGCCACCAGAAGGAAATGCCAATCTACAGACAGGATTAGACAGTCTCAGAAACGGTAAATAGGTGGGCAAATATAAAAGCTTTTACATGTTTACTTTTTTTTCTCATAATTTACTTAAAAGACAACTTCCTAAAGCAGGAAATATTAACACAGGGTGGGGTTTATAATGCTCATGTAAGTAGAAGATGAGATGGTTGGATGGCATCACCGATTAAATGGACACTAACTTGGGCAAACTTCAGGAGATAGTGAGGGACATGGAAGCCTGGTGTGCTGCAGTCCATGGGGTTGTGAAGAGTCAGACACGACTTGGCAACTGAACAAGAAGTAGAAAATGTGTAAGGCTCACACAGGGGAGAGAGCTGGGTTAGTGAGAGTGTACTATGGTAAGGCTCTTACATTTGTGATTGTACATTTAACATGTGTGAGTTTTACTGAATATAAATTATGCTTCAATAAAGTGGATTTTAAAAAGTCAAGTATGGAAGTATCCCCTTCCTTTCATTGGTCCCACTTGGAGCCTGAGGGAGTTGGACCCATAGAAATACCAGAAGCAAAAATTTGCTAAATGCATCTTACACACCGACCACAATTCTAAATGCTTTGCAAGCCCTTGAGTATTGAATCCTGACAACCACTCCTCGAGGTAAGTGCAATTTTAACCCCCATTATTGATCAATCAGGATGCAGAGGCACACAGCTAACAGGTGGTGGCTCTGGGGACTTGAGCCTAAGGAGTGGGACCTCAGTGCCAGCATCCTTGGCTGCTCATCGTCTGGAGCTAGCCAGAGGGAACAGACCCAGTGTCACAGGTGTTTGGGCTCATGTTTCGAATCGATCACTTCACGGGACACTGACTTCACTATGTCTTCATTTCCACTTCCCTCATTTTTCTTTCCAGTATTTATGGGTCACTTGTAAGTGTAAGTGGCCTTTATTATGACCATTATTTTAAATCAGGTGACAGTCACCTTACCGTTGGCTGTAATTTCAGGTTTGGGATTTCCACAGAAGGGCCAGGCATTAAAGAGAATCAATGACAGGGCTTCCGGAGTTTACGAAGCTCTGTCTCCAGTGTGACCGACACCATCCACCACAGTCCTGGGCACGAGGTCAGTGTTTGGGGAACTTCCCGGTCTGGACTGATGGCCACCATGACGGGCGCCCCCGAGGGTCATTCCCTGCCTGGGACTCAGGCTAGAATTAGTGATTCCAAAAAAGTTCTCAGCTCACTGCTGTTCTCTGTCACTGAAGCACAGGACGATGCTGCTCAGAAGAACTTCAGGGCTGACATAGTTTAACCCTCTTGTTTCCCAGAGCGAAAACTGCAGGTTGAGGTTAAAGGGAAGGTCACATGGCTGACCAGACTCAGCTCCCTGCTGTCTGCACTGCAGGCCCAGAGTGCTCCCACTCTCCTGGGGCCCTCAGGGACAAGAGGACAGGGAACCATGGTGAGAATATCAGTTGAGAATATCATGGGCTTCTCCTCAGCCCATGTGGCCAGGGCTCAGGGACCATCGAAAGGCAAATACAGCAACACCTGAAGTATCGCTTGTGCCCGTCTTGAGAGCCAGGTGGGTGCCTGTGTCCAGCCGTGTCTCCTCCAGTGACAGAGGCCAGTTTGCTGTAGGGGGTGACCCTGCCCTGGAAAATGGCCTGAGTCCATCTCTGTTCATGGCTCTGGGAGAAGCACTTGGGCCGTGTATGCCTGCCTGTAAATTAGGGCTAAAGCCCTGTCTTTCTGGACCACTGGGCCGGCCAGCCCACCAATGAAGCTCTTGGAGGCCAAGAGCCTGACTCAGACACCCAACTCTGCACTTAGCAGGTGGTGACCCGGACATTTGTCACCACCTGCGTTCTGTTCTCAAATTGGAAAGGGACATTTTCCTCCTGGGGAAGTCTGTGAGTCTCAATAAACAGGTTAAGTTTCTTGGTCCCTGTGAGTTTTTAAGCTTATTCAGCTAGAGCATAAACAGTTGGGACTTCCCTGGTTTGGTTGATTGTGCCACTGATACTCAGTAACTTGTCCATCAGACTCTACTGCAGCATGCCTGGAGCAGAGCAGACAAGCCTCAGCTACACAGCATGTCCTGAGAGTGTCAGCTGGTTCCTACACCCACAGCAAGACCCACCCCTGATCCCTCACCTCCCTGTGCGTGTCTCCAGGGCCACAGTTATCCTACCTCTTCGTCCTGAGGCTCCAGATGCCCCTCCTTACCTACCCTTCAAGGCCTCTCCTCCTCCTCCAAGGAGTGCCACCTCCTCCAGGAAGCCTGTCCTGATTGCTACCTACACTCCCCAGAGTATGGAGTCCCCCAGAGCAGACCGGTCACAGAACTCATCTGCTTTTTTTTTTTTTTGCACATCTCTATTTTTGTTCTACACCATCATTTCTATGAACGTTTTTTCTTTGACACTTCAGTCTCTCTGAGGAGACAGTGTCTGACTCACCTCTGTATGTGCTGTGAGGCTAGAAAAGTCGTCTATGAAGTAGGCACTCAGTGGGTTTTGTTGAATAAGTTAATAAATGACTCTTGGGCTTGTACCCTCACCATCATTTCTCACCCTCCGTATCTGTGATCCTGAGACTCCATGGCATTTAATACACGTATGGACACAGACAGTAATGGTAACTTCGTGGGCTTGGGCTTTCAGGTCCCGCAAACCACCCAGTCAGCATATTTGCCACAGAAACAACACCTGCGTGTTCAGCTGCACGGTGCACAGTTGCAATGAAGCTCGAATAACATAGAAGAAAAAGCCCTTTGGAAACACTAAAGAAGGCACCCGGGGAAGGAAGGTCTTTAGCCCCGGAGTCAATTGGGGGTGTTGGTGCTCTGCCCCCACCACTTGGAGCCTGTGCTCGGTCATGAGGGGCCCAGCCCCCCACAAAGACTGACCAGGCATTTTGTAGATGATGGTAGGTGACGAGAATATGGTCGTGAACAATACAAAACCTGGTTGCTCTTGTGAGGTGAGGGGTGCGAAGTAAATAAACAAAGGAAGAGGGTGGAGGGTGAAGCGAGGGAAGAAAGCAGAGAGGGACGGAGGGCAGAGCAGTGGGACAGACCCCTGGGAAGGTGCCGTTTCTGTGGACACCAGGGGTTGAGGCCAGCAGGGGGCCATCCAGATGGAAGTCCTGCCACGTGCGTCCTGACAGACTCATTGTCACCAGCCTTCTCGTTCTCTGAGCACTGCTCAGGGTCCCCACTCCTGCCGTCATCCATCCAGGGAGTGCCCCTACCCTGAGTAGAGACCAGGCCAGGCACTGGGCAGGTATCAGAGAGTGCGGGGCATGTCTGGGCTTCCAGGGGCTTACAAGGTAACGGCAGAGGCAGGTACGAGGGTAAAACGTCTAAGACATGGGGGGTTACGTACTTGGAACGCCTTACAGGAAGTTGGGCATGTGGTGAGGAGAGCTGCTCTGAGTCACGAGCCTGGTCCCCCCCACTGTGGCCAGTTCAGCTACTCTAGGAGGATGTTTCCACCATTGTGTGCAGGTGTGGCAGGAACTGGACAAGTTAATACAAGGTCCCCGTGTCCCCACAATTTTGTACCCAGGCCGGTTTCACCTGCCGAGCAGGACAATGTCACCAGGTTGGTGGCAATGCAGGTATAAAGGCGGCGGGTGCAGAGAGCCCCTGCCTTCCTGGCCTGGCCCCATCTCCAAGCTAGTCTGGCTGCAGCCTGGTTTGGGGACCCCCTCTGCCTTGAGTTAGAGGCCAGAAGCTGAGTGGATGGTGACACATCCCAGCACCCACATCCTATTTCAGGTTCAGGGACCACCAATGAACATGGAGTGGAAGGACTTCTCAGAAAGTGGACTTAGCCTGCAGCAGGTTGGGCTGGGCTTTGCTGGAGTGGATGCTGGGAGCCCGATCTTCTGTGTGCAGGGCTGGGGGCTGCTCTGCAACGGGGTGGGGTGGGGGGCTCCTGCAGGATCGGGGATGAGGAGCTGATCCCGGCCCATCCCCTGATGGGCAGTCTCTCCCACACCCATCTGCCCAACTCAGGCCAGCACCCTCCACCCTCAGGGAAAGCCAGCTCTCGCTTCGACAGGCGGCAGATCCAAAAATAGGGCTTTTGAGGCTGGAGACACCCCACGTGACATGAAAGAAGGAGAGGTTGGGAGAGGTGGTAAAATGGGACTTTTTGAACATCCAATGATGCTTTTCTGATTGTTCTTTGAAAAAAATACAGACGGTAGAGATAATCCTGTCAGCTCTGTGCCCTGAGAGCCTGGGGGATTAGCTCTCTGCTCTTCTGCAAATGCGTTTAAATTCCCAGCTCCGGGGGCCGGGGGTGGGGGCCAGGCTGCTCAGATGGCCACAGGGTCTTCTCTGTGCAGCTGTCTCAGCCAGGGGGCATGTGAGCGGGAGCCATGGGGGGTTTTAATGGACTCACACTGGAGCTGGGGTCTTTACAGCAAAGGGACCCATTCAAGGAAACCCTCTGTGTATAGCAAACTAGATTCCTTGGCAACTCAGGATGGGTGAGAGGGAACAGTGGAGAGGTCACATGGCTGAACGGATGAGCTACTTACTCGGGACCCCGGACACCAACCGCAGGGGCCGCAGCACACGGAATGCCCTCAGGGCCTTCACGTCGAATCCAGCACCCTTCCCTCCCAGGGCATTGGCCCCATCGGCTTTGGTCGCTTGCTCTAAGATCGCGCTGAAAAGCCTGGAATAGAAGGAGAGAGGGAACATCAGGACGTCCTGCTTGCCTGGCGGGGCTCCGACCTCTCCAGGAATGCCGGGCAGTGGGGTTTGCAGGCGGCTCCAGCCAGGAAAGTCTGGGTGTGCGGAAGGGTCTGACTCTCATCAGATGACCCACCTCAAGGTGGGTCCCACCTGCCCGGAGAGGTCTGAACGAGGCCTCGGCAGCCTGGTGCTGGCATTAAGCTTGGTTTTCGGGCATCGGCAGTGTGGGCAGAGAGTCAGGCAGGTGGGGGCTGCTGCCAGGGCCTGTCCCTCCTTGGTGCCCTCTGCCCCTCAGGACATCCAGGCTTGTGTGCCCGGGAACCACATTCCCTCCTGACAAGCCCCTGGCCTTGAACTGAACCTGGGCAGAAACAAAAGATCCTTCGGAAATTGACGTGGTACCGCAGGTACAAGGATGGGAGACTGGCTTAGAAGCCTCAGGGCCCCCCGAGACCTTCGCAGCAGGTATGGCTGGTGGACTGATGGGGTCACAGCTGACAGACGTGCGTTCAAGAGAGGGCGCTGAGAAGGGCGGTGAGCGGTTTCCTTCAGTCTGTTTTGTGCTCAGGTGTCCTGAGCAGGCTGCCTGCACAGCAGGGGCTGTAACCAGAAGTTCTGATGAGTCGCCTGGACCATGTCTGACATCCTTCCTGCTCTAGGCGTCCTTCACCCCAGCTTGGCAGCTGGATGGTTCTCTATGTTAGCTGGTGACGCCTCTGATCCAGGCAGGGGTGGCCAGGGTTGGGGGGAGCTGGGTCCTTTCTCCACAGAGAAGACTTCTTTCTACTGAAACTGAGGAAACCAGTCTGCACATCTGTTGAACAACATCCCCAATCTAAACCAGATTTGGTTCCTAGAATTTCCTGGAAGAAAAGAACACACTTATCGATGTACAAGATGTCCACAAATATTATTCAGGGAGGAGATCAGAGACGAAACAGTCTTCTCCTCTGTCAACCCTGAAGGGGTAGAAAGTTCGGGACTGGGTCTTGAAGGTATCTGCTCGCGGAGGCCGGTATGCTGCTTCTCATTCAGACACGGTAGAGGCGAAAACACTGCTTCGTGCCCCCCGCCATCCAGGGCTGGGAGCACACGGGGATGTTTGTTGGGGGGTCATCTCCAGGTGGTCCCCTCCCTGGACTGTGTCTGTCAGTTCCTTAGCCCAACATTTGAGCTTATCAGAGTGGACAACAGTCTCTGGAGGGCCTATGAGCTGAGAGGCAGGGCCCGTAGTGGGAGGGAGATGGAGCCACAGTGAAGGCCCTTGAGGCTGGAGCAGATGGTCAGAGTGGATGCATTCTTCTGAGGGCTCCAGGGTGCCCAGTGGGGGCGGGGGAGGGCTCCTGGGTGCCCAGTGGGGGCGGGGAGGGCCCCTGGGTGGCAAGGGGGCGGGGAGGGCTCCATGGGCCGCTGGTGGGGGTGGGGGGGTGTAGCTCACAGGACTCTGAGGTTCAGCAGCTGTGTCCCCACTGTTTCTAGGAGATGCTTCCACTTCCGAAAGGAATGGGGCATGTGGGGGGTGGACACGTCCAGGTAAAGGGTTGGGAGAGGGGGAGCGGGGGGGTGGGCATGGCAGAAGAGAGGTGATTGGGCCACACCCTCCGCGGGGGTGCTGTGTGCCATATTTTGAGTTAGAAGGATGGGCTGAGATCGAGACTGGATGGAGAGCCCTGAAGACGAACAACTCGCAGAGGAGAAACCAGGTACCGAGTATGCGATCAGTGGGAAAAAGCCAGAGGGCCTCAGTGGACCACAGGTGAGCCAGGGCTGGCATCGTGGCCTCTGTGTTGTGAACAGTCAGGTGGAGGCACTTCTGCAAGGGTGCCGAGTCTGGACACCTCTCTCCCGTCTGAAGTCTGACAGCCCGGCCTAGCCAGATGGGACTGGGATATGGGCCGACCCAAGAGCCGTCCACTCTGCAGGAGGAGCAGAATCCACGCAAGCAGAGACGCAGCAGGGGCCCTGTCCGAGGCTGGGGCCTGTCCGAGGTCGGGGCCCTGTCTGTCCGAGGTCGGGGCCCTGTCTGATTCGGGGCCCTGTCCTGGGTTGGGGCCTGTCCAAGGTCGGGGCCCTGTCCGAGGTAGGGGCCCTGTCCGATGTTGGGGCCCTGTCTGTCCGAGGTTGGGGCCCTGTCTGATTCGGGGCCCTGTCTGATTCACGGCCCTGTCCGGGGTCTGGGCCTGTCCGAAGTCAGGGCCCTGTCTGTCTGAGGTCGGGGCCCCTGTATGGGGTCGGGGCCCTGTCTGTCTGGGGTCGGGGCCCTGTCTGTCTGGGGTCGGGGCCCTGTCTGATTTGGGGCCCTGTCCGGGGTTGGGGCCTGTCCAGGGTCAGGGCCCTGTCCGAGGTTGGGGCCCTTTCCGAAGTCAGGGCCCTGTCTGTCCGAGGTGGGGGCCCTGTCCAAGGTGGGGGCCCTGTCCAAAATCGGGGCCCTGTCTGTCCGAGGTCGGGGCCCTGTCTGAGATTGGGGCCCTGGTCTGAGGTCTGCCCGTATCTCCTGCTCCCACCCCACGCAGAGGTGAAGGCCGTGGATGGGGCAGAGTGTGGCACAGACCAAGGCCAGTCCATCCTGCGGACGGGAGAAGAGGCAGCTCCTCTCCCTGCGAGGCCCCTCTCCTCTGCCGGCCCCAGAAGCACCGCGTCTCAGTCCTGGGCTCTTCTTGTGAGTCTGTGAAAGGTTCCCAGGAGACTCAGGCCTCGAGGAAGACGCTGAATTGAAAAGGGCGCAGAGGCGTGAGGAGCAACCGGCCTAAAGGCCTTCGCCATGGTTTGCTGAGTCAGTTCAAGGCACTCATCGGTCATCTGTTCACCCAGCGGGAACAGAAGCAGCAGAACCTCTTGCAGAGCTGCTTCCTCACCCGACGTCCACACGTGGCTGACGGTTCAGGAGTGTCCGTGGCCCTCATGTCTCCAGAGCGTCCCTCATGTTACTGCAAAGTGTGTCACTCGTCGGCCGGGCAAAACGCACAGCAGTGAAAACCCTAACACCGCTGAGACACCCGCAAGAAGCCATCCAGATGCGCAGAGACAGGGTCTCGCTCCCACGTGGCCCTGACTTGCTCCGTCGCTTCCTGCGGGAGAGGCCAGACGCCCATGGGCTCCAAGCAGGGCGCTCTCTGGGGAAGCCACCAGAGCAGCGTCCGCCCCAGGTTGGCTGGGATGGTCCCCTAGATAAGAGCCCATTGGCACATGGACCTGACCCCGGAGGCTGTGGGGCTGGAGAGGACGTGAGTCTCAGGTGGGTCTGACACAGCACCAAGTCAGCCTTGAGGCTTGGGGACCCTGCCCTGCATGGATGGACAAGTGGCAGGAGCTTGGTCAACCACACCTGCATCTCCAGCAGTACGTGCAGGCTTGTTTGTACCAACATTTGACAAAGACTCTTCCCCAGAGTTTCTGATGCCCCGACAAGGAGATCACGGCGCCAAGGCTTCCTGCAGATGCCGGCACTGCTCTGCTTCTGAGCGTAGGTGGTGCCCGTCCTCCTCCCATACGTCTCTCACTGCTCTTCTCCCGAGAGGTGCGTCTGGTCCCATCCCCTGGCCCTTCCTAGTCCCGTTTTCCTCTCGCCCATCAGTCCCGGGCAGCCACTGAGTGAGGACCCTCAGCTGCAGGTAGGCATCTCGGCTCCTGTGTACCTCACAGTGGCTGCAGGGTCACGTTCAGCCCAAACACACCTGCTCTGCCTCACCTCGGCGGGGGGAGGGGGTTGTCCAGGAACTCGGTCCAGGTGAGGCTAGAGACGGAATAAAAGACCTAAAGTTGAGGCTTCTCCTCGGCTGCAGAGAGGACCCTGGGCTCCAGCAGAAACCCTTGATTCACCTGTGTGAGTGTGTGCGGGTGTGCATGTGGGCGCGGGTGTGCAGACAGGAGCAGCACCAGGGCTGTTCCAGGTAACAGCTCCCCTCCCTTTGCAGAAAGTCTGAATCCAGAAGGATTTTTAATAGATCCTCTGGTCTGGCCTGAAGCCCAGGGCCCTAGTGACCAAATCGGAAAGACACAGGTACGTGCATAAGGGAAGGGGCTGCGCTGGCTGGCGGTGTGGGAGTTGGTACTCACCCGACAACCACGATGATAAAGTCTAGTAAGTTCCAGCCATTGCGGAGGTAAGCGTTGGGGTGAAAGAGGAGTCCGTAGGCTATGACTTTTAAAAATGCTTCCACAGTAAAAATGATGAGAAAGAGATACTCCACCCGCTCCTAGGAAACACAAGTAAAGAGAGAAAGTCATCAGATTGAGGGGGGGGGCGGTCTGGAAAGTTCTGACCCCAGAAGTTCCCCAGGCCGGTGGAGAAGGGGCCCCTCTGTGGTCGGATCAGGGCAGATGCTGGGAGGGACCTCTGCCACTTCCACAATCCCACGGTCCGTTCCACAGGCATGCTCAGATCCACTAGTCTTCTAGTCTTAAAAGGCAGAAATTAGGGTGGTGGGAAAACTGCACACCTTTGAGAACTCTTAATCAATGAACATCTGCTTGAACTTCTCAGGAGAGAACTCAGGATGAGAGAGCTGAGGGAGGAGTTGGAAGCACAGAGAAAGTGCCACAGTTCTGAGTCACAAACCCAGGAGCTACAGGCCAGCCTCCTGAAACCCAGAAGAGGAGTCTGGGAACCTCCAACGGTCGGGAGACAGAGGCAGCTGCCCACGCGCTCTGACCTTTCCTTCAGAAAACAAAACTCTTTGTCCAAAGACCGAGACCAGGCCAGCAGGGGCCCCAGCGTTCCCAGGATGAGGTGGGCACTGGATGGGGGTGGGGTGGGGTGGTCCTCCTCCCTCTCCGCCCACTAAGAGAGCCCTGCTGTGGATGAGGCTCTGTTACACGAGTCCACACTTGGTTTGGCTCCAGCCGACTCGTGGCTGATTCATCGTCTCCCCCCACCCCCCGCCCCAGCAGCTGCTCTCCAGCATGGAGCCATCATGACCCCACCAGGCGGAGGCTGCCCGTGGCCTTCACACATGGATGTTCGCTCTACAGGAGCCTTGGCCTCCAGGAGTCATCAACTCAGACCCCAGACCCACGGCCCCTCCTCGCGGGTCAGGAGGAGCTTACTGAAGACCCCCAGGTCCCACCCACACTGCGGATGGGGCATCCCGGAGGACACACCATTTGCAGCCCACCCAGCTGGTGAATTGCTGGTTCACCACAACCCGCCCCCCACCCCCAAGCCCATCTTCCCCATCTCTGAGACACTGAGCCAGTGGTGGCCTTCTGAGCCCAGCTCAGGGTTTTGGGAAGCAAAGTTAAAAAGGGCAGAACCCTGGCCCCACCCAGGCAGACTGGAGGAGATCTGGCCGTGGGATCTGATCCGGCCTCCTCAGCATGTGGGCCACTGGCCCTAAACTCGGCTCCTGGGAAAGGTCTCAAATGTGTGCTTCCAGGCGCCAAGGCCAGGAGACCCATTCTGGACTCGAGGTGGAGCTGCTGGTGCCAGACGCACGGGAGGTGGGCTCAGAGGGGAGCTGGGCTCATGGGAGCGGCTGGACAAGTGGGCCCTGGAGAGTTTGTTGTCAGAGGAGAACTGGGGCTGGGCTCCACGTCACGGAAACTGTCTCCAGGCAGGAGTGACAGCATCCCATGTACAACCACGGGGTCTGAGAGACAAAGGAACTCAGAGATGATCTGAGCTACCTCCCTGCTGGAGAGACTGGGACACTGAGAAGGTGAGGCCTGGGAGGCACACTCCTGGGACCCAGGACCCGCTGGACTTCCTGACCCAAGGCCCGAGGTCCATCCATCTCTCTGCCTCCCTGGTCCCGCTTATCCCCTAAGACACAAGCGGGACAAGACCCCTCAGGTTTAAGGGTCTGAGCCAGAGCTGAAAAGGGCCCAGAAGTCAGGAAGATGGATCCAGACAAGAACCCAGGGAAGAGGCAGGTGCCAGACGCCGAGAAGCTCAGACACAGTGATCTGTGCGGTGGGTGAGTGTGTGTGAATGTGTGTGTGTGTCAGTGTGCATGTGGCGCTGCTCTTGTGAGCAGCGCTGTGTTCCCCCTGACGTTAGAGGTATGAGAGTCCTTACAGAATTCATTCCAACCCCCTCTTCAAAACCGAAAAACAAACAAGAAAGCGTAAGCAAGTGAAACAGCTTGGTCATCCTTTCAAAACACCATATGTTGCTATAGAAACATCCGGGGGTGGAGAACAGCATGACTGAGGAAGCTGATGCCTTGGTGCCTCTGGGCCTGTGAGTTCACGACTCCTTGCGGCCTTCTCGGGCTTGAGTCCTGGGGGTCACTGTGCCCTGAGGGTATGCTGAGGTTCAGCAGGGACCCCCCTGTTTCTTTGACCTCGGGAACTGGTTGAAATGTGTGCAGACCCACTAAAAACAAGCACAGAGCCCTGAGTATCCACCTGTGATGCTGAGAATGTGCCCCAGCCTATGCGGGGTTGGCGGGAGCTTCCTGATCTGTGCCGAGGGAGAGCAGGTACCCAGGAAAGGCTGACGTCCCAAGTACGGGGAGTGTGGAGGGCTTGGCCCCCTCCCACAGCTGTGGAGCCCACCAGGGCAGCGAGGCCTAAACCCAGACCTCCTGGCACTGCTTCCTCAGCGGGAGGGGTGAGGGTCTGGGGCTGAGGGTGGGGGAAGCCAGGGGATTATCTCCCAGCTCCTGTTCTCCCCGTCTGGACGGGGAAACAGCTCCCTAAACATAGTCTTCCCTGTCCTTGTATTATGCTGCTGCTCTGACTTGTGGATATAAACCCTATGGTAGATGGGACAATGAATGCTGGGGCCACAGAGACCCTGGACGCAAGCCACCTCTACCCGCTGGCCTGTCCGCCCCCCCACTCCAGTAGACGCTGCTCAGCCATCACTGTGAACTCACCTGCTGACCCACATCACGACCTCAGAATCCTTCTCAACACAGTGACCATCTATCCATTGGTGCCGACTTACAACCTGTCCCCTCCCTGCCGGATGCACAGAGTGGCCACACAGTTTATCATCCAAACAAGGGCAGCTTTGAGAGTGAAAGAGAGCCTGCGACTAATTCACGGGGACACAGTGCGTCGGGGTTATCCCAGATGAGTTAGAGGCTGCGGTCACCCCAATTCCACCTCAGTGAGGCTCGCAAAGCACCCACCCACTCCTTGTAGGTAAACCCACCTGAGGAAGCTTGAGAGCGCCTTACAGGATGGCTGCGGTGGAGGATGGGGGGGACTTGGGGAAGGAGAGGGGGCTCTTGGTGAGGAAGGACAAGGCCTGCCTCAGGGTCACAGACTTGTCTGCAGAGGTGCCATCCCCACTGGGCTGTTCCCCTCCCCTGCCTCGTGGTCCCTGGCACCAGCCCCCTGCCCTGGTAGCACCAGCCCATCACCTTCCCATGAAAGCCCGCATCTGCTCCCTGCACCGCGTCTGCCTCACAGTGAATAATCGGTTCTACAGTAGCTTAATGAGCCAGTTACGAACGCATTTGGGTGTCTTACGGAGGCAGAATCACCTTGTTTACTCCTTGGTAATTAAGTCAGTTACATCTGATTTCTGTTTGGGGAGATTTATGGGCATTTTCTGTTTCTAGGTGGCAAAATTGAAAAATGAGTCTAATTACTGATGGATTTCCCCCAAGAAGAGAAGCAGAGAGCGGTATTTCACTCACTGCAAGTTTACTGCATCTTAGCACATGGATGGAGGATGATGGGAAGGCTAGGGACCACCCAGGACAAGTGAGGAGAGAGGACACGCAGGGAGGGAGGCCCTCTCTTCTGACAGCCGGGACTTGGCCACTAGCTGTTCTGCTTGGGCCGTAGAAACCTGACCGGTCCTCTCAGACAACCCCCTTTCCTAAGGGGAATCCCATTCGTCCCTCAATAAACCAATTGCGACTGTGGGGTTTTTAGAGGCTGGACACTTCAGGTGGGAAGGTCTGACCAGGTATGGCCTCTCAGTTGCTTTGTGACTTGGCTTTTATTCTTTGCCTTCACATGTTCTCACTTATGAAGCAGAGTTTTCAAGTTACCAAATTGCTGGGTTGATTAAAAATATTATCATCACAATGTGTTTTATAAACACATATAAGTTCCCTGAAAAGGGTTTTGCTCAGCTTTACATTTTCTGGCCTTTGAGTTGGGAGGATGAGAAAAATAATATGAGCATTTTATTTAAAGGCAATAGGGACTCCCTAGGAGTCCAGGGGCTAAGACTCCATCCTCCCAGTGCAGGGGGCCTTGGTTCGATCCCTGGTCAGGGAACTGGATTCCCCATGCTGCAACTAAGACCTGGTATGGTCAAATAAAAAACCAAATGTTAATACTTGAAAAAGGCAATGAAAGTGACTTCTTGGAATTTAAACTCTGACACCAGATACAGTTTACATTTTTGGCTATTGGGCCATTTTTAGTCTAATTCAGGATCTGGCTGAAATGAGTGTTTCCTATACTTCGGTAGCAGATGGGACCGAGGTCTGAGGGCACACGTCTTGCTCCAGAACTGCCCAGAGTCCCCTACCCTCACATTCGATCCTCACAATGACCGTCAGAAATGGTATATTTTCTGCGGGTGAGGAGGCCCTGGGGCTCAGCGGATCCAGGCCGGGGGTCTCGCTCTGAGTCCCATGGAAGGCCTGGCTCTGCTTGGCGCCCCCAGCAGAGGCTTGATGGAGAGCAGGCTATGTCCACCTGCTGGACCTGATGCGTTCTCGAGAAGCAGTCACCTTGCTCCGAGTTTATGGGCCACACCAAGGGCCTTGGCAGTCAGGCCCCGCTGACCCTCTCCTCCATGTGGCCCAGCCCACACCCACCTCAGTGCTGAGACCCCAACTAGATTGAGAAGCCTCTGGGGGGGCACGCTGCTTTTCTGGGCCTCAGTTTTCTAATCTGTGAAATGAACGCTGCTTCCTTCCTCTGCCCGGCCATGAGAAATCATGGAGAGCTCAGTGTCTGGTGTATACGTGTTTCCCAGGAGTCCGCAGACCACAAGGGGCTCCAGGGCGGGCTTGAGGGTAAGGTGTCCCTCAGGTTGGTGACCTCAGAGCAGCTACCTCTGTAGCTGGTGGATCCGGATGGTCACCCCAGCTTTCTGGGGAGCCTCCGGGCCCAAATAACTCCAGAGGGTGCCTGGAGCATCCATACCCCTCAACTCACAGGGCCTTTTCAAAGAAATGAGATTTTAACTCAAGCAGGACCTTCTGCTCCATGGGAGGGCGATCCACTAGCAGGGGTCAGCATCTCTGATTAGCAGCAGCAACAGCCTGGACCCCTTGATGCCGAGTCACAGGTCACCAGAGGATGCTGAGGGGGACAAGCCCGGGTCCTGGCTCCGAAGGCCACCTGCACTGACCTCTTGGGGAACCTGGGCCCCGTCCAGAGATGAGGTTAGCTGGGGCTGGGACAGGCCCGGGGATGAGCACATCAGCGTGTTATGGAAACGACCAGACCCCAGGTTCAGGCAGGTATAGACACGCTGGTGGAGCAGGAGTTCTCACAAAGGGCGGTGCAGCCTCTATGTGGACAGGATGACTGTCCTGGAAAGTCAGGAATGTGGAGAACCTGGGTTTGAGTCCAGTCTCTGCTCTCTTTAGCTGTGTGGGCTCTGGTCCACCCCTTAGTCTCTCTGGTCTCCAGGGTCCTCATTCACAATGCATGATGCCAGTGATACTTTTCAGAGGGTTGTGATGAAGATGGGTGGAGTCTAGTGTGTGGCCCTGACGCTCACAGCAGGTGCCAGGTAAGCACGGCTGCCCCTCCCCTGCTCCATGGGGGTCACCGGCCAGACTCCCACCTGTCCTCCCGCCCTGTTGTGTTGGGTGAGGTTCAGGGCATGGTGTTGGGAGCCCTGTCTCTGAAGGGAGACCACCTGGCTTTATATCCAAGTGCTGCCATAAAGATCAGAGCAGAAATAAATGAAACAGAGAATTAAAAAATCATAGAAAGGATTAATGAAATTAACAGCCGATTCTTTGAAGAGATACAATTCATAAACCTTTGGCCAGACTCTTTGGGGAAAAAACAGAGAGGGCTCAAATGAATAAAATCAGAAATGAAAGAGAAGTTACAACCCACACCACAGAAATACAAAGGATCATTAAGACGTGACTGTAACTGAGTGTGCACCAATAAAATAGAAAACCTAGAAGTGGAAAAATTCCTAGAAATATATAATGTTCCAAGACTGAACCAGGGAAAGATAGAAAATATGAACAGACCAATTACCAGAAATGAAATAGACCAATTACCAAAACAAAAGTCCAGGACCAGATGGCCTCACAGGTGAATTCTGCTAAACATTTAGAGAAAAGTTCACACCCATCCTTCTGAAACTGTTCCAAGAAATTGCAGAGAAAGGAATGCTTCCAAAATCATTCTGTGAGGCCACCATCACCCTGATACCAAAGCCAAACACGGCACAAAAGATGGAAATTGCAGGCCAATATCACCGATGGACATAGATCAAAAATCATTAACAAAGTATTAGCAAACTGAATCCAACAATGCATTTAAAGAATCCCAAACCATTGTCAGAGCTTCCCACGTGGCGCTAGAGGTAAAGAATCTGCCTGCCCATGCAGGAGACATAAGAGACATGGGTTCTATCCCTGGATTGGGAAGATCCCCTGGAGGAGGGCATGCATTCTTGCCTCTGCCAATACTGGAATACTGCCATTCCAGTATTCTTGCCTGGAGAATCCTATGGATGGAGGAGCCTGCTGGGCTACCGTCCATAGGGTCACAAAGAGTCGGATATGACGGAGCAGCTAAACAACAACACAAACAACATCCTCCTGAACAGTGGAAAGCCAAAGGCATTTCCTTAAGACGAGGAAGCCCACTTGCCACATTTACTCAGCATAGTATTGGAAGTCCTGGCTACGGCAATCAGAGGAGATAAAGTAGGAAAAGCAATCCAAATTGGAAAAGGGAGAATTAAAACTGTCACTGTTTGCAGACGACATGATACTATACATAGAAAATCGTAAAGCCACCGCCAAAAATCGACTAGAGCTCATCAATGAATTCAGCAAAGTTGGAGGATACAAAATTAATATACAGAAATATGTTTGTAACTTGGAGTATAACCTTCAAAAATTATGAATCACTCCGTTGTACTTCTGAAACTAACATAATATTGTACATAAGCCATGTGCTGTGCTGCGCTAAGTCGCTCAGTCATGTCCAACTCTTTGCCACCCCATGGACTGCAGCCTGTCAGGCTTCCTCTGTCCTTGGGATTCTCCAGGCAAGAATACTGGAGTTGTTTGCCATGCCTTCCTCCAGGGGATCTTCCAGACCCAGGGATCAAACCCCAGTCTCTCGGATTGCGGGCAGATCCTTTACTGTCTGAGCCACCAGGGAAGCCCAGACCTCAATTTAAAAAGTAAAATAAAAATTTTCAACAGTGCTAGAGAGGAAAACTGGAAGATGGAAAGGAGGAAAAAGGCAGAATAGCAGGAAGAGAAGATGCACAAGAGCAGGAAAGAAGTGTGATATCATTGGAGTCTACACCCAGAGCGAAGTCCTTGGGTAAGGTTCCTGAAGTTACGCCCATGAAGCCCGGGGTCTGCCCTCAGGGACCCCGTGTGTAGTGGGAGCCCCCCACGGTACACAAAGGGGGACGTGTCCAACAGGCCTGGGAGAAAGGGCCTGCAGGGCGTGAGGCTTGGATCCTCTGGGGAGAGCTGACCATTTCTCTACCTTCTGTGCAGAAAGCAAGCCAGTGACCTGGACCCTCTGTCTGACTGCAGCCAGGTTCCCACTGACCTCTGGCTCCTGTGGCTGGAAGTCCCCGTGTGACTCCAGGGTGGCTGCACCCAGCCAGAGTTCAGAGCACCAGCAGCCTCTGGCCTGATGCCCTCCTCTGAGTCACTGCTCCCGGCTGCCACCCTCTCCTACCCCTACCCCATGGCCCAGGGTCTGGGGAGACAGGATCTGTGGGCTGGGCCAGAATCAAACAGCCTGTGGACAGGTCAGACGTCTGGCCTCAGGGACCCGAGTTCTGATGCAGTCCACAGACATTCAGCACCCTGAGGCCTGCAGCTGAAGAAGCAGCGCCCTGGTCAGAGCAGCCAAGTGGGGGAGTAGGGTCAGAAGGGACAGAGGCCATCACAACACGGCAAGGTCTGCATGAGGCCGTTATATCAGTGAGCTTGGGCGCCCCTTCCCAACACCAGCCAGAGGCAAAGGGCACCTCGGGCTCTCCCAGGATCCAGGCCAGACACTGGACCCCCAGACCGTGTGGTGTCTGTGATCTGGGAAAAGTGATGAACGTCTAGAGCACCAGCCTTTCCTCTGAGACGGCGGGTCCGGATGGAGCTCCCACTCGATACTCGTGCATCCCGGGTGGCATCTACACCCAGGGGACTCACCCGGCACAGGGGAGCAGGGTCGTCATCGGCACAGGGGGCTGGCGTCCTCCCCAGAGTTCACATCTCAGGAAGCACCCGCTCCCAGGTGCTGGCTCACCAGGGGCCTGGACGGTGGGTCAGTCCTTTTATAGGAGACACTGGGGGTAAGGACAGTAGAGGTGGCTGGAGCAGCCACCATTGTGGATGCTCGCAGTTAACACGCTCCCGTCCCCAAGGGCTGGTCTCAGATACTATCGCCACCACAGGCGAGGAGCCCGAGGCTCAGCGAGGTCAAGCAGCCTGTCCAGGGCCCACAGGCGGCCGATGCCCGGCCCCAGGCTTGAGCTCCGACCAGTTTGCCTGTGTGGCCTCAGGCAGGGTGGGCCCCAGGAGCTTGGTCTCCTATCCCTCACAGTCTCCACTGGAAATCCTGTATTCAAATAATGGCCAAACCAGCAGGGTGTGGGAGCATTACAGATGGAAGGAGGGAGCCCTTCTCCAGCCTGGGGCAGGTGTGGCAGGCTGGGACCCTGTGGCACGGGACCTGGGAGAGACGACGGCACGGCCCTCTCCAGCTGGAAGGCGTAGACCCAGCAGTTGCGGACCCACCGTGAGTGGTTCTAGGACTGCGGGCATTGGAGCAGCGGCGGAGCATCCATCAGAGCTGAGCCGACACCCGTCTGTGCCAATAAATGAACATTTCCATCTCAGGTGGCTTTATCTGACAGGGACCATCAATTCATACAGCAATTTATGCAGCCAAGGGGAAAGGTATGGGGGGCATGGGCAGGGTTGGGTGACGATGGGGGGCCGGCCTAAGCCTGTCAGGTTGCATTCACTCATTTTGCAATCACTCACTCGTTCACTCAGTCATTTACGCAGTCACTCAGTCACTCATTCCCTCACTCACTCATTCATGCAGCTACTTACTCTTTCCCTCACTCACTCATTCATGTAGCCACTCATTCCCTCACTCATTCATTCACTCATTCATTTAGTCATTTACTCACTCACTCATTCTCCAGAAGAGCCTAGGTGGGTGCAGGCCTAGGCTGGCCAGCCTTGGCCAGCCTAGCTGGCCTGTGTTACAGAATATCTTTCCCCAAGCCTCTTAGCTTAAATTATAAAGATCACCTAGATTTTGAGTTGTTAGATTTGGGCAAAACTGCACGTTTCTCAGTCTTTCCTTGGTGCCGTCCCATCTTACCCACCTCATGACACCGCTGTGTAGAAGCGTGTGCTGGGTCTTACCCACCCTGTGATACTGTTGTGTAGAAGTGTGTGTTGGGTCACAGTTGGCAGATTAGAGACCCCCCTGGATCAAACACTCTCTTTTCCTTCAAAATAGTCCCTCCATCTGGCTTCAGCAGTTTGAGAATGCAGGAAATCCGTTTGCGAGGCATCTGTTATATCTACTTGTTTACACATTGATCAAGGTACTTATCCCCCGGTTCAAAGAGATGAGATAGTTTACCGAGTGCTCGCTGAGGGCTGGAGGTGACTGAACTGAGATGACTTGATCAGTAGGAGAGCTGGGGCCTGGAGCCCACAGCAGAGCATACTCAGCGCCCCACCTGGGGTTCCAGTCACTGCCTGTCTCCTCGATGTGCCCTCGCCTTCCTCTGTCTCCCACCTGCTAGGCGTCCGCCCTCATTCTCCACCCTTCAGAAAACACAGGGAGACCCGAGAGGCACTGACGTGGGGGCACAAAGGACAGGGCATCCTCACAGGGCCATCTCTTGGGAGACACACCTGTGCTGAGTGTGCACACGCACGCACACACACACACGCATGCACGCATGTACGCACATAGGCAGGGTCCAGGTGTTTTGTACTCCAGGCTGGTCTATTCCCTTTCCGTTTGTTTGGTTTTGGCTTCTTCTGCACAAAGTGGTCCATGGAAATCAGGGTCCTTGGAAGTGAAACATCAACACGAACCTCCCAGATCCATCACCTTGAACCTCCTGGATCTCTTTCTTGAAAACCTCCTAAAGCCAGACGCTTGGGTGGTGTGGGGTGGGGGCTAGTTCTCCACCCTTTCCTGCAGAGGATGATGGGAAGCTGGGGTCTTGTTCCCAGAGCTGGGGCGGGGGGCAGGGGGCAGCCGACACGACGCCCTGTAGGGGCTGAAGTGATGCAGATCCTGCAAGACCACGGGCCCCATGACCAGCCAGGCCACCTGCTCCGTGGAGGGGCCGGTCCCTCTGGCCAACTCTAATAGGAGCAGGACACCCAGTCCTGCCATCCCAGACTGGAAGCTGCAAATGACCGGAGCCTGAGAGAGGCTGGCACTGCCAGCCTGCTGGGCTCTGGCAGCTGGCAGGTGACCATGATTCATCCCCACCCAACAGATGTTGCTCCTGGGTTTGCCTTTCCATCTCCCCGAGCCATCCAGCTCATCCATTTCTGCCCCGCGACCCTACTCCTGCCCCGTTTCCTCTCCTGCCTTATTTCATCCCTCACCCTGATGGGGATTTAGGCACAGCCGTGGTTGGCTCTTTCTGCCCTGGCAATGCCTTAGCTCTTTTCTCCATGTCAGGGGAGCACAGGTGACATGCTTTGCCCAGGTGAGCACTCAGGAAGGAAGGAAGGAAGTAATAGAGGGGGTTGTGGGAGACGGAAAGAAACAGGCCGAAGAGGACGCGTGATGAAGGCACCTGGCTTCAAGGGAGAAGGATGAAAGTCACTTAGAACTCGTGTATTGCTCCAAGCACAGTTGTCAACAGAGATAAAAAACTATAGGGACAGACCCCACATAGGTGTCTCGATTGAAATTCTGCACCTACTGTCCACCTGCCAGCAAATAATTGTCAGGGACACGTTTGCCTCACCCCTACCCCAGTTGGATAATGACTTTAATTCAACAACAGGGAGTGGACTGAACATGGAGTTGGTCCCACAGGAACGGCCTGTAGGGACAGACAGCCCAATTCTTCTTCCCTCATTTTAACGATGAGGAATCTGAGGCTCCGGGGAATCGAATGATTAGCCGGTGAGTAGTGAAACTAGGGCTAAACCCAGATACCTCAACTCAAAGCCCAGTGCCTCGGGTGCCACACCAGGGCATTTGCTCCCAGGAGGGTTTTTAAAGCCAGCCGTCATAATGAAGAAGAAAGGGCAAATCCAGCCCAAGCATATTTAATCATACATGCTGATAAAGTGTGGACGGGAAAGAAGGCGCGAGCTGAGGAAAGCCATGATTAAGACAAGATGAGAAGTGTCTGCACACAAAGAATAAACTAACTTTATGATCATGAATGGGCACTCGTTAAATGCACCGGGGATTAGCGTTACTGAGCCTGGGGCAACGGAGACGATGGGCAGTGAAATGCTATGATGAATGACACTGGGCGACTTCTCTGCTGCTCTGGAAATGTTTAGAAATGTTAACAGGCGATTGCAGAAGTATGAACCCTTGAACAGAAGACGCTGTCAGCCCTAGTTCTATACACTGTGTGGAAATGAGGGAGACTCACTGGCCGGCAGCAGAAATGAAACATGGGCAGAACTTGCTCCATAAAATAAAGTGACCTGGAGACTTCTGCTTCTGGAAAGATGGAGCAGACATATTTTCCCCATTCATCCCACAAAGTGCAAATAAAATCCACAGACACTACAAACAAAGCAAACGTAAGATGACTATAAGAGGAAGACCAGGAGGTGCAGTGACAAGGAGTCTCAGCACTCAAGGAAAGGCACATGGGTGAGCTCCCCAGGTTTCCGGGGAACAGAGAAATGCCGACGGGTACAGACAAACCGAAACACGCATGACTGAGGTCAGCTCTTTTAGCCAAGGGCCCAGGAAAGGGGCAGCCTAGCAAGACAAACTTCACTCCACATTGCAATAAAACACGCATAGCATGAAATTTACCATTTCAGCCATCTTAAAGGGCACAGTTATGTGGCAAGCCGGCAATAACACAAGATTCTAAATAACAAGCAGAATGTCCAGTTTGCTCTCAAAATCACTCACCACACCAAGAACCAGGAAAATGTCAACTTGAATGAGAAAAAAAACAATCAACATATACCACCACTGAGATGACCCGGATGTTAGAATTATCTGGCAAGGATTTTACAGTAGCCATCATAAAACTGCTTCAACAAGCAATTTACAAACATGCTTGAAGCAATGAAAAAATAGAAAGTCTCAGAAAAGAAACAGAACACCTCAGCCAAAAAACAGGAAATTTTAGACTTGAAAACAGTAATGAAGGAAATTTAAAAACTCAACGAATGGGCTCAATAGCAGAATGGAAACAACAGAGAAAAGACTCAGTGAGTTTGAAGATAGAACAGAAATGACCCAATGTGAACAACAGACAGACGATAGTCTTTAAAAGTGCAGAGTCTCAGAGTCCTGTTGGATCATAACAGGAGATCAAACATCCATGTCATAGCAGACCTCTCCGTCCGGCCACTGAAAGCTCCTGTGAATCTATGGATATTTAAAATAAAAAAAATCTTAAAAGCATAAAGTGACTTGGCAGTAGAATCATGTCCTGTCCCCAGTTTTCCCAATATCCCTCAGGGAGCAGAAGTCCTCCGAGGAACCCGGACCAGGCGGTCTGGCTGTCAGTGAGGCAGGGGTGCCCCGGCAAGGCAGGTCCCCTGGGCAGTTGACCATGTGATGCTGGATGCCTGTGGTCAGCTTAGCCCCGCCCCAGCTGCAGGAGGCGCTGGAAACACGGATGGCATGACGGATCCTTTCCTCTAGTCCCGGAGCTCGACTCCTCCCAGGCTCTCCTCAATCTTTCACACTCAGCTCTTTGCCAAGAACAGCCACCAAAGAACCAGCCGCAAACATGCGTTCTTTCACAGGAACCCCCATGACTTTGCTTCTCCGCTCCACAAGCAGACAGCCCCCAGAAGCTGACAAGGTGCCCGTTTATCTCAGTGTGGTTTGTCCACTTAACCTTCTGGAACCCAGGTCCCCTCCTCCTTCCCTCCAGCCACGTGGGCAGAGGCCACGCATGGCAGGCCGGACCCCCAGGTGAAGGGGAATCTTGGCTTCCGATTGAGCTGCTAATCCTCAGGGCTGCACAGGGCTGACTGTCTCCCATTTAATCCTGCCTAGAAAATATTGGGCTTCCCAGGTAGCTCAGTGCTAAAGAACCGCCTGCCAACGCAGGAGATGAGGGTTCGATCCCTGGGTTGGGAAGATCCCCTGGAGTAGGAAATGGCAACCTGCTCCAGTATTCTTGCCTGGAGAATTCCACGGACAGAGGAGCCTGGTGGGGTACAGTCCATGCAGTTGCAAAGAGTCGGATGCTACTGAGCTTGGCACAGCACAGCACAGAAAATACTAGGTGTAAATACACAGCATCCCTTGCATGAGAAACACCTGGACTCTTTCTGACCCAGGGAGGATGCCCTTCACCCTGAGACAAGGAACACTTAGAAGGCCGGACTGAGGGCGTGGAAAAAGGACACACGCTCCACCCAGGAGGAGGGGGAGGCTCACCCAGGAGCACCTCCGCTTGACACGAGGAAGGGGTAGCACGGTGTGTTCTTGAGGGTTTAAGACAAGGGGTGCTGTGTATCTACCACTAGGGTTTTCTGGGCTGTGCAGTGCTCAGTTGCTAACTTGTGTCCGACTCTTTGTGACCCCATGGACTGTGGCCACCCAGGACAGTTATGAAGGGCCATGGATGGAGGACAGAGCCTGTATTTCCTGGGTGATTTAATTACTGTCCTTGCTGGGGGACTAGGAGTGACTCTCAGCTTTTCCATTGTGAGCCCCAGAGACAATGGTGGCATTTCCATGGTGTCCAGTGGGAGGAGGAGGGCGTGCTCAAGGTCAACCAGAAGTGACCGGCCCAGGACCCCCTGTGTCCTGGGTCCTGCCTGGACCAAGCCCCCAGGGATGCCCTGGTAACCGGCCAGGAAGTTCTGACCAGAGGACTTAAGGAGTTAAGTTCTTCCCCAGCAGAACCAGGCGGCTCTGAGAAAGCCCTGGGGCACCGGGGTGAAGCCATGTTTACCTGCAGCCTTCGGGGGGGGTACCCCAGGCTGACGCGGGACGTCTACCTGGGACTCGCCAGGCAGGCTGGGGAGGCACTGGTGAGCTAGGGCCATCAGCTTGCTCAGTGTATCTCTCGTCTGTTATTTGTGGTACTTGTCCTAATCATATAGTGTCAGTGCATCTATAAATTATCTTGTCTCTCAGCAGCTGCCAGGAGTGATGAAAGCTGTCACTTAATCAAAAAAGCTTAAATTAATTAAAGGGAGAAAAAAAAGGGAAGGGAAAGGAGAGCAGCCTTGGAGCGGCTATTCTGGGCCCTGCGGAGCTTTGAGGCGATGCCAGCTGAGGAGCTGCTGTTCCGTCACCAAGGTTTCCATCCCTGCCTGCTGAGGCTTAGGGACACCTCTGTTTGCAGCCCATCCCCGCCCCCGAAAGAGCAATAAGCAAAACCCACCCAGCTGGGTGGCTGTGGGGCAGGACCAGAGGCTCATAACACCAGATGTCTGTTTGGCCTGGACTTGTGTCTGCTTCACCTTGATTTTTTGGGGTGAAATGCTGATCAGAAAGGAGTCAAGGGTGTGGAAACCAGGCTGACCTCCAGAGAACTGGGGAAGACTGGCGTGCGCCCCGTCACTACATCGTGACCCTGTGTGTCTGTGCTGTCGCCTGGGTACCCAAGTTCTCCTCCCCCCTCCCCACAAGGCCATTCTAATCCCCCCAACTATGAGGCCCTCAGGATTCGCCTGTCCCTTTCAACTCTCATCCATTTTAGAAAACGAAGCAAAAGATAACCAAACAACCTTGCTCCTAGCTAGGGATCAAATGGGAAGGGAAAATATCTAATGAACTTATTATTCATTGGTATCACGATTGATATGGCTTAAGTCATGACTCAAAGGATAAGCTGTTGAAGGGAGCAAAGTCCTGGTGATGCAAGAGGTGCTGCAGAGCCTGGCTGCTGGCCCCGACACCAGGACTCTGAGAGTTCCAGCAACCCGGGAACCCTCGAGGCTGAGCATCTGCAGTTCACAGCAGCAGGGTGACATTTTCAGATTTACAAAATGACTTCACGTGTGGAGCAGTCAGAGCCAACATTAACATCCCCGTTTCCTAGACGGGACCCTGAGGCTCAGAGAGGTTAGGCGCCTTGCTGAAGGTCACACAGCAATGTATGGCAGAGTGAGGCCTGGAGAGCCAAGGCCTTTGTTTTCTGTCTCCACACAGCCTGCCAGGCTACCTGCTACCTTCTCCTCCAGTGGGTTGGCTCCTGTTCCCCGAGCTCCACGTGCGCCTGACTCTGGTCCGAGAAGCACATGGCAGGTCCCTTCAACCTGGCTCTGCGACCTGGCGTCCCACCCAGCTGGCTGCGCTTGGTACTCTCTCCTCCCCCATCCTCATCCTTAAAGGGCTTGGAGCCCTGCCAGCCGATAAGATGTGTGTGTGTGTGTGTGTGTTGCTCAGTCGTGTCTGACTCTTTGCAGCCTCATAGACTATAACCCGCCAGGCTCCTCTCTCCATGGAATTTTCCAGGCAAGAATACTGGAGTGTCTAGCCTTTCCCTTCTCCAGGGGATCTTCCCAACCCAGGGATCGAACCCAGGTCTCCCGCACTGCAGGCGGATTCTTTACTATCTGAGCCACAGGGAAGCCCAAGCCGACAAGACAAATAGCCAGAAAGGTTGGGTGCCGTCGGGGTTATCATCCAGCTTTGGTGAAATCACGGGCCCAGGCGGGAAATGCAGCAGGAGGTGCTGGCACTTGGGGTTGACGCAGCCCTCCTGTCATCCTGGCGCAGTGACAGCTCGAGCTCCTGCCCTGCCATCGTCGTGGACGGCAGGCTTGTGCTCAGCTCGGCCATGACGCTCTGGGCGGGGGCCTCCAGCCACCCCCAGCCGGCTCACACCAAGTCTGGAGCCTGCTCTAATTAACGGAAAGCCAGGTGACACTCCGTTCCCTTCCTCGGCTTTACGGGGACGCTCGGAATTTCCAGAAGGCGAGGACTTGGTGTAAGGGCCCATCTGTGCTGCCAGGCTTGCAGCTTCATTAACAAACACTCAGTGCTCTCCATGTGCCAGGCACACACTCAGTTAATACCTGCTCTCTGTGCGCCATCTACAGAATCCTCATACCAGCCTGAAAGTGCTCCTGTGCCCTTTCTAAAGATGGGAAAACAGAGGCATGGGGAGGGTACCTAAGTTACCGTGGAAACCAGGCTGGAGGCTCCGCAGTCTTTCCTGCCCTTCCTTCAGATGCTCCGCTCAGGCAGTGATCAGAACAGAGAGCCTGCTCGCTCCCTGTCTGCTGGCCCCAGAACCTTCTTCTCCTGCCTCATTCTCCCCAAGGGTCCAAGAGGGACACCCGTCCAGAGGTTGATCTGATGAAGCCATGGATGAAAACGTGTCTGTTACCACGAGTGTGTCAGGAACACAAGCACATTTTGCGTCTGTTGCCTTTGAAGATGTGGCTTTGGGCACTTGGCAGGGTGCAGGCAGCTGGGGCTTGGTCTCGGGCGACCAGGGGTGGGGAGGCAGGTTGGCTTCAAGTGAGGGCACAGGGGCCCCGAACCGATCTGGGGGCAGAGGAGGTGCCGTGGAAGCGCTCCGTTTGCGTCCCTCTGCCCAGTATCCAGAGCAGCCATCACAGGCCACGGCCATCAGGCTCGCTGCACTTCCCCACCTGCCAGAGACCACTTCTCGCCCCCTGCTGCCATTCTTGACTTGTCCCCAGACCCCCGAGACTCCTGGGGCTCTGAACAGCTGCCCCCAGTGACGCTGCACCCTGGAGCCCATCACCCCCAGCCCCCAAGCTCCCACTCTGGCCTCTGAGTTTGTCTGTTAACTGGTCATTCAGGCCACGTTCTGGGGTGCCCAGGCTCCTGGTGTTTCAAAAACAAAGACTTGACGAGCCTGTTTACCCTTCTTCTTGGTAGGAAAACTCCACCAAGACAACCAAATATGGAAGCAACTGCTATTTAGCCCTGGGGGTTTCTCAGTTGGGTCCCTCCTTAGCGGGTGGCTGTGAACGTCTTGTGATTCTAAGTAAAACGCTGTGTGCGTGTGCATGGGTGCGCCTTTCTGAAAGAAAGTATTTGTTAGTCGTGTCCGACTCTTTGGGACCCCATGGACTGTAGCCCACCAGGCTCCTCTGTCCATGGAATTTCCCAGGCAAGAATACTGGAGTCGGTTGCCATTCCCTCCTCCAGGGGATTGAACCCAGATCTCACGCATTGCAGGCAGAGCCTTTTTATCATCTGAGCCATCAGGGAAACACTTTTCTGGGGAGAGTTCAAAGCTTTCACCAGATACGAAAAGGGGTTTGTGAACCCCAAAGAGTTAAGAACTGCTAACAGGCTGGATGACTGGAGAGGGAGACACACACAGGCATGGAAGTTTCTAGAAACACTGCAGCAGACTCCCCAGGCCACCAGCCTGGACCTCTAAGGGACCGGATTCCTGGGTTTGGGAATCCTTCAACAGCCTGGTTTTATGAAGTGTTTGCGTACTTCCGAATGGCGTGGCCCCGCCAAGGCTGGCCCTGCGCCTTCGGAAAACCACTAATGAAACAGTGAAGAGAGGGAGAGGCCCAGCTTCCTGCCAGAGCTCTCGGCCAGGAGGAGGCTGCTGTGCAGCTGCAAGTGGGGGGCAGGTGGGTCCCCAGGAAATTTAATAGGTGGTGACAGGGGAAGGCCTGGTGACAACAACTCCGCCCCTTCGCAGGGGCCCGAGGTCTCTGGAGCCTCGGCTGGGCCGTGGAGGACCGCAGGCCGGGCAGCCAGCCACTGCTTCACAGATCAAAGCTCGGCACAGTCCGGGCCACAGACCCCGAAGGGCCGGCCCCACCCCACGGTCCTGAGGGGCTGCCTCTCGGCCCTCCAACTGCAGACAGAAAACAGCCAATCCTGGACAGATTGTGTCCTCGGGCTTGGAGCAGCATGAGACGCTCAGGAGGGCTACACGGCCCTGTTTCCACACTCCATCTCTTCTGGGTGTTTCTCTGTCAGAGGCTCAGAGTGCACACGTATGTCACTGAAAAGTGCATGACGGCACAGGCAGAGCCAGCACCCTAGACTCAACGCACCCGCTTCCTAGAAGCTCCATGGGCTCAATGCAATGGCCAGAACGAGCCACTCATGCCCTTCCTGTCCCATGCCAGCCGCATCCTCAACTGGCCCCAGCCATCATGCTCAGGCTTCCCTGGTGGCTCAGATGGTAAAGAATCTGCCTACAATGCGGGAGACCCTGGTCTGATCCCTGAGTCTGGAAGATCCCCTGGAGAAGGGAAAGGCAACCAGCCCCAGTATTCTTGTCTGGAGAATCCCATGGAGGATTCTGGGGGAGCTACAGGGGGGAGGAGCCAGGGGGCTACAGTTCATGGGGTTGCATAGACTAAGGACTAAGTGGTTAACACGATTATCATGCTCAAGTCCAGAGTCAGGGAGCCAACCTTGGCTGGGCAGCCAGGGAGTTAGAACAGAATCCACAGACCAGGTGATCTTGACAGATTGCTCTTGAGCATCTGTCTGTTCATTTAAAAACTCAGGACACTAAAACCTGATCCTGGCTCCTAAGGATTAAATAAGACAAGGCAGGTCAGAGCCCAGCACACTCTAAACACTCAGGTAAAAGGCATATCTGAATATAAATAGGGGCTCCTGCAGCTCAGGTCTGGGGTCAGAGGTCAGAAGCTCAGGGATGCAGACAGGTGTCCTGCTCTGTAGGGTGCACAGGAAACCTCAGGGAGGAAGGGAGGAATCAGGTCAGCCCTGAAACTCTGAAGAACCTGCTCCCTAGGGGCTGGGGACCCGGTCACTCTCCCTGTAACTACCACGTGCGGCCACCAGGGGCGCCCGGATTCCCTCCATCTTTCTTAGGAGTCCTGGGAAAAAAACGTTTCTCTCTTTTTATTTTATGCTAAAATAAGGCTGGAGATTTTCATATGAAAATTTCCCTAGGAATCTAAGAAGAAAAGAAAACAAATACAGAATGCAAACATACAGAATTAGATGAGTTGACAGTGCAGAACTTGGATCCTGATTGAAGTAAAGTCTGACTCACACCACTGTGTAGGTGTAGCCTGTGACCAAGGACCCAGTTGCAGACAAGACCAACCGTGCAGGCTCCTGCTGCATTCCTCTGGGGGGTGCCTTTCCCCTGCCCCAACGCTCTACTCTTAGAGCCCTTCCTGCCCACTCCTCCCATTTGCATTGCAGCTCTCAACCCCAGGGGGCACCAGCCTGTTTTTACAGCATTGGAAACACTTCATATTCACAGGTTGAGAGGTAAAGAATCCACCTGCCAATGCAGGAGACTTGAGTTTGATCCCTGGGTCAGGAAGATCTCCTGGAGAAAGAAATAGCAACCCATTCCAGTATTCTTGCCTGGGAAATCTCATGGACAGAGGAGCCTGGTGGGTTACAATCCATGGGGTCACAAAGAGTTGGAACCAACTGAGCATGCACTCACAGGGAGATAATATCATTCCCACCAAGGAGGGAAGATGGCTGTTTTCTCCAAGCAAAATAAAATCTACTGACTATATGGTTCAGTGAAAGGTCCAATGGCTAAAGCTGTCCTGCACAGTGGTGTTCAGCTTATCCCACCTCTGCCCTTGAAAATCAGGCACAAGGAATGAAGCCATGTTTTATTTTATTAATCCCACTTATTTTTCCCAAGCCTGAGATTCCTTTTTAAAAACAATACTTCTCTTTCTTTCTCTGTATATTTTTGGTCGTGCTGGGTCTTCACTGCCGTGGGCGTCTCATCTTGGTGGCTTCTCTTGTTGCTGAGCACGAAGCCCAGAGACTCTGAAGCCTGTGTTTCGAGGGCTGAGCTCAGCCAAGTTTACCTTGCGGGTCAGGCAGCAGCTCCTGGGCTCTCACCAGAGGAGCCCCAGAGAGCAGGAGGACAGCCTGGATCCCGTAGGACCTGCCACGCTCGGCTTCCTGAGCAGAACTGGGCGGGGGGGCCTCTTTCCCAGGGGAATTCAGAGAGGCAGCCCCTGCCCCAAATGGCTGTCGGGATGACAGAGAGCCAGGACCCACCGAGGATTTAACCCTGAGGAATTAGGGAAGCCGGCATCCTCTGCGCTCAATGTTGGGCACTTGAGACACATCACCTCCCTGCACCCCAGCCCTGCAGAGTGAGTGCTCCCACCAGCCTCTAGACTGGACATGCCAGGCGGCCCCAACTGCACCTGGCAAGGCCCGAGGTGAGGCCCCACAGCTCCTTCCACTTATGCCCATCCAGGGTCACAGGCGGGTTGATGCAGAGCCGGGAGATGAGGGTTCCAGCAGCTGGAAGCCCTACCCCTCGATGATGCCAGGGCCTCCCTGGAGACACAGGCACTGGGGCCCGGACCAGCTGGGGAGGCACCCGCCATCCAAGGTAAGAGCTGGGAACCAGGGGCCCCTTACCTCCTGCTTGGCTGGCCCCCTGCCCAGGCTGCTGTGGGCCGAGCGGCCCCCACTGAGGGGCCCTGGTCTGGGGGCCCTGCTTTTCCAGGGAGCTTGAGTTTCTGCAGAAGATGAAGCTGCAGCCTCTGCTTTCAGGCTGTGAGGATGGCGGCACCTGCATGACTGCTAACTCTGAAGTGAGGCGAGGCTGAGGCCCTGTGTCGTTGGGGGGTGGGGGCGGTGATTAGCTCAAGTCAGGGGTCACCGAGGACCTCTTACTAGTGTGAGGGCTGCCCAGGAGCGAAATCAGATGAGTGGAGGCCAGGTGGACACAAAGAAAAGCTCCCTATGAGCGCAAGCAGGCGGGGTGCCCCCCCATCCTTGAGAACAGTGCACAGTGTTTCTCCTCTCCTGGTAAAGGGGGGCAAATCAGGCACAGCCTGGAGCCACCTCCTACCTGGGCACCCCCTACGGGCACCCCCAGCTCTCCTGCAGCCTCAGCACAGCCAACAGCAGAAAGGACCTTTTAAAACACAAGCATCTTGCAGACAAAATCACCCACAGGTGGGCTCCCGCAGCAGGACAGCAGAGAAAGGCTTAGGGAGAAACAGGCTGTGTGCTCTGCACCCAGACAATGGCAGTCTCTCGACAGAAACACCCAAGAAGCCTGCAGGTCAGCTGCTTTCTCATCCTTGCAGCCAACGAGGTCCACTCGGAGGTGCCCAGACAGGTGGGCAGCCAGCAGGGCTCTGGTGCTTCCTGAATAGAACGGAAGCGGCTACGTTGCCCAATTTTTCTAATGAGCACATAACCAGAAAAGAATTAGAAGAATTAAGTTCCTGTGCATGAACAAAGGCTAATTATCAGATGAAAATAGCTTGACGGTAACCATAATCCACATATTTACATATTTTCTCTCTTTCTCATTTAACATCACGGAACAATTTATTTTAGGTCTATGTTTGGGGATAATGTCGGCTTTAAAATGAAAAGAATTCCTCAGCATTTGTGAGAAGACCATCCTCTGGTTTTCTTCACTTTAGAGTTGGCTTTTGGGAAACAAATAACACTGAAGCCACGTGAAATTCTAAACGCAAGACTGGGGAGCTGACTGGACAGGGGAGGCCCAGAGCCGCTGCTGTGCTGGAGACGTGCTTTGTCTGTGTTGTCCGACATGGAGGCCACGAGCCACATGGCTGCTCAGCATTTGATACATGCCTACTGAGACTGAAGAACTTGAGTTTTAATTTTACTTAATTTTAGTCAGTTTTAATGCAAGTGGCCACTTCAGGCTAGTGAGTAAGGCCCTGGCCAGCACAGGTCTGCAGGCAGAAGTCTGTGTGACACTGAAGAGCCCAGAAGGGTTATTCTTTGAGAATGTACTGTGATACACAGCCTCTTTGGAAGACAGTATGGAGATTCCTTAAAAAACTAGGAATAAAACCACCATATGACCCAGCAATCCCACTCCAAGGTATATACCCTGAAGAAACCAAAACTGAAAAAGACACACGTACCCCAGTGTTCATTGCAGTGCTATTTACAATAGCTAGATCACGGAAGCGATCCAGATGTCCATCAACAGATGACTGGATAAAGAAGCCATGGTACATACATACAATGGGATACTATTCACGCATAAAAAGGAACACTTTTGAGTCAGTTCTAATGAGATGGATGAACCTAGAGCCTATTATTCAGAGTGAAGCAAGTCAGAAAGAGAAATATAAACATCGTATACTGATACATATATATGGAATCTAGAAAGATGGTACTAGTGAATTAATTTTCAGGGAAGCAATGGAGAAACAGACATAGAGACCTATGGACATGGGGGTCGGGGAGGTGGGAGGGGGTGAGATGTTTGGAGAGAGTAACATGGAAATTTACAATACCACGTGCAAAATAGATAGCCAATGGGAATTTGCTGTATGACTCAGGGAACTCAAACAGGGGCTCTGTGACAATCTAGAAGGGTAGGATGAGGGGGGAGACGGGAGGGAGGTTCAAGAGGGAGGGGATATGGGCATACCTATGACTGATTCTTGTTGATATATGACAGAAAATCACAAAATTCTGTAAAGCAATTATCCTTCAATTAAAAAAATAAAGTGGCAAAAAAAAAAAATTCACTGTGAAAAGGGACTTCCTCAAGACTCTGATAACCTGAAAAGAAAGGCTTTCATTCACTCCTGGCTCACCCTCGAACTCCAGACCCCTTTTTTGCCTCCCGGTGTCTTCAAGGAGCAGATCATTTGCTCACCTTCTCCTGACCACTCTGGCCTGGAGTCTTCCCAGTCACTGTATCAAAACTGCTCTTTAAAGACCCTAGGGGCCCTCAATTTTGACACCTGGTGGTCTCTCCTCAGTTACCCAGGAGTCATGGGGTGGCTTCTTTAGCAGCCCTCCTATTTGTGGGGTGACACAGTCCCCGATCCTCTCAGTTCTACATTTGTCCCGACTAATCTACGTATTAATCACTATGTACTAATCACTACAAACAAAGTTAGTGGAGGTGATGGAATTCCAGCTGAGCTATTTCAGATCTTAAAAGATGATGCTATGAAAGTCCTACACTCAATATGCCAGCAAATCTGGAAAACTCAGCAGTGGCCACAGGACTGGAAAATGTGAATTTTCATTCCAATCCCAAAGAAAGGCAATGTCAAAGAATGCTCAAACTACTGCACAATTACACTCATCTCACACACTAGCAAAATAACACTCATCTCACACACTAGCAAAATAACGCTCAAAATTCTCCAAGCCAGGCTTCAACAGTACATGAACTGTGAACTTCCAGATGTTCAAGCTGGATTTAGAAAAGGCAGAGGAACCAGAGATCAAATTGCCAACATCTGCTGGATCATCAAAAAAGCAAGAGAGTTCCAGAAAAACATCTACTTCTGCCTTATTGACTATGCCAAATCGTTTGACTGTGTGGGTCACAACAAACTGTGGAAAATTCTGAAAGAGATGGAAATACCAGACCACCTGACCTGCCTCTTGAGAAATCTGTATGCAGGTCAAGAAGCAATGGTTAGAACTGGACATGGAACAACAGACTGGTTCCAAACTGGGAAAGGAGTATGTTAAGGCTGTATATTGTCACCGTGCTTATTTAACTTATATGCAGAGAACATCATGAGAAATGATGGACTGGATGAATCACAAGCTGGAATCAAGATTGCTGGGAAAAATATCAATAACCTCAGATACGTGGATGACACCACCCTTAGGGCAGAAAGTGAAGAAGGACTAAAGAGACTCTTGATCAAAGTGAAAGAGGAGGGTGAAAAAGTTGGCTTAAAGCTCAACATTCAGAAAACTAAGATTATGGCATCTGGTCCCATCACTTCATGGCAAACAGATGGGGAAACAATGGAAACAGTGACAGACTTTATTTTTTTGGGCTCCAAAATCACTGCAGATGGTGACTGCAGCCATGAAATTAAAAAACACTTGCTCCCTGGAAGAAAAACTATGACCAACCTAGACAGCATATTCAAAAGCAGAGACATTACTTTGCCAACAAAGGTCTGTCTAGTCAAAGCTATGGTTTTTCCAGTAGTCATGTACGGATGTGAGAGTTGGATCATAAAGAAGGATGAGAGCCAAAGAATTGTTGCTTTCCAATTATGGTGCTGGAGAAGGCTCTTGAGAATCCCTTGGACTGCAAGGAGATCAAACCAGTCAATCTTAAAGGAAATAACTCCTGAATATTTATTGGAAGGACTGTTGCTGAAGCTGAAGCTCCAATACTTTGGCCACCTGATGCGAAGAGCTGACTCATTTGAAAAGACCCTGATGCTGGGAAAGATTGAAGGTGGGAGGAGAAGGGGATGCCAGAGGATGAAATGGTTGGATGGCATCACTGACTCAATGGACATGAGTTTGAGTAAACTCCGGGAGTTGGTGATGGACAGGGAGGCCTGGCGTGCTGCGGTCTGTGGGGTCACAAAGAGTTGGACACGATTGAGCGACTGAACTGAACTGAATGTCCTCCACAATCCCATCTCTCGTCTGTGCACGAGACATCAGTATTCTCAGCATCAGTCCCCCCTTCAGCCCCAGACACCTCCAGGAATGACAGCCTGGCCCTTCATCACTCTGTCTCAGTACACGAATAGAATCCCTTTTCCTGTTCCCCAGAGCACCTGCGTAGCTCTCAGCATCCACAGCATCCCCAAGGCTCATCCCTTCTCCTCCATTTCATGCTCTTGGCATGGCCTGAGTTCAGGTCAGGTGTGTGTACGTGGAAGGTCTCCCAGTAGCCTCCCTGCCTCAGCTCCTTCCCACTTGGCCCTCTCCTGACCCTCAGGATACCACCCTGCTCGAGACCTTGCACCTGTGTGGGAGGAGGTCACAAAGGCACGGAATCAACAATGCCCTCAAAAGCCAAGGCTCCCCAGTGGGCCTCCTGCCCCCACCCCCGCTACACACCATGTTCAGATCACATACACTCTGCTGACCTCGTGTTTCCCCACGTCCACAACCCTCCCCAGAGTCATCCTGGTCGCTCTCCATAGCCAATTCTGGAGCCTCCTCTGATTCTCGAGCCCTCCAAGCCCATCCCTTCTGCTTCTCCCCGAAGCACTTTGTTCCCAAAGCTGTTCCTTATCAAAACTGAAACAGTCCTACCGAACGGAATCACAGCCAACTGTATTTGTGTCTCTATTCCCCAGCAAAATGTCAATCAAGCATGGTTCTCCTTCAGCTTTGGTTTCAGGACCTGGAGCAAAGGCTCTCCTGCAGAAAATGCTCAGTGAGCATCGCATGATCCTAAACTTCAGCAGAAAGGACTGTCTCAGGTCCTGTCTGTCATAGTCGTGGTGTGTAGGGACGGCCAGCCCAGGATGGTCCCGGTTTGCTCCAGTTACCTGGGCGTCCTCTTTGGTTACGTCCCCTTTCATTCCAGCAAGGACCTCTGTTTAAATAGTGAATTCTATGCTCACCTTAATCATAAGACCCGAGCTGTGATCATTTACCTATAAATCTTACAGAAGATCTGTTTATAAAGAGTTTAGACATTGAACTGCCTATAAGTGAGGTGATGGGTAGGTGCCCTCCCGACTTCTACTCCTGTGTGTAACAAAGTTCCAGGCTTCTGTGGTTTCCAGAAGTATCCTTGAGAGGAGTCCCAATAAAAATGCAGCTGCTTTAATTTCCTCAGCCTGGGAACAAGAGGCAACCCAGGCGGTTTTCTGTAAACTCTGATAAAGGAGAAATAAGAATGCTGAGATCTACGTGCTTCTGTGCTGACCACAGGGAACCTGCCTGGAAAAGAAAGGTTGGGGTGGGGGGGTGGAGGGACTTGGGCGGGACAGGAGCGGTGCAAACACCCGGAACCAGTGATGCCCCGGAAGGTGGGGGAGGGAGGCTTGCTGCTATAAACCTGTCAAGGAGGATGAAGGCCCAAGGTGTGGACAGTCAGGAGGCAACGGGAGAACCTGCAGACGCAGTTCTGGGCGAGAGGAGGCCCAAGGAGGAGGCGCCTGTGACGACTCTGAACAGACAGGTTAGACACAGCGTCACAGCGACACACAGCATCGATCCTGTGAAAGGTCTCCCTCTTCACGAACGGGCAGGCTTAGCACCTTCCCTTTTGCTCAAAGTTAAGCCAGCTTTCCTCTCCTACTTAGAAACAAACTACCCTTGACCCTGCAGGGCCCTCTGCACTCACCCCTCTCTGCTCCTGTCTTTCAGGCCAACATTCCCCCCCAGCACCCAGTGCGGTGAGTCCTGGGCCCGCTCATCACCCCACGGACGCTCCTGCCAGGCTCGCTGGGGACCAGCATGTCCTGCGTCTGTGGGCCGCCTCGGTCCTCCCCCCGCTGGCCTCTCCTGCCTGCAAGGATGGGGACTCTGCTCACGGTCACCCTCCAAACACACGCCCTGGCTCCCACCCTCCATGTCTCCCATTCTCTGTGCCCCCTCTGGCCCCTAGGTCCCATCTCTGTCACCAGCTCTGCCTGCACTGGCCGTGTAGGAAATGCCGGTGTCCTGAGACGTGTCTAACTACACTCACGCTCGCTGGACGACCATTGCTCCCCGGTCTCAGTCACCACCGTCCAGCTGATGACACCATTTATATTCCCCACCCATCATATTCCAGATCTGAAAATCTAACTGCCTTCTCGCGAGCACGGGGCTTGTTGTGGACACGGCCCACGCCAGAGACCCAGAGATGAAGCCAAGGATGACCAGCACCCTCGCCTCTCCATCTGGACCCTTCACACCTCCCCCTCCCCAGCCCGGTCATAGTGCCCCATGCCTCTGCTCCCCGGACCTGTCCCCTCTGTCCACCCCAGGGAGTCCTTGATTCCTCATCAATAGGACAAGCAGATGGGCCCCCGGCAAGAGGAAGGAAGGGCCAGAGTGATTGAAGAGACCGAGGGAGGCAGGACGGCTAGTCTGCAGGTGTCGAACTCGTGGAGGTCCTCGAGGGTGGGCTGAGGTCCCCAGGCTGGGGGGCCTCTTGTGACCTCCCAGGACCCTGCACAGGGCCCTGAGACTTCCTGCTTATCAGCATCAGTGGCAGAAGGGAGGCTGGGCACTGAGCTGCTCGTCAACTAGGTTTCCTGGTCCTTAGCGGCTCTCCAAAGAGGAGGGACTTGAAGTGACAGCAGGACTTGACTGCGCCCCCCAAAGCCCCGCTTCCCGCTGCCCTCCAGGCACCCAGCACTGGGCTGTCACGGCCCCGCCGCTCTGGGAAGCCACGGGGCAAAGGGCAGTGGGCTGTGTTTTTGGTTCCCTGGGTTCTGACGTGGTCTGAGTGCCATGCTCTCCCTAGGAAGGCCTGGGAAAAAGGCATTTTCCCTGCTCTGGCCGATCCTGAGTCCTTTCTTGGGATGACGGGTTGTTGCTATTAACACGGTCACCACAGACGAGGCGGCGACAACCCCCATTGCATTCTGTCTCACCCGCCGGCTTCCTGTCGTCTGGGAATGCAGGCCTCCTATTTATAATTGCATGGGTTCATTCTGGAGTTGAGGCTGAGCCCCCACCCCACCAGGGAAGAACATGAGGACACCACTACTTAGACACTGGGGCGTGGGGGTGCGTTCCTGCCACCTGGCGGGTTCCCTGTCCCCTGGGAACCCCCAGGATACAAAGGACACAGAGATCGTATGAAAGTTCCAGTGTGGCCTCCAGACGCCCAGTTCACCCTTTTCCCTGAGCCCCCGTGGGATGCAGGGAGTGTGTGCCTATGGTAACAGCCATGCTCATTAGAGGCTGATGAGCCAGGCACCACTTTTATGGGAAGAGACTGAGGGACAGGAGGTTAAACAACCTGCCGGGGTCACGGTTAGTCAGTGATGGGGCTGGGCTGTGAGCCCCCATCACAAACCCGCCTCAGCAGGCCCTGGGGTCCATCGGTGACACTGCCCCCTCCCACTCCTGCTCCAAGCTCTGAGTCCGGTAATTAATATCAAAGAATCCGCCACCCCCGTCCCCAGGGGCTTCCAAGGGGTGGCTGACACAGATCTCTAGATGTTTCATGAGCTCTGCTCTAAGTCACTGCCCACGGATGCAGGTTCCCCTTCAACACCCACGGGTTATTTCCTAATTTAATGAGGACGTAAAGAGTGTCCAGGGTGCAAACCTGGGATCTGCTAAGTGAGGGCCCCTTATTGTGGGGAACAAGGCTGGTTTTGGCTCGCCCCCCTCCTGCCCTGAGGCTCACACTTACTCAGGGTTCTCCCAGAGCAGGAACCAGACAGCAGCCTTGGACTGAAGGGTGAGTTCTCCATGCAGGGCCTGTAACCCTTCTTTCGCTCTGGGTGCCTTTGGCACTTCTAAGGAAACCTGCAGACTCCTTCTCATGGTAACATTTTAAAGTGGAAATAAAGGATGGCAAAGAAAACTGATAATGTTGAAACACACTTATCAAAAATAGTTAGAAGACACATGTGCAATGTAAAAGTATATGTGACTTTTTGTTTATGTATTAAATAGCAAAACTAAGTGGACCACCAGAATTTTGACTCAGTGATGAGGAAAAAAAAAAACAAACACCCTTTTGTGGTATTGCAGCTATCCTGATGGGAGAGGAACATGTCCACAGTTTTAAGCAGTGGACGAAGTCACAGACACTGACCATCCTACTGTGGTTTGCTACCTGTATTCACAAAGAATAACATGATAACACTCGGGAAGAAGTCTGGGAAGACAAAGGTCTCCCATCCGAGTTCACGGACCCTCTGGAACTTCACCTGCAGACTTTTTGAGCCCCAGGTAAAGAGCTAGTGAAGGGAGGAGGCAAGGGTTTGGGAAACTGCAGGGAGTGCCTGTCTGCACTCAGAGGCAGACCTCATGTCCAGAGAGCCCTGTGGTCCTGGCAGTCCTGGGAATCAGCCTCAGAGAATCTTCCCAGATGCTCTGATGCTCAAATAAAGCTGCTTCTATTTTCTCCCAGGACACCCTCAAGTGCTCCGCGAGATTTTCTCAAGCATTCCCAATAGCCAAACCCGTTATTACTAATTTACTAGCAAAATTTCTGATGAGACAGGCTGACAACAGCTTGACAGGATCCACTGACCTGGGTGGACGCTGCAGGACACAGCCCTTGGAAGCGGGTGGGAGTTAGAGGTGGCAGCCTTGTTGGTGGGGGGCTCAGGTCTGAACTGCAAGGCTGCCCACTGGCCCAAGTGGTCCCCAGAGCTGGCCCAGGGCTGAGAGTGACCTGGGGGTCTTGCATCAGGGACCACAGCGGTGAGGGGGAGCCAACTTCCGAGAGCTGCGACAGGTGAGGTGGGGACACCAGGTCCCCAAGGGGGACCGTTGCTGGAAGCAGGAGGTCAATAGTTTAGGGCAGTTAGTTGGCAGGACATTGAGCTGTGTCCACCACCTACAACCTGTGCTCCAAGATCCTCGACCAGAGAAGCAAGTCGGACGCTGGAAGCCTCTGCTCAGTGGCCTCAGCCTCTGGTCCAGGGGCATCTTTGAGAATCACAGGCAAGAGTGGACTTTTACCTGGAAAGACCCAGAAGCCATTCCCATTCTGTACACAGCTTCAGGAGCTTCCACAGCCCTCTGACCTGAGCCCACCTGTCCCCAGTCTCAGACTGGAGACCCGCAGGGCCGCCCCGCAGCCATGGGCTGCCAGGCTGAGGGCTGGTCACATTCCCGCAGGACACAGAGGCAGACAGCCAAACCACAGGAAACTGGTCGGGACTGTCCCAGGCCTGGCTCTGGAAAAGGCCACTCTTCCTGGTGTCCTTGGGGGAGGTGGACGGTCACAGACACCATCCATCTTCCTTGCTGTAATGGGGACACTGCCTTCCTGCCCCAAGCGGGGCTCCCCAAGAGCCAGCCCTGTTATTTCAGGCTTCATCTCTACATGAGCAATAAATGCAGAGAGCCTGGGCCTGGGCAACTTAATTGGTACCATCATGGCTTTAATTCTAAGCTGCTTCGTGCCAGCTCCAGCCCAGAACTACCCTTTGTGATTTCCACTTGGACGGAGCCCTCTGTAGGGAGGGCCATCCTTGTGCAGAAAAGGGGCAGTGTGTGTCCTGGGCTGAAGGTCCAGCAGGTGAGGCTGCTGCTCGAAGGGGCTTCTCAGTGTGGGAGTACCTGATTCAGGCATCCGGGTCTCAGCTGGAAGGGTTGGGCGTGAACACGGGTGCTCCCGGCACCCCAGGGGAACAGGAGGCATGGAGGACCTGCCTGATGGTGCTGGTTGTGTGTCTGTTCTCCAGAGATGGATGGGCAAGGAGAGCACTGGGAATCTAACCCACTGATTAGGGGATGCTTACTAAGGAGGCTGGACTCTCCAGGGGTGCTAGGGGTGAAGAACCTGACTGCTAATCCAGGAGACTTAAGAGACACAGGTTCAATCCCTGGGTCAAGAGGATCCCCTGGAGAAGGGCATGGCAACCCACTCCAGTATTCTTGCCTGGGAAATCCCATGGACAGAGGAGCCTGGCGGGCTACAGTCCCTGGGGTTGCACAGAATCAGACACTGAAGCATCTTAGCACACTGCACACATTAATGAGGTTGGTGGAAGGCTCCCGGGGTCGCGGGGAGGTCAGTGAGGGTCAGCAGACGGAGCACCAGTTAGCAGACAACCCTCATCTGTGCTCCCGTCTTCTGGAGACTAGATTTGAGTGACAAGACCATTGTCTGTGCAGTGCCGTTCAGTAACCACTCTGCCCACCTTGTGCCGGTTAAGGGACGGGGGCTCATATACTGGAGTCCAAGGGTGACCGCGAGTGACAGAGCCACACGGGACACTCTGCAGAGCTGACACGGCACACGGCTCACCTCCCCCCGGCTCAGGCTCTGATGGGCAAAGTGCCAGGGCCACCTGCCCACTGACTGACCGGAGCATTGCCGGGTGGGGCTTCGGGGACAAGCCTCGTGGATGCTGGGGGCCACGCCCAGCCTCCCCTCCTGGCAGATCCGAGGTGTGGCCCTGGCGAGCTGTCACCTTGCAGCCCTGCTTTTCTCACCCATCACGTGCAGGATAGCCTGGGCCACCTCTAGGACCCACGCATCCCCGCACTCGCAGGCCGAGGAGAAGCCCGCCTCCCGCTTCCCTCAACATGGTGCGGCCCTCACCCCAGCCCCCGGGAGAGTAAAATTCTCAAGGTCAAACGCTTTTCCCACTTGTGCGAACATGTGGGAGGGGTGGAGACAGTCGCTCTAACTCCTCTAAAGGCCGCAGGAGCTAAATAAAGATTTCTGATCATCAGCCCAGGACAACCTATCATCACTCTCTGTGGACAAATTGTACCGCGTGTCAGAGCACACGGGAGTCGCACGCTAATTCACCAGTCAGGACCCAGAAAATTGTAGAGTACAGGCACCTCTGCCGCTCCTCGCGTCCTGCCAGGCCGGCCCGCCCTCCATCTGCTTAAAGGGACATGCCTGCCAAAGAGAGGCCCTGGATGGAGGCCGTGGTTTAAAAAAAAGCACTTTGTGAAGACCCCAGTTGAATAGGCACATTTCCGTGACATTTATACGTAAATAACCAAAAGAGGAAAATGGTATTTTCCTTGCTGGGTCTCCCGGGGTTCCCCAGCATGCTAGAGGTTGTTGCCTAAATGAGACCACAAAACCCCTAAGTTCATGTAGTGAACACAGGACTGACTGAGAAGAGACATGAAACTCACCAGAGGTCTGATGGCTGGAAAAGAAAGTGACCCAACAGACAAATCCAGGACTTGCAGGCTCCCTGGCTCTCCTAACGGTGGTGGTGGTGGCAGGAGGTGTCCTGCCCATGGGAGGGGTTTTCATCATGTTATAGTTATTTAGAATCACCAGGGCAGGATGGCCACAAAAAGCAGACCAAGTTTTCCCCAGTTTACTGTTACTGTTGAAATCTCGGTGTGCGCTTAGCACTTGCTGCCCACTGCCTGGGATGTCCTGATGGGAAAGCACTTGTAAAGGCCTGCAGGCGGGAGAGGCCATGGGGGTTTCTGAACCTGTGCCCCCTACCAGGCTCATGGCACTGGGTCCCCTCCACTTGTGGGGCCAGCACCCTCGGGGCACCCAGAGCCCTCCTCGCAGGCTGGTTTCTACTTTCCCGACTGTGTTTCTCCCTCTAGGATCGTCCACCAGACCCGGTGCTTCACTCCTTCTGCAGAGTCACTAACCCACTGCGATGCTCAGCGGCACGGTTTCCAGTCTCATCATTACAACTGGAAAGAACACAAGTGCAAAGACTGGCAGGTGGTATCAACAAATGCTGGCTGCCTGGAGGTCACAGCCTAGCTCAGCTGAGGACCACCCCGCCCCACCCTCTTCTCGGCTCAGACCAAGACAAGCCTGCCAGTTAGGCACCCCGGCCCCTGAGCTCAGACACTTGTCTGGAGGTCCCCAGATGGTCTCTTGGCCAAGGCCCCCCAAGGAGGAGGGCCCCAGATCCTGTTCTGAGGGTGGCGTGGAGAGGCAGAAACGCAGACACCTTGTTCTGCACTCTTCCTCCTGCACATGGGCTGCGAGACCCTGGGCGTTCACGGCATCTACGTGAACCTCACTTTGCTCAGTGGTGACGTGGGGGACATGGCCTCTCTCGTGGGTGTGAGCTCAGGACCACAGACAGTGCTCAGAGCACAGAGCTGGGATGTAATTTTCCAGTCATTCCTCGCTGTCTCCCCACAACCAGAAAGGCACTTAGAATGATACTGATGGTAAATGACATAAAACTCTAATTCCCTCGAGTCAGGGCCTGGGGAGTGGGGTCAGAGGGTGCTGGGCAGGGTCATTCTTGGAGGCCGTGTGCAGGTCGGGGCCCTGTGGTCAGCACCAGGCTCGTCTGCCTCTGTCCCCCTGCTGCCCTCACCCTGCGGGCACAGCCACGGCTACATCCTATCTCAGTAGCTCTGCTGAGAACGCCCCCAACTTGCCAGGGTGAACTGGACTCAGATAGAAGAGGGCACTGAAGGGCACCTGCAGGGTCCCCAGGCTACATCATTCTTCCTCTTGTTGGCTGGGCTCCAGGCCCCTCCTCGAGCAGCACACCAGCTGGGGAGCGGCCCCCTAATTGTTACACTGTGCAGAGTGTGACAGCCTGGACAGCAGAAGGCCCCGCAGAAAAGGCCAGGTTAGCCCTGTGATTGCTGTCACCCGTCTCCAGTGGGGTGGGCGGGCAGGGAATGCTGGCCCCCTCTGCCAGGCAGGCTGCAGGCAGGGGCACCCGCTCCTGGGGATGGCATAGCCCAGAGCACAGGATCCCAGTGGACCCCTGCTCTGCCCAGCGTTTGGGGGTTGGCCCAGCCCTCCTCTGGTCTCCTCACAAGTGGGCACACACACTGCCTGGGTGGGGTGCTTGTGACCTGCAAACCACCCTCAAGCACAGGAAGGGGGCAAAGGCTCTCTTCCATCACACCCCGCCTCCTGTCCTCGGGCAGAGTTAAGAGGAACGTGGGCTGGAGAGTGATCGAGAGAAAGTGAGTCTGATTCTGTCACCTGCTGAACCACTTCCCACGGCTCCCACAGCTGCCCACAACAGTCCTCTCCTGCCCGCCACCCAACTCCCAGTGTACACAGCCCACCACCATCCTCCCACTGTACACAGCCCACCACCA
>NW_024070213.1:11331424-11348683 GCF_014754425.2 Oryx dammah
CCTCCCACTGTACACAGCCCACCACCATCCTCCCAGTGTACACAGCCCACTGCCAGCCTCCAGGCTCTGCCCAGGTCACCCTTTCTCCAGCTCATCCCAGAACAGGCTCCTTCCTGCCAGTGGGTGCAGGGTCACTGAAGAAGCCCCGGTCCCCATCACATCATGCTATTTTATTCACATTCCTGGTATTTCCATCGCTCACTGTCTATTACGATGAAGGTAGATGCCAGGAGAGAAGAAACCCCTTTCTGCTACTCAGGATGAGCACAGAGCCGGCACGTGGAGACTGAATGGATAGACAGTGACAGGCTTGTCACTGAAGCAGGAAGCGCGAGGCGCTCAGGTGAACGGTGGGGTCATGGACCCGCCTCCGCTAAAAACCTTTAGAAAACAGTGGGTGTCCTTCCCATGGGGCAGGGTCTGGGCTAACATCCCACGTTGCCCTCCACGTGCCCCAGGCCAGGTCCCCACGCCCCACAGATTGGGACCACATGTCTTTTCTTTGGAGGATAAGCCAGGAGGGCCCTCAGATGACTTGCTGTCTCCCCCGGGCTGCTTCTCTGTCAAGGGTTCATGCTGCTCATGGGCCTCTGGGGTCCGCTCAGAGCTCTGAGCACGTGGCTCAGGGGTGGGTCTCTGCGGCTGATGGGACTGTCCCCTGCAGCATGCAGGCCTGGTGGACACAGTGCCAATGGTGGCTGGTCCTAGAAGGGGGATAGGAATGGACCCTCCAAATACGCCTTCATCTGATGAAGACATTAAAGTAATATATGCCAGTGCATTGTTTAGGTTAGAGAAAGTGCATGCGTAATTGTCATTATTTTGGTGACACAGGGGAAGGAAGGCAGGTGGGAAGGACTGGGTGGGTTGTGGGGAAATGGGATGTTTTTCAGTTTTGCTCATGTCCTCTCCCAGATTAACAAGAGATCACAGAAGCCACCACCCCGGGGGAATCTGCTGGCCTCTTAAGGTAAGAAGTCAACCTGACGTTGCTATAGGAACCAGATTCCTCCCAGCGCCATGGCAACCAGCTCCAGAGAGTGTTAGGCACACAGCCTGCTCTCACTCCACCTCAGAGCTGGGAAGAGGGCAGCGGAGGTAGGAGAGGGAGGGGTGGGCGGGTCCTTCCTAAACCAGTGAGCCGCCAGCCAGCTCGGCTCAGTGAGGCTCCCTTCAAACTGAGAAGATCACGGAAGGTGAGTGCCTCCATCAGAATGGTCCAGAGACACTGGGGCACCCTCAGACATCTGGGGCCCGTCCTTGGTTTTCCATGTCGTAAACCGTCTGTTGAAATCACAGTGAGGTGTCACTGAGGAAGGTTTCCTCCTTGGGCAAAGAAAACAACCAGACAACCAACAAAACAAACCTCACCATGGGCCATTCTAAGGCCAGAGACCATTTCCTTTTGAATTTCCATCATGAGATTCTAAGTGACAATTAACCTCGTCCCCAGATATGAGCAGCTGAAGATGGATAGAAAGAAATTGCAGGCCCTGCTTCCTTAGAGACTTAACGACCTGGATCAAGTTACCTGGTCAGGTGATGGAGTTGTCCTGCCACCGGTCCTAACAGCCTGTAATTTAATTCCACGAACGTCAACAGTACAGCCCAAGGTTGTAGGTAAGGGAGTTAGCACCTGGCACACACCTTCCATGTGCTGTGGGTTCACGGCTGCTGGCCTTCCATGCCATCAAGTCACAGGCTCTGTAAAACCTCCTGATGCCCTGCTGGTGACCTAAAGCAGTGGCTCTCCCAGCGTGACCTGGACCAGCACTTCAGCATCACCAGGAGCTTGTCAGGAATGCAGAATCCCAGGCCTCCCCTCCAGACTGTCCCCATCAGAAACGGGGTGAGGCCTGGTCTGTCCTGGCAAGCTCCTCACCACCTCCTGCTCAGCCTAGGTTGAGAACCTCTGACCTCATAGCCACCTCACCTCGAGGCAGCAGACCCAACCGGCACCCAAGGCTGCTTCTTAAAGCGCAGCTCCTATGCATGAACACCCGTGGTGGATTCATGTCAATGTATGGCAAAACCAATACAGAATTGTAAAGTAAAATAAAAAATAAAAAATAAAAAAAAAGGAATAAATAATCCTGAAATACTTCAAAGTGCAGTAAACACTATACAAGGAAATATTTTGAGAAAGAAGAATCAGAAGGATAAGCTGAGTCACTGAGTCTATACCAGAATATTGCTTGGGTTTCAATCACTTAATGAAAATGTCTGTGTCCTTCATAAAAATACAGCAGAAGTTATGACCACTTATGCTGTTGGATGTCCCATGTTTAAGGATTTTAATAATAAATTTCTACTTAAAATATTCCAGTCCTTTCTCCAATTCTCCGCAAAGATTTGCTTACCTATATATATATTTTTGACATAATAATCAAAAGACTAAAGACCTGTTTACAACCCAAGTATTTCAATATATTCAATTTTGAAGTTTAAAAGACCCAATTCTGTCAAATGGAATCCATTCTATTTAATAAAAAAATTTTTGAAACTTTGTTAAACAATACTTTACAGGACAAATAAGAGAAGGAACTGCTACATATGTACCAGGAATATACGTGGTACATATAGCATGATCAGTAATAATTTAGAAATAAATGTTCAAAAAAAAAATAATAAAGCGCAGCTCCTAGCCTACAGGCAATGAATGCTCTGGTTTCCTTTCTCTTTAAATGCAATCGTTAGTCAGTCCCCTTCCATTTCTATTTTTTGAGCCTGAACACAGAAGTTTGCTAATAATAAACTTATCTCATTAGTTTTGGTCCAGAACATTTACTCAAGCTATTGAATATATTTGTATGTCATACAGAAAATGTGATAGTATGCATTTATATTTTCCTTTTAAATTTTGTTTATTATGCTGTGTATATGTTTTATATCCTACTATTAATGTACTATGAGCATCTTGACTTGTAAGCTTTAGAAACACATTTTTATTAGTCCATCACATGAATTATAACACCATTTATTTAAACACTCCCCCTTTGATCTTAGGTTATTTTCAATTTTTTTTTGCTGTTATACATAATGCTGTAATGAACATCATTGCACATAAATATAAATCTTTCCATAATTATTTTCTAGCCTAGATTCCTAGGAGGAAAACTATTGGTAAAAGCATAGGAACATTTCAAAGGTCTTAATATGTATTACCAAACTGTTTCTAGAAAGGCTATAAATTTTCCTATTTCTACCATAGTGTATAAGAGCTCATGTCACCAAAACTTTTGCTAATATCTTGTTTTTTTAAATAAATCTTTGTTAATAAGTGAAAAATAATATCTTGTTTTAACATTCATTTCGTTTTTTACCAGTGAAGCTGATTTTTAAAACATATGTGTTGACGAATGTGCAGTTTACGTTTGTAAATAAATCTGTTTATGCCCTCTGTCCGTTTTTCTAATGGAGGTATGAATGTTTATGTTACCGATTTCTAAAGCTCTCCTTCTAAAACAGAAATATTAACTATGCTCTATCATTTTTTAAAAAATAAATATTTTCTCAGTTTGCTTTTGTCTTCTTTTCTGACATTTCTGTGTAAAAGTTTTATATTTTTATGAGTTGAGTCTTCTAACCTTTTACTTTGTGTTTTCTCCTATTACTTCGGTATTTTAGAAGTCCTGTCTAATTGTGAGATCAGTTAATTATTCATTTCCCCCTAATTTTGATTATTATTTTACATGTATTCAGTTCAGTTCAGTTCAGTCTCTCAGGCGTGTCCGACTCTTCGTGACCCCATGAATCGCAGCACGCCAGGCCTCCCTGTCCATCACCAACTCCCGGAGTTCACTCAGACTCACGTCCATTGAGTCCGTGATGCCATCCAGCCATCTCATCCTCTGTCGTCCCCTTCTCCTCCTGCCCCGAATCCCTCCCAGCATCAGAGTCTTTTCCAATGAGTCAACTCTTCGCATGAGGTGGCCAAAGTACTGGAGCTTCAGCTTTAGCATCATTCCTTCCAAAGAAATCCCAGGGCTGATCTCCTTTAGGATGGACTGGTTGGATCTCCTTGCAGTCCAAGGGACTCTTAGTAACTCCTTAATCCATAGTAATTCGTTTTGGCTAAATGCATAAGGTAGGCGTTTGTGTGTGTGCTCTCAGTCGCTTCAGTCGTGTCTGACTCTTTGCAACCCCATGGACCGTAGCCCACCAGGCTCCTCTGTCCATGGGATTTTCCAGACAGGAATACTGGAGTGGGTTGCCAGGCCTTCCTCCAGGGGATCTTCCCAACCCAGGGACTGAACCCAGGTCTCCTGCATTGCAAGCAGGCTCTTAACCGCTGAGCCACCACCTATGAATTCTTTTCAGGCCAGCTGAATAGAGGAGGCAGGCCTCTTTTTCTGGTGCATGGGATCTGCCACATTGGAGATACAGCAGGGTGGAGCAAACTTTCTTCTGGCTCTGACCAATGCCCTGTTTTAGGGTTCTGGCCTTCTGATGTTAAAATGCTGCTACTGCACACAAGGTTATTCTGGACACATTTCTTTTCAAAACTCTGCTGTACACCAGCAAATATCATGACTAGACTTTGTTTCCTAGACGTTTTGTTTCACTGCTGTGTCTGTGGGTTCCTTTAGGCATACCACTTAACTACAGGGATAGGTACGTTGTCTCATACAAGAAACAACCCTCTCCTCACTGGAATTCTTCTCATGTTTTTCTGCCCATTTATCCTCCCAATCAGTACTTTCGCCAAGTGTCCTTCTTCCCATTTCCCTCCCCCGCAAAAAAAAAAAAAAAAAAAAAAAAAAACCAACAAAAAAAACCCATCCTGGGCTGTTGATTGGATTTAAAGTTATGAATTAATTTGGAAAGAGTTGGCATCTGCACAGTGTTCAGTCTTTCCTATAGAAATATGACTCATTTTTATTTATTCAAACTGTCCTTCTATGTCTTTCAGTTAACTTTAATTATGTCATGTATTCTGATGCATTTAATTTTTGGTATATAAAAAAGACACTGATTTTTGAAAATATTTATGTCCTATCCAGCCACTTTTCTGAGTGCCTTTAAGTTCTTACCATTTCCAGTTAGATTTTCTAAGACTGTAAGCCGTTGTTTGCAAATTCTGACAATTTTCTCTCTTCGTTTTCACTTCCTGCTCTGCAGCATCCCTAGGGTTTCCATGGGGATGATTGTCACTGGTTCCAGCCTCCGTCCTCCCTTGGTTTTTGATTTTAAAGGAAAGGCCTCCTGGTCTTCACCATTTAAGTGATTGTTGTTGGCTTGAGATTATTGTTCAGTCACTCAGTTGTGTCTCACTCTCTGCGAACCCATGGACTGCAGCACACCAGGCTCCCTTGTCCTTCACTATCTCCCGGAGCTCGCTCAAACTCATGTCCATTGAGTTTGTGATACTGTCCAACCATCTCATCCTCTGCCATCCCCTTCTCCTCCTGCCTTCAACTTTGTGCTTTATCACATTATGTTTTGAGACACATACTGGATTTTATCACATGTGGCATTAGTTTTTAGTTGATTTACTGATATGACATACTATAGTAATAAATTTCCCAATATCATATAGTCCTTAGGCTCATTGGTTGTATCCCATCTAATTGTGAATCCACTGGATTCAGTTACTTTGCATCTGTGTCCATCTGCAAGACTCATAAATGTGTGTGTGAGACGTCTTTGTTAGAACAATGCTACTTTTACTAAATAAGATTTTTAACTTTAATCTTGTTATGCTTTTCAGAACAACCTCTCTAAAATTGAAGTTTGTATTTCTCCAGAAAATTGCCATGGAGCAATTTTTGAGCATTCATTCTTTTAACCTTGACATCTCTTTGTACATGCAATGTTTCATTATTAATTTTATTTTCTCTTTTTCATTTCTGACCTTTCCAGAGGTCACCTAGTTTTTATTTCCTAGCCCTGACTCCCTGACATATTTATCAAGTCCGCTGTTACACTGTTTCCTAAATTAATTAACATTAATTTTATTCTAGCCTTTCTGCATCACTTTGCTTTTTACTGTGTATCTTGTGCAGAATATGATTGAGTTTTGGTTTTTAACTTAAATCTGAGAATCTTAGACTTTTAATAAAAAGCACTTAACCTACTTACATATTTTACCACAGTTGATAGGTCTGACCCTTACTTTTGCTGTTTGATGTTTCTGGATATTTTTGTGCATGTTTATTTTCTCATTTTTTATTTCATAGACTATGTTTTAGCCTCAATATTTTGAAAGTAGAAAACCTGATTTTTAACTTTTATTTTTATTATATACCTATGCTACAGAAACTTCCATAATTTAAGAAGTCCAAAAGAAAACCAAAGCTCATGGCTCCCCTCTTTAAGACAAGTATATTTAATGTATTTCAAATGCTTCTGGCACCCACTATTTCCTTGTCATTATTAATTTAATCTTGTATCATATATACAGTTTCTTATCGTGATAATTTCTGAATATAGTATTTAAGAATAACTTCTAATTTCTATTTTGTAACCAGAGTTAGCATAGTTTTTTTTTATTAATAATATTAACAGTATTGATAAAAGCTATAATGTATTGGGTACTTGCTATGTGTCAGGAACCACATAAGGCACTTAACCAATTTTTCCTACATAATTGTATAGAAATTCCATTTTCAGTGAGGTTCATAAACGTTAAATAACTGTTGGTAGCCCCACAGTCAGCACGGGGCAGAGCTGGGATTCATCTGCTGGTCTGTAATCTCGAGTTCATGCTGTTCGTTACTGTGCACTGGCTCGGCTTCATCAGGCTCAGCTCACCACTGGCCCCTCTTATACCACCCTGAGTCCTTGATTCTGATTCGCTGCAGGAAACATTAAGGATTAATTGACTCACTGTCCCAGGAGAACAGGAATGGTATGTTTTCAGAAACTTTGTATCTTCACATCTTTATAACATCTTTCTGTATTAATTACATCTTATTTAACAACCCAGTTCTTTGGGGCCTGTCAGGCAGCTCACATGTGGAATGCAGGCCAGGAGTGTGCCTCTCAATCCCCCTGTTCTCGGGGTGAGCAGTCCACTTGTTCTCCGATGCATGTTCTTTATTGATCTGTAATCTACAATGTGATTGCCATTGCCATTCAGTTGCTGAGTCATGCCCAACTCTTCTCGACCCCATGGACTGCAGCACACCAGGCCCCTCTGTCCTTCACTGTCTCCCCGAGTTTGCTCAGACTCATGTTCATCTAGTCTGAGATGCCATCCAACCATCTCTTTCTCTGTCGCCCCCTTCTCCTCCTGCCTTCAGTCTTTCCCAGCACTGGGGTCTTTTCCAATGAGTCGGCTCTTCGCAACAGGTGGCCAAAGTACTGGAGCTTCAGCTTCAGCATCAATGCTTCCAATGAATATTCAAGGTTGATCTCCTTTAGGATTGACTGGTTTGATCTACAGTGTGATTGCCAATTTAAAACTCATTGGCACACTTATGGGTGTGTTTTACTTGGAAGTTCTAAGGAAGCTCATCAAGCAGGTTTGGCCTGCTGTCATGTTAAGAAGCTAGTGGACCTTCTAAACACTGTTTTCCTATTCATGGCATCCTTTATCTCTTCCGACTTTGCATCTTCCACAAATTGGACATGTCCGTTTTGCAGTATCAGTGTAGACTGTTGACCAGGTATGAGCCCCTGGCATTGAATTACAGACTTCACTCCAGACTGACATCCATCTATTAATCCACATTCTTTGATCAGAGTTTGCCAACCGATTATAAACCTACTTTCTATATTTTTCACAAAGAAATCATGATAGATGTTCCTAACTGCCTTATTAGAACCGATGCTATCTTAAAAATCCCTTTGAGCCAAGCCTAGTAACCCCACACAAAAAGAAAATCCTAAAATTACTGATTTCTTCTGAAAACACAGATGTGCCCTCTCCCAGGGAACCGGTTCCAAGTGTCTGCCAGGGAGTACATTAAGCTCATTCTGGACTTCAGAAAATAAAAATGTCACCTCCCTGGTGCTTGCAGCTGTGCCATCGACTCACTGAGCTCACAGTAGAATCTCTAAGGAGACAGGAAGAGATTTGTCCAGTCTTTAGGAGAGGACTGGTTGAGACAGATGTGACCCCTTTAAAAGGGGCCAATCCTAAATGTGCGCCTGCCCAGCCCCTCTGTGCCATCCCTGCTGTGTGTTCTGGCCAGGGCATCCTCACTGTGGAAGGCTGAGCACCCCCATCATTGCCTCAGGAGCCCCCATGGGTGTCTGTGTTTCTTCAAGTCTCTGCTGGACTGGCTCCTCCCAAACCAGCATCCCTTCCAGAGACTCACGGAGTCACAAGACTGATCTCTTCTCTGCAGTCACTGAAGCATCCTTTCCCGATGTCCGTGGGCTGTGTCGTGCGGGCCTGTCTCTCCTGAGGGGAGTGGGAGCCTGAGACCATCACCCACTCCTGCCGTGATGGCCTCACACCAGCCCTTCATCCTCACTCAGAGTCCTCACTCAGAGTCCTGCACGGCTGCCTGGCCCCACTCTCCTTTCTGAGGCTGAAACTCCGGGAATCCGTGGTGAGAGGACATTTAAATGCTCTGCTTTTGGACAGAATGATTCTTCTAGCAGAAGCAAGCCTATTTCCCTCTGCATCTGTTTTATGAACTGTAGTAAAGAAATCACTATGCAGACCTTTGTGTACTTGGGCAGACTGTGGAGCGTTCCCACCACACAGCTCACGTTCCTTCCTCTCTGCTCCTCACTAAGCCTGCGTGAGCCCTCCACGCTCAGTTTCATGGGTTTACAAAACACTGTGGAACTTGCTTCCATAGTCACTCCAACCGCTCTCACTGAGATGCATCTTGGAAACCCAACCCTCAATGCCCAGGCCTGAGGTGCTGACAAGTTGTGCCTGTGAATGCTGCATTACCCCCTTTGCAAGAACACTTCTCACATGCATTACTCTACCATAGACCTTAGGCATTATTCTTAGGCATTCACCTAGAGACCTACAGAATCACACCAATTATGGGAGGAAAAGAGCTAAAAGGGGCCATCTGCCTTTACTCTGATTTCACCTCTGACTGAGGTCTGAGGACTTACCCTGGAAGCACAGACTCTGGGGCTGGGGCTGGGACAGCTGGCTGACGAGTCAGGGTTGGCCTCAGAAGAAGCCAGGACTGGTCTGCACTCTCTGCTGACCCAGGTCTCAGTGCCCCGGGTCCGGTGTGGCTGGACTCCCAGCAGGCAGTGGGGCTGACTGCTGTCAGCACCGTCTGGCCCTCTACCCACCCCTTTAGTGGCCGCTCCCAGGAACACACAGATCCTATTCATCCTCACGACTCCCTTGCCTGTCTCTTATCTGGAAGCCCAGGAGGGTGACAAGCCCTCCAGGGTTGAGAGCCCTCAGGGTATTGTCTGCGACCTCCTACATACACATCACGGTCCTTCTTACTTAGAGGTCACCTCCAGAAGGAAGGGACCCCAGAGGCCAGGAGGGTGGGGGTGGACCTGATGGATGCTGGATGAGCGTAGTGGAAGGGAGAGGAGCAGGGGTGACATTTCTGACGGGTCCTGTGAGCACTGTGACTTGTGCAGAACAGGCCACAGCAGTATAGAGCCAGCTCGCAAGAACACAGGTTTTACAAAACCAGGAGTATAGGAGTGAGACAGAGGCACAGGATCAGATCATTCTCCTGTGTCCTGAGATCTTCCGAGCTCATCATTAGAGCAGCCAGGGGGACTTCCAGGAGAACTGGAGGCTCTCCAAGGTGGCTCGTACCCTGGTCCCACAGGAAGTCCTGGGGACAGACGGGGCTGAGAGTCTGCCAGTGAAGGGACATGACATGGAAGCAAGAGGTTGGGTGGCTCCTGGGCTGAGGGCTGCAGCCCCTGGGGAGCTGAGGTGTGAAAAGACAGGTTTTCAAGATCTCAGCTCCCCCTGGAAGGAGACAGAGCATCTCAGGGCCTGACACCAACTCCCCAGCCATGATCACATGTGACTAACAGCACCTTCCACCACTGGGAGCGTTTTCAGGAAGGAACCTCTTTTATGCAAAGGTTTCCTGGGGGTGAGAAACCATCTCTTACAAACCAGTTCACACCTGGGGAGGAGGGAGCCCCCCCTGCCCCACCAAGTCTGCCTGGGCTGGCGACATGAGCCGGCAAGCCACCTGGCCCCGATCACCTCTCCCTTCTGCCCATCACATCGTCTGAGCCACAGGAGGGAGAGAAGGGCCAGAGGCTGGGCACAGGTCACACGGAAACAAACATGCTTAACTTGTGACACGCCACCTTCTCAAGAACAGGTAGCGTACCCACCACGTACTCCACACAAAGTGCCACAAGACTGGGGTTTACCTTCCAGAAGGCTGCAGTCCGCCTGGGGAGGACTCAGGAACACTCACACACACTCAAACACACACACACACACACTCTCTCACACATACACACTCACACACACACACACACACACACTAAGAGGAGACCAAATTAAGCCCTGAATGGGGCTATCTTGGAATACACTCAGTGATGTGTCAAGGAACGTCAGGAATAACGTGGCTGTCTCCACGGAAGAGGAAGGATGTCAGTGGGCTATGAAGACAGCGGGATCCAGAGGACGAGGGAGGGGCGGGCACCCAGGCTCTGATCACACAGACCCCAAGCCCGCACCGTGACCAGAGACGCGTACATGCTCCATGCTCGGCCCGGGTGTGACACTAAGCGCCCCAGCCAGCCTGCGGTGTCCTGTCCTCAGGTCCCCACCCCCAGAGCATGTGCAGTGCCTGGGTGGATGCACACACACACTCAGAGTCACCACTCTGAACACCCATGCTGGGCAGATACTCAGTAAGACACCTTGAACTCAGGACTTCCAGACCTATGAACAGCCTGTGAGAGAGATGACTATTCTAGCTTACAAGTGAGGAAGTGAAGACTGGGTCCAGGTCATGGTTAATCAGAGGCAGGGCTGGCAGCACACCTTGTCCAGGTCCTTTCCTGTGCTGTTATGCCGAAGGCCTACTGCTCGACAGTTTAGCAACAACAGTGCTATCCAGGCCACCCGTTGCCCTGACCTTCACTCTGACCATCTAAGCCAGCCTACCTGCAACCCACATGTGACAATCAGGACTCGACTCAGCTGCATAAATGAAATAACAATAACAGTAACTTTATTTTTCCTCCCAGTAAAGCCGTTTTCTAAAGGGAGGTGGGTGGGGATGGCAGGTGCACAGCCATCAAGACCCAGGCTCTCACCGTTCTGCTTCACTGACCCCAAGGCTTGGCTTCCATCTTATGGTCTAACGTGGCTGCCAGAACTCCAGCCATTATGACTGCATTCCAGGAAGCAGGAAGGAGGAAGAAGGGAAGAAAAGGGGCTCACCTTTCCCCTATAAGGAATGTTCATTAAATTATAGCATACAGTTTTTCTCTCTCATTGGCCAGAAATCGTCACCAAGCCTACAGGACATGGGAAAAATCTAATTCTTTTAGCTTTTGTAGCAATGTACCCAGATGGAAAGCAGGCTTCAGTTACTAAGGAGGAAGACTAGATCAAGTGCTGGGGCAGACAACTTGAAATTTTTTTTTTATACTACAGTTCTGTAAGTATCAGGGTGTGGTGAGTTTCCAACAGCTCAGAAGCAAAGTTAATAATTTCCCCTGGAGCCTTTCCTTCCTTTTTTCCCTCCCACCCTCCCTCCCTCCTTCCTTCCCTGCCTCCCTTTCTAATACCTCTGTGGTCTGGAACTCAGCAGGGATAAAGCAAATTAAGGCCATGAAACAAGGATCCCTCAACATTCCTAATTCTCCCACAAACAGCAAGCTTTGAGTCCAGGCTCCACATCTAAAACACACAAAAAAACTGTCCCAAGGCCAAAGACCAGGCGGGCTGTGTAGCTGGTACACATCCACCAAGCGCAGGAAAGCTTGCCAGTGGTCAGAGTGGCGAGTGGCAGGCTGCCGCGTGGCCAAGCCAAAGGACACAGGCCTACGGTGTATCTTCCTACCCGCTCCAACTCCCAAGACGAGTGACACAAAGAAAAATATCACTGCATTTAAAATGCTCCTCTGTCAACTTTCGAACAGTCTGAGTTCTCTCTGAGCATGTCAATTCCTCAAATGGCCAGCAGGGGCAGAAAGGAAGGTGGAGGGGCTGGAGGCCCAGCTTGGTTGGTGGCTCTAGAAGCAGACACTGGACTCCAGGCTCGTTCCCCTACTGCCCACCTCGAGCATCCTTCCTGTCTGCTGGGCACGGGGAGCCAGCCGATCGCCAGCTCCTAGACCCTAGCCCTCCACTGATGCCGTGCCTATTACTGGGTCACCTGTCAGTCTGCTCTCTTCCCAGGACACCCCCGATACCTGCTGTCCCTCCCCCAGCCCATCCCTCATGTGCACGCTTTCTTTCAAATGCTCTTCAAGCCCCTTCCCCGGCCCTCCCCACTTGTCTTTGTTCCCAGTTCTTCCCTTGAACAGTTTGTGTCTTGTGAGATTAAAAAAAAAAAAAAGATCCATGCTCCAAAAGAATTCGAAGGCTATTTTGACAAGATTAATTTAAGAAACCTCCCTGCAGCTTCCCAGCGATCCAGAAAGAGGGCAGGTTGCTCAAGAAAGTCTAAGGGATGGGACTGCAAGGACAACTCCATCATCTCCATGGCAACACACCTCAAAAGTTTCTGGGTGCTTGCTAATAAAGAAGAAGGCAGGTCTAGGGGGCTGGCCTACCAGTGAGTTGGGGAGGGACCGCCCAAGCAGCAGGTCCCAGGGATGGGACCCAGGGCAGGTGGGGATGCAAGGACTCGGCCATGGAGCCAGAGGGGAGAGGAGATGCGAGAGGCGGGAGGGTCGTCTGTAACCCTGGTGTCAACGACACTGCTCACCATCAGCACCTAGCCCCTCTAGAGTGGACGTTTAGGGGTGCAGCACTTTCTCGAGGCTATGACAGGGAAAATCAGCCATGTGGGGATCTCCTGAGGATGGCGGGGCAGGATAGCAGCCCAGGGAGGAGAGGGCGGCAGACGAGGCTGGGAAACAAAGAAGGGTTTACCTGGCAGCCGCTAGGGGCGAGAAGGATGGTCACCCTCCACCATCCCAGAAGGGGCTGGGTGCTTTGCTGAGAAAGCTGGCAAGTGGGCATCGGGCTCTAAACTGTTCCTAAGAGGTGGCCTCACCAAGCCACTAGGTGGGGAGGGTGTTGCTCATTCTCCCACCTACCTGCCCACCACCCGTGGTCGCCCTGAAGGTGCAGCTTCCAGAAACTTTCTCTTAATTTAGCTCTTCTCTCTTTCTGAATCCTTTCCTATGTGCTATTTTGGTCTTCCCGGCTAAACTGGCGTTTCTCAGTTTTACATTTCTAAGTCTTTGGGTGCTGAACGTGGGGACTGCGCAAGGCAAGTTCCCGGGAAGGCTTCTCCATCATCAGACGTGGCTCTGAGAATCTGAGCCTTGATCTATGGGCCCAGTAAATGGAAAGGGCTGTAATGAGATCTGAGACAGATGATGTAATTACGTGCCAAGAAATGTCAGCTGGATACGAGTGGCTGTCTCTCTGCACTGGCTGAAGATGACGGAGAGACAGACAGACAGACAGGGGTGGGGAGGAGGGACGCCCCCCCGCCTGCAGCCCCATCGACTGCAGACGGGTAGGACGACCCCTGCCCCACTGCGCGTGGTGACTCCACCTTCTCACCCTCCCATGAAGCGGGCAGCTTGTGGGAAAGCCCCAGATGGACATCACCTGCCACCTTGGCTTGTGGCACGTGTTCATCCGTGCACACGTGGGTGTGGACATTTCAGGTGTGACTAAATGTCCGCCCGGGCCGTGCAGTGTGTTTAGTCGTATTTCCTTCTTAAGAGAAAACAAACACAGGCTGCCTCCCTCCTCTCTTTGGCTCAGCCCCCCATGGCGGCCTGACAGCTAACTTGGTTTGCTGGCCTCTCTGCTCCCTAGTGAGTCACCAGAGCAGCTGGAGAGGCTGGCCCACCTTGAGGGGAGGAAAGAACCTTTCCAGACACAAACACGCCAAACTGAATAGGCCCCGACTTAGGCACAGCCTTCACACGGCCAAGAAAAGGAGACGGCTTTATTTGCCTCCCAGGTGGGGACACACCGCCCCTGCTTTCGGGGTAATTCCACACGCTGGTGTCTACTTTTATCAGAAATACCAGCTGCCTTGAAGCAGGTACTTCTCTGGTAATTAAAGGTCCTCTCAGGCCAGGGAAGGGAGCTGGGAATGGCAGGATCTCCCAGATATAATGGAGAAGCTGATCTTATAGGAAGGAAAGCACCTGTTCGAGTCTTGTCCAGTTTGGGTTCTAGTCAGTGAAGAAAAGGGATCTCATTTTCAAAGATGCTTAAATACCCAGCCAGATGGCCTCGTGTTCTCCAGACCCCACGGACAGGACAGCAGGACAGGTAGAAGAAGAGGCATTGAGAAGGAAGGAGGGGAAGGGGGCAGGCCTCGCTGCCTTAGGCTCAGCAGTGACTGGATTCTTGGTTCCTCTAAGCACAGTTCTGTGCCCCCCACGTCTGGTAAGGACCACCCCACGCAGCTGCATCCCTGGCTAGTGGCTGTGCTTGCTCTTCTGAAGACATGCTAGGCTCATCTAAGCCCGGGCAGGGGGGCTGGAGACACCCCACCACCACCACCCCGAGACACTGGAGAAGGCATGAGGGGTCTGCCCTCCTTTCCTTGCTTGGCCAGCTCAGGCAAGGGGAGCAGAGACGCAAGGGCTGCAGCCCTGGGGGGCTGCCCCCTGCCCAGCTCTGCTCCAGCCCGGCGGGCCTCCTCACACTCCCTAGACAGGCCTGTCATCCAGCCCTGAGTCTGCTTCATCTCTCTTCCCTTCAAATCCTGCTGCGGTGCTTCCTCCAGGAAGCCCTCCAGACCAGCCCACTAGAGGCCGTCAGCATATCCAGGGGCAGATGGTCGGACTGCCTCCTCTTGGGGGCCCAAGAGCTTTGCTGTGCTCAGAGCGGGCCCCCTGCACACCTGCCCTTCCCAGAGCTCCAGGCTCTGTGCGGAGCGAGGGGACCACTTCCTGGAGAGTCAGAAGGTGGCAGTGCAGACGTGTTCCTGCAAGGGACAGGGAGGGGGTGCAGGAGCTGAGCCAAGGAGACCCAGGCCCTCCGCCCTGAGGTGCCACTGGCTGCTGAATTTCCTGAAACCAGGACCGCTCCTCAGGCCGACTCAGGATTAGAGGGCTGGGTGTCGGTGTGGGGTTCTTGCCCTCTCCCTCTGAGATACTGCCCACCTGCCGGGGCTCAACCCCTCCATCTCCTCAAGGACCACGCCCACCCATCCTGGCCTTGGGACCTGGTTCTCACTCTCTCTGCCTCCAGGGGACCTCCCATGGCACCCAGCAACCCACCCTGCAGTCCCTTCTGTATGTTGAAAAGGCACTTGTCTCACGGTCTCATTGGACCCTGGCTGCTGTTGGGAGGCATGCAGTGTGGCTGTGGTCATCCAGGCCTACCAACGGGCGACACCGAGGGTCAGAGAGGCCCTCAGCCCTCAGGGCCCACAGGTCACCTGAGGCCATGCCGACATCCGTGGATGTCCACAGAATCTGTCCCCCAACAAATAGTTTGCTGCCTGCATGGTGGCCCTGGGGGTACCCAGCCCCTCCTAGGACAGGGAGAGGGGCTTCTGGTGGCCCTGGGCGTATTCAGCTCCTCCTAGGACAGGGAGAGGGGCTCTTGGTGGCTCTGGGGGTACCCAGCACCCCTCCCCAGGATGGGGAACGAGGCTCCTGGTGGCAGAGGCAGAGAACTGGCCGTAGGACAGGGAATCCCATGTCCTGCCAAGTCCCCAGACTTTTTACAAAACTTCCCGCTGCCCACATACATCAAGTGCAGGCAGCTTGCTTTGTGTGATTGATGAAGACTTTTTTTTAACCTAAGAATTTAATTACAGGGGAGCTGCGTTCCCAGAGGGCCTGTCAAATGAGTTCTCACCACGCAGACCTCTGACAGCCTCAGGGAGCCAGAATGAGCGGGGAGACAGGCCCGCACAGTGCCCAGCCTCCCGCAAAGGCCTGCCTGTGTCCTGGGCATCAGGGGAGTGTCTGACCTGGGTGCCCATGCTGTCCCTAGCCAGATCACAGGGAGGGACTCATGTGGCTCTGGGGACATAGCTGGCCATGCTATCCTGGGTTAAAGCCACACGTTTCAGCCGGTGTATCTGTGAGTCAGGCCACACTGAACAGGTGGGTCACACGCTGGGCCGGGCACTCTTCCCTGGGGGAGCCGGCCCGGAGCATTGCCAGGCATGTTGGCCCAGGTTCCGCAGCTCAGGCTGGAATGGGCAGGGGGTGGCCTGACCCAGGTGGGCTTGGGGCCTGAGAGGAGCTGTGAGGCCAGCCGTGGGCTCCTGGGCTCTTCCTCTGGATTGTCTTGTCCTGGGGGCAAGACCCTGATACAGGGAAAAGACCCTGATGCTAGGAAAGATTGAAGGTGGGAGGAGAAGAGGACGACAGAGGATGAGATGGTTGGATGGCATTGCCGATGTGATGGACAGGAGTTTGAGCAGGCTCCGGGAGTTGGTGATGCACAGGGAAGCCTGGCATGCTGCAGTCATGGGGTCGCAAAGAGTCGGACACACTGAGTAACTGAACTGAACTGGGGCACCTGACCTGGTCAGGGGGTGTCAGGCCAGAGCTCTGGCACTGGCGGCGGGGGGCCACAGGCAGGTCTGTGGCTCTGCTCCTTCCCACCATCGACTCCCAGAGGCAATGCTCAGTGACCCACAGAGAGGCCTTCAGGATGAAATAAAATGAATTCCGTGAGTGTGCCCAGCGCCCACATCTGGCCGAGGCAGAAGTGACAAGAAAGGACCTAGATGGTGGCAGCCACAGTGCCGGCTCCTCACTGTGTCAGGGGAGGGCCACAGTCCTCCCGCGGGCCCATCGCACACCCCACAGGGCCCCCCACCAGAGAGGAGGCGGCCAGGCTGGGTCTCTGCCCTGAAGGACTCAGGGGCAACAAGCATGAGGGAGGAAGGCCAGGGTGGGGGATGCCCAAATGGGGACCCCAACTGCTGGGAGGGGCCACGGTGCTGACCACAGGGAAGGGCCACTTGGGACCAGCACTCCAGAAAGAGGGTGACCTGGGCAGAAATCCAGAGGTGAGATGACTTAAACCAGGGACGCTGAGTGAGTGAGAGATGGAGATGAGCATCACAAGCTGTAGGAACCTGTGCGCCAGTGTGTGTGTACTTGTGTGCACCTGTGTGCACCTGTGTATATCTCTGTGGGTCCTGTGTATCTATGTGTGTGTACTTGTGTGCACCTGTGTGCACCTGTGTATATCTCTGTGGGTACCTGTGTATCTATGTG
>NW_024070213.1:11348693-11408499 GCF_014754425.2 Oryx dammah
GTGTACTTGTGTGCACCTGTGTGCACCTGTGCATATCTCTGTGGGTATCTGTATTTGTGTGTGGGCATGTGTGTAGCTGTGTGCACCTATGTGCACTTTGTGTATGTGTGCATCCATGTGTATCTGTATACCTGTGCCCCTGTGTGCATCTGTGTCCTGTGTTTGTGTGTCTACCTGTGTGCCCTTGTGTGTGTCTGTGTGCGTCTGTGTATCTTTGTATGTGTGTGTATCTGTGTATATTTGTGTTGTGTACCTGTGTGTGTGTATGTGTGCATCTATGTGCATCTGTGTATCTGTGCACCTGTATATATCTGTGTGTGTGCCTGTGTCCAAGGGTGCATATCTATACACCCTTCTCAGGGTGTGGTCAGAAAATCAAGGCTTATCAGAAATACACTGAATGCTTATTTCCGAGTGTTCCCTTGGGCAGCCCTCCCCTACCCCAGCTGAGACTGGCCAGCCTGCGTCATGTCCCACCGAAGGTGACAGAGCTGTCCCCCGGTGCCTTTAGCAGGCTGTAAAGGGAGCGGGCATTTGGGGAAGCTGGGGTGCTGGGCTGAGCCCCCACTCTACATGCGCTGGTCTCTCAAGCCCATTGCCAGGAACATTTCCTACAGGACCTGGGAAATGGGAGCTGTCCCAGGAGAGGGTGAGGGAGAACCTCAGGCAGAAAGTATTTCTTTCTTTATAAGTATGTCTCAGGTATCACATGGGACATATGTACTCTAAAAATTATTTTTTAAACTAAAAATAGAGTTGCTATATGATCCAGTCATCCAAATCCTGGGCATAAACCCAAACAAAACCATAATTCAAAGAGATATACACACACCTATATTTACCACCACTGTTTATGATAGGCAAGGCACTGAAGCAGCCTAAGTGTCCATTGACAGATGAATGGATAAAGAAGATATGATATATATATATATATGTGATATATATATATATAATGGAATATTACTCAGCCATAAAAAGAATGAAATCATGTCATTCGCAGCAACATAGAAGGACCTAGGGACTAGGGGCCGTCAAGCTTGCATGCACATCCAGTCGCTCAGCTGTGTCCAACTGTTGCGACGCCATGGACTGTAGCTTGCCAGGCTCCTCCACCCATGGAATTCTCCAGGCAAGAATACTGGAGTGGGTTGCCATTTCCCACTCAAGGGGATCTTCCCAACCCAGGGCACGAACCTGTGTCTCCTGTGTTGGCAGGCGGATTCTGTACCGCTGAGTCACCAGAGGCCAGAGAGATTGTGATACTAAGTGAAGTAAGTCAGACAGAGAAAGACAAATACCATATGATATCACTTATGTGTGGAATCTAAAATATGACACAAATGAATTCATCTACAAAAGAGACTCACAGACAAAGAGCAGGCTTGTGGCTGCCAAGGGGTAAGGGAGGTGGGGGAAGGATAGATTTGGGGTTTGCGGGTAACATGCAAACTATTGTATACAGGATGGATAAACAAGGTACTACGGTATAGCACAGGGAATTATATTCAGTATCCTGTAATAAACCATAATAGAGAAGAATATGAAAAGCAATGCGTCTATAACCCAACCATGGAGCAGCACAGCAGAGACTAACACAGCACTGTTAACTGTATTTCAACAAAATTAAAAGAATTCCTTTTTATCTGAAATTCTAATTTAAGTGGGCATATTATTATCATTACTTTGTTCTTTTTTGGTTTTTGTTTTTCGCTAAACCTGGCAGCCCTACTTGCTACCCATCCTCTTTGCTGATACAGCAGAAAAAAAGAAGAAAAAGTCTGTGAACAGCCACCAAGGAGAGGTCACACAGCCCACGTGTTGCCTTTCGGCCCTCTCCTTGCAGGGCCTCTGCCCGTCATTCTGCACCCCATGTCCACCAGCCCCTGGAGCAGGTGCAAGAGGCTGGTGCAGGGAGAGCCCAGGCCGGGGGCCAGAGGACCCACTTCTGAGTCCCACTGCCCCGCCCCTCGCTATTCATGTGGGCTTCGACTTAACTTTTAAAGTGTCAGGATTTTTCTTCCTCTCTTTAATCAACAAATTGGAGATGATATCTAACCTGCAGAGTTGATGTAAGGACTAAATAAAATAGCATGTATGAAATACGCTAAATGAATGTAAGACCCTTATCATCACAAAGAGGCACGATGACAGAAAAAGAAAGAAGCAGCCCACCGTTTCGCTGCCAGGGAGGAAACTAACTCTGAAAGCCAAACACAGGAGCCACAAAGGCAACTTCTGAACCTATTTCATGCACAGAGTCCCGTCCGTCCCAGGAAAACGGAGGTGACACTCATTCCACCAGCAGTGGTGCTCAGCATGATGGCTTTGAGATATCAGGAAAAGATTAAGTTATATTCTACACATTCTACTTAAGAAAGCAGCCAAGTACTTCATCCAGGCAAGCCTGTCTGGGTCCTAAGATGTCAGAATGTGACCCAGCCCCACGGAGAACAGTGGGTGCCAATTTAAAAAAAAACAGTTGAGCACCTTCTATGTGCTGTATTCACACACATGAGCTCAGGGTCGGGGGGAATCTTTGTTCCAAGCAACTGGCTCTCATGCCCCTGGTAAATATGTATGGAATGAATGAGGAGGCGGGTGGGCGAATCACCGGGGTGACACATAAAAGTGCTGGAAACCTAAAAGGACGTAGGATCCCCCTGTGGCCAGATGAACTCTCTTGTACGACAGGTAAGAATGCAGGGCAGGGAAAAGGCGACTGTAGGTGCACGAGGTGAGACACCAGAGGTTTGCTCCATCATGAGGGCTTGGCGAGCGTGGAAGCTGGGATCACAGCTCATGATCACGTGTCTCTGGCTGCATGAGGGACCAGAGGGAAGACATTTCTAAGATAACATCCCAGTGATTGACACTTCATGACTCATCCTTTGTTGCTTAGTTGCTTAGTCATGTCCAACTCTTCTGCAGCCCCATGGACTGTAGCCCACCAGGCTCCTCTGTCCATGGGATTCTCCAGGCAAGAATACTGGAGTGGGTTGCCATTCCCTTCTCCAGGGGATCTTCCCAACTCAGGGATCGAACCCAAGTCTCCTGCATTGAAAGCAAATTCTTTACTATCTGAGCCGCCAAGGAAGCCCCCTACTTCTCTGATATACACAAATAACCTGTGTTGTTCTCCTAACACATCTGGGTCCTTGTCACTCCCATTGTTCTAACCCATCAGGACAGGTAGAGAAAAGCCAGGGTCACTGGGGGTCAAGTCCTATGGGAGGTACATGCATCTAGGGTCTGCATGGGGGCCTTCGGGCTGTGCTCATGGGCTGAAATGGGCCGAAGTCAGGCTGCAGAGACTAGGACATCACAGCCAGGACCAGGGAGGCTGACCTGCTGAAATAAATCCCCTGCCAGTCTAACTCCCCCTCAACCAACTCGTTAATAAGACTGAACACGGTCCATCCTGCAGGTGATGGTGGGGATGGGAGGGGTCAAAAGGAGGAGAGATTCCTCTTCTAAGCTGGACAGCAAGACTCACAAAGGCAGGAAGACAGGTGCAGACATCTGCTAAAGCGACATGAGGGTGATGCCCTGCGAGGGTGCCTGGCGGGCTAGGGCGTGGGTGACCCAGGAAGTCAGTGAGAGCACCAGCGCCTGAGTTGAGCCTCAGCTGCTTGAAATCTGGGCTCAAAGAGGCAGGACCTCACTCAGGTTGACTTGAAACCCTCAGGAAATCAGATCTGAGAAGATTTGGGGATCAGATGACCGAATCCCTCATTTGAGTAGATGATAAAGCAGAAGGGCAGAGGAGAAATGATGGCTGTGTGCAGAGCTTGGTGCTCCTTATTGAACTGTCACAGGGTTCTGTATGCAGGTCAAGAAGCAACAGTTAGAACTGGACATGGAACAACAGACTGGTTCCAAATCAGGAAAGGAGTACATCGAGGCTGTATATTGTCACCCTGTTTATTTAACTTATATGCAGAGTACATCATGAGAAATGCTGGGCTGGATGAAGCACAAGCTGGAATCAAGATTGCCAGGAGAAATATCAATAACCTCAGATATGCAGATGACACCACCCTTATGGCAGAAAGTGAAGAACTAAAGAGACTCTTGATGAAAGTGAAAGAGGAGAGTGAAAAAGTTGGCTTAAAACTCAGAATTCAAAAAACTAAGATCATGGCATCTGGTCCCATCACTTCATGGGAAATAGATGGGGAAACAATGCAAACAGTGACAGACTTTATTTTTTGTGGGGGGGGGGGCTCCAAAATCACTGCAGATGGTGACTGCTGCCATGAAATTAAAAGACGCTTGCTTCTTGGAAGAAAAGCTATGACCAACCTAGACAGCATATTAAAAAGCAGAGACATTACTTTGCCAAAAAAGGTTTGTCTAGTCAAAGCTATAGTTTTTCCAGTAGTCATGTATGGATGTGAGAGTTGGACTATAAAGAAGGCTGAGTGCTGAAGAATTGATGCTTTTGAACTGTGATGTTGGAGAAGACTCTTGAGAGTTCCTTGGACTGCAAGGAGATCCAACTAGTCCATCCTAAAGGAAATCAGTCCTGAATATTCATTGGAAGGACTGATGCTGAAGCTAAAACTCCAATACTTTGACTACCTGATGTGAAGAACTGACTCTTTGGAAAGTCTCTGATTCTGGGAAAGATTGAAGGCAGGAGAAGGGGACGACAGAGGATGAGATGGTTGGATGGCATCACTGACTCAATGGAGATGAGTTAGAGCAAGTTCCCAGAGATGACGATGGACAAGGAAGCCTGGCATGCTGCAGTCCATGGGGTCGCAAAGAGTCAGACACGACTGAGTGACTGAACTGACTAACTGACTGACAGGGGTTCCGTGAGGTGGACACACGGTCCCTGGGCAGACCCTCTCGGAGTCACATGGCCAGCACTAGGGCGAGACCCTAGCAGCGCTGAGCATCACCCAGGCTCTGGTCCCACAGGCGAGGGATGGAGGCCAGTCCAGGCCCAGGTTCTGGGTGCATAACAGCCCCCTCACTTCACACCTGCTCCTCCCGACCCGCCCTCGGAGGCGTGGGCATTGGCACGTCATCTGAAGTGCCTTGCAGGCTGGGAAACAAAGGCCTGGGGGCATACATCAAACTTTACTACGATCTCTCTTCTCAAGGAAATTTCAGATACGATCAAATCGACCCCATCTCACCTCATTTCTAGGAACTATCCAGAGTCCTTTCTTAACAGCAGGAGGAAATAAGGGGCCCCTGGCTGGGGTCTGACTATATTTTGTTGGAGGTTTTACAGGTGCGTGGTGGGCTGTGTTTTAAATGAATGAAGGTCGGTTCAGAAACCTTTTCCCAGGGTCTCATCATGTTGATTTATTTCCTTCCAGGTTAGTAAAGATAATGCTTGGCCAGTTGGTGTGGGCCCGAGGAACTGGAAACGCTTACGACTACTGTTGAGAAGCTAGACTTGGACAAGCTTGTAAGTACCTCTTGTGTTTAGAGGCATAACCTTTATCTGTGGTTCCCACTATTGAAATTCATCATCAGGGGAAAGCACGTGCAGCAAGTGATGTATGTCGAATACGATGTATATTTATCTTCTCCACTCTATGTTGTATATGTGATAAAGGTGTGCAGAGAAGAACACAGGTGACAGTACCTAAGATAGCCTTGGTGATGTCCAAACAGGGAACTGACTAAATACATCATAGGGGGGCTGGTGGTTCAGTCGCTAAGTCATGTCTGACTCTTTGTGACCCCATGGACCCGCCAGGCTCCTCTGTCCATGGGATTTCCCAGGCAAGAACACTGGAGTGGGTTGCCATGCCCTCCTCCAGGGGATCTTCCCCACCCATTGGCAGGCGGGTTCTTTCCCTGCTGAGCCACCAGGGAAGTCCAAAGACATCATGGTACCTTTCTATATTTTTCCACTGAAGTGAAGAGAAAGTTGCTCAGTCGTGTCCAACTCTTTGTGACCCCCTGGACTATACAGTCCAAGGAATTCTCCAGGCCAGAATTCTGGAGTGGGTAGCCTTTCCCTTCTCCAGGGGATCTTCCCAGCCCCAGGGTCGAACCCAGGTCTCCCGCATTGCAGGCGGATTCTTTACCAGCTGAACCACCAGGGAAGCCCAGGAAGTCACTCAGTTGTGTCTGACTTTGCACCCCATGAGCTAATAGCCCACCAGGCTCCTCTGTCCATGGGATTCTCCAAGCAAGGATACTGGAGTGGGTACCCATTTCCGTCTCGAGGGTATCTTCCCAAACCTAGGGATTGAACCCAGGTCTCCTGCATTGCAGGCAGATTCTTTACCTTCTGAGCCACTAGAGAAGCCTTATTTCTCTACTTGTGATGCTGTAGCGTCACACTTAACGCCATAGAAGCACAGTCACGGTGTGTAATTAAAGAAAGACCAGGTTACATATTACTCTGTGTAGCAGGATTCTTCTTTGAAAATTACATATTTCTGCACTTGTGTGGTTACCGCTGGAAGGATACACACATCAAAGACCATGTGTCCCTGAGGTCTGAGATTCTGGAGGATTTTTTTTTTCCTACTTTGAAATCCGTCTTTTGTCTACGGTTATTGTGTGCTACTTGTGTCATTATAATTTTAAAATTATTCCTTGAATTAAAACAAAGACTGATTCTGAAATTTGAAAAACAGGGGGAAAGCATTTTTCCTATAAGACAATGCTATAACTCGCAGTGGGAGGGCTTAAGCCAGTTAACAGTGGTCTCAGAGCCGCTCTGTCTGCAGGTGTGGGGGAAGAGGATGCATCCGGTGGAGGAGGGGACGCGGAGGAGAGGAGTCCCCTCAGTTCTGAGGCCTCACACGCCCCTACTCCACATCCACGGCCCCCACCCCCAGGCCTCACCCAGCCTTGGGGACCAACAGGCCTGCTGAGATGAGCCTCTGTGCTCACTGTCCACTGGCTGGAGGGCGGCCATGTCCTTGGAGGGGCAGAGCCTCTCTGGCTCGGAGTAGGAACGTCTCTGGTTTGCAGGCACTTTGGGCTCGAATGCACCCTGAGCAACACACTGGGTCCAAGCACAGCACGGGCCCACCAGCCTTGGACAGATGACCCCTCTCCCCCTTGGTACCTACTGCAGGCAGCCCCTTGCCCACAAGGAGCCTATCCTGCGGCCTCATCTGCTCTCAAACCACCCCCCAACCAGAGAGGCCCACTTCATTCAGATTCTCTGATTTACTGTCTCAGAAGGGGTTGCTGCTGGTTAACCAGCCCCTTGCCAGACACCAAAGAGGCTACTTCAGAAAAAAAATCAAGTTACTGCTCTCCCACAAAGCCAAGCCTGGGTTGTAAAGCCGGCCATGGCCATGGTCCAGAGCTTGGGGAAGGTCAGGCTGTTTGCAGGGGACACAGCTGGTAGTGTTGAGCCAGGAGGACAGGTAGAGGGACCGGGCTGTGTACAGAGGGGGGCCCAGTCCCGAGAGCTGGACCTGCTCCGGGGTTGAGTTGTTCCAGCAGCTGAAGCAGGGGAATGGCTCAGTGAAGGGGAGTTGGGGAAGATGAACCGGTGGCAGCCTGGGTGCGTGGCCGGGGCTGAGGCCAGACCTGCAGATTGGACCGGGGTCAGAGGAGGGTGTGGTCCTGAGGCTTTCAGAGGGACTAGAAGGCTGGCACCCATCCCTCCAGCATCTTCCCTGGGTACCATGCACATGACAGCCTTGCCCTCGGATGGTGCAGGGTACTTTGTTAAGCAGCATGGCCCTATGCAAATGTTGGCTGTTGTGATTAAATGGCCGAGACAGTATTTTGTCAGCAGCTTAGTTCTGCTCGGCTGAACACTGCACGCAGACGTTTCACCAAACGGGACTTTGTTGTTTAGGGAAGAGATTCAGCGGCTTTCATGGAACACTGGAAAGTCTAAACAGTGGCTGAAAACTCTACCATCCCAGCTTCCAGGAGAAGCCTCCTCCCTCAGGTGGGGCTGGGGGCCTCTGATCACTGGGACCCTTCAGTCTACACCCAGAGATAGTCTGCGGGCACTGTCCCCTAGGTCTGGGGACAGCTAGAAGGAAGGGTGCTCACATGACCAAAGCCAAGGTCCCCGCTTCCTCCAGGTTTGTTCATCCTGTGATGACCCCAGAACTCCATCTGCTCCACACGAGCAAAACCTCAGCAGAGCCCAGCCTGAGCATCAGAGTGCCCGACGGCCACGACTGACAAGACCTCCCGGTGGATGGGGTCCTGGGGCAGGAATCCCTCTCCTGTCCCCACTCCCCCTTCTCCAAGGGACCCTTCCCCTGTCCCAGCAAAAGGTCCAGGATGCAGTCAGCTTCCAGGGCACTATGTATGCTGGAAGACTGCATGATCGGGTGGACGGACGGATGGACAGACGGTGATGGTGAGTGAGTCCTATGGCGTTTCTGGTCCAACAGGAAGAGACCAATCTATGCTTACCCTCTTTCAAAGGGGCCAGCTTTTCCTTCCAGTTATTTTCCTCTTAAAAGAGAAAGCTCTCCCCTCCGGGACCCTCACCTGCCCGACACTTGCTCTCCACCCCATCTCCCCACTCCTCATCTGCAGAGGGTAGGCTGCTCTGCTGACTCTGATGCAACCAGGAGCCTCCTCAAAGGGAGGAGATGGCCCAGGAGTTGGCCGCTCTTCCTGGGTCTGGGACGAGTGCCTGCTGGGGGGAGGAGGGGAAGCACCTTCCGGAAGGGCACAGATTTCCATGTAAACAAGGTGTTTTTCACCAAGCACCAGAGCCCCCTGCACCCCATCTCCTGGTGAACAGACTCTTCCTGCCCATCTGAGTCATGAATCTCAGGGCAGCCAGGCCCTCTGAGTCACTGGTAGTTGAAATCTTAGACTCACAATATCACAGAGCTGCTAAAAATAGGAACCATATACCTGGGCCCCAAAATAGGAAGAGACAAACTCGACTGCCCTGTGTAATGGAAAAGTCAGCCAGGGCTATAATTGTGCTCTTTTGTGAGGCCTTAAATGTGTTAATGTCACCGAGAACTCTTTGGAGATCAGTGGGCAATGTGGACAGGGGCCACAGACAGGAAGACAGAGGGGCAGAGTTGGAATAATTATACCTAACGCAGTCTGGTTGCTTTTATCAGAAGATTCTCTAAATTGGCACTGGGGTATTTTCATGGCAGTGGCAGGGGAATGAAACTTCTCCATCCATGCTTTGATGGTGGATTCTCCCTCGAGAGTCGATGTGGCTTAAAATAGTTTGGCAAATTGTCAGAGATGCAAAGAGGACGGGAGGGCTTTCTGGAGGGTTTTATACTTCCTTTCAAGGCCTCTGAGATCTCCTCATGTAACAGTCTTACAGCCTTCCCTACTGCTTACAAACCGTTTGAACTTGAAGGACCAGCCTTCATTTTATTTCAGCGGTACTCTTTTAGGGAAAGGTACCTAACACCATGGTCAAGTATTCTTTCGGGCCAAAGTTGTGATACATTATTCCATTCTGAATCTCTACTCTAGCATTTACCCTGGGCTTTCACCTGCTCTGCCTCATTCGACCTCACAGTGACCTCGAATGAGGTGGGCTGCTGCCATGGCTCTTGGTCTACAGACGTGTCCACAGAGACAGGTGACCCAGCGGCCGTGATGCAACTGGTCTCTGGGCCAGGAACCCACTGCCTCCTGTGGTGCACATGGAGAACGTCTGGGAGGCGAGGGGGCTGCAGGCCTGCCCTCCAGGGACCAGAGGAGGCCAACAAAGCAGCATCGTGTTCCGCCTGATGGGCTGCCACATGGAAAGATGGCGCTCCCTCTCTGGACCTGCCCGTCATTTCACATGCCAGGTCCTTTCTCAACTGACACGCTCAACACGGAGGGGGTGACCAAAACAGAATCACCTCGGGAGACTCTTCCAGAAGAAGGAAATGGCTCCTGCCACACACGTTGCAGCTGCTTTTTTATGGGTCTTTTAAATCCCCAACGATTTCCAACAGGTGGGAGGCTGCAGGCCTGTGGGCCCTGCGAGTGCTGGGTTACGGGGCCAATTGTGGGACCCAGACCTGGGCTCTGACAGGTGAGATGAGGCTGTTGGGTATGTGGGGGCGGGGGGTGCAGTGATGGTGGTCATAGTCACATTGGCTCATGGGGGCTGAAATATGATGACTGCCAGCTCACAGGTCACCCTGAGAGCTGCCACCAGCTCAGGAGCGTGTTTCTGCATCTCCAAGTCAGGCCCTTGGAGGCCTCATCCTTGAAATGCTCAGAGGTCATGGGGCACAGCGTGGGGATAAGCAGGGGACAGTGAAGAAGGAACGACGACCTTGTCTTTCTGGAATACACAGTGGGAAGCCTGGAGTGAGACTTGGCTACTTCATTTAGGAGTGGAACGGCAGTGCTGGAGCCACTGTGGAGGCCCGCGGGGTGCACCATCACCCGAGTCCTCAATCACACCTCTGCTTTGCAGCTGAGGGAACCAAGACTCAGCGAGGTTCAAGAATTCACTGCAAGTCACACAGGAAGGAGTGAACTAGCATGGAACCTGACTTCAGACGTCAAAGCCCAGGTCTGCCACCCAGCAGCACAAGCGCCCTCCGGAAAAATGCTGCCCGTGCCACCAGATGAAGCAGAACTCCCAGTGGACTGGTACCGCTGTCCTCTGAGCCCGGAGCGAGTCCTCACGATTGGCCCTGCCAGCTCTCCTTCGTCTCCCACCTCCTTCTGGCATTGGATGGCAGGGCTGCCTGGATGCCTCAGGAACAGGAGGGTTAAGAGCAGCCTTTCTATCACAGATGAATCTTTTCTACAGGGGTAAGTGTTGCGAGAGGCATCTGAGGGCAGACACACAAACCATAATCACAGAAAACTAGTCAGTCTAATCACATGGACCACAGCCTTGTCTAACTCAATGAAACTAAGCCATGCCATGTGGGGCCACCCAAGAAGGGCGGGTCATGGTGGAGAGGTTTGACAGAATGTGGTCCACTGGAGAAGGCAATGGCAAGCCACTTCAGTATTCTTGCCTTGAGAACCCCATGAACAGTATGAAAAGGCAAAATGATAGGATACTGAAAGGGGAACTCCCCAGGTCGGTAGGTGCCCAATATGCTACTGGAGATCAGTAGAAAAATAACTCCAGAAAGAATGAAGGGATGGAGCCAAAGCAAAAACAATACTCATTGGAAAAGACTCTGATGCTGGGAGGGATTGAGGGCAGGAGGAGAAGGGGACGACAGAGGATGAGATGGTTGGATGGCATCACCGACTTGATGGATGTGAGTTTGTGTAAACTCTGGGAGTTGGTGATAGACAGGGAGGCCTGGCGTGCTGCAATTCATGGGGTCGCAAAGAGTCGGACATGACTGAGCGAGTGAACGGAACTAAAGGGTGACCTGGAGGCCCGCCCAGTGGGGATAAGTTGAGCCATCGAGGAGGGAGCAACATTAGAGATAATGCAGCTCACCTCCCTGCCCACCACCCCCGGGAAGGAGCTAATAATGGGAATCCTAGGGGAGGACCAGGGTCCACTGGCCAGAAGGCACGCCACCTCTCTGAGCCTCGGTTTCCCTCCTGAAGGCGACGGTTCTGCCCACCTTCTTCTGCTGAGGTGACAATGCCGTCAAAGGAGTTGCCGTTGCTTCTGGCGGCTCCCGGCCAGCGAGGCTCGGCGTCTTCCTGTGGCTCATTTCTGTGCCTTTCCCCTGGCCGCTAGGAAGTCTTCTGGGTGCCCGACTCCACCTCCCCACAGGTCCCTGAACTGACACCTGGTGAGCTGTGCGTGTCCCCTGGGGGCGTGGGCGGGAGGGGTTGGGACACCCTTGACACTTAAACAGTCCCCGTGCCCTTCTAGTTTAGACAAAGTAACAAATACCCCTTTATATCTAAATACTTCAGTGTGTATTTTATAAGAACAAAGTCATTTTCACATAGTATGATAAGCAAATTCAGAAAGCTTACTTTGACAAATACTGTGCCTAATCTGAAGACCTTAGCTTTCACCCAATGTCCTCAAAAGAAAGGTCCAGGATTCCACTAAAATCATGCGTTACACCTTGTCGTCACTTCTGTTTAGTCTCTTTAACGTGGAACTGTGTTCTCTGTTTTTGTCTTTCATCACCTGACAGGTTTTGAAAAGGATAAGCGATGATGTCTGGAAAATGCGTCTCAATTCCTGACATTTCCTCCCGGTTAGGTTGAGGCTCTGCGTTTGGGGCAGGAACGCACAGAAGTGACTCCATGTGCATCTCTGGAGGGTTGGGATGTAGGCTTGTCCCACCAGTGGTGAGGCTAACTAGACCACTGGTTGAGGAGGTATCTGAGTTCTCCACGGTAAGGTTTCTATTGAACCAATGAGTAATTTATGGGGAGGATATCCTGTCCCTCTTTAATAGATTACGTACTGGTTTTGGCCTGATTCCTGCTAGAAGCAACAGGACCCTGGCTGAGTGGTGACTTTCTAACACTGTCATCCCGTCCATATCCATTAGGTAGCATTTTGTTACAAGACAAAGTTGTCTCATTCTTGCCCATGTATTTGCTCATTGACTTTTATCAGCATACGCCCGTGTGTGTGTATGTGTGTGTGTGCGGGCTCAGCTGCTCAGTCATGTCTGACTCTTTGCATCCCCATGGCCTGTAACCCCACAGGCTCCTCTGTCCATGGGGATACTCCAGGCAAGAATACTGGAATGGGTTGCCATATCCTCCTCCAGGGGACCTTCCTGACCCAGGGATCGAACCTGCATCTCCTGAGTTTCCTGCATTGGCAGGTGGATTTTTTACCACTGAGTCACCTGGAAGTACAATAGACTCATGGCTTCTTACTTTCTGTTAACGCCATTTATTCAGAAGTCACTTATTTCAGATTTAGCCAGAGGAAGTCCCCTCAAGCTGGCTCCTGTGTCCCCATCAACCTGTGAGCGCTACTTTCTGGCACCAGATGTTGCAGGATTCTCTTATGCTTCTTTGCCTTCGATTCCTTTATAGGAGGAGAGCTTTATAGAGACCAAGATCTGAATGCTAAGTGTGCTCATCGCTGCTGGGGTGTCCTTCCTGAGTCCTTTCTGTAGCGACAGAGCCAGGAATTATGTATGTGTATAGAGATCACGTGTGATGTAAAAGAGAAAGCTAATGGGAAGTTGCTATATGACATGGGGAGCTCTGCGACAACCTAGAGGGGTGGGAGGGCGGTTCAAGAAGGAGGGGATATATGTATACTTATGGCTGAATCACATTGTTGTATGGCAGAAACCAATACAACATTGTTAAGCAATTAGCCTCCAATTTAAAAAATCATATGTGTATCTGTATGTATAATGTGTATGCAATATATAATGATATCAAAATGCTACTTATTTATAAAGTAGATTTTTAAAAATTACTGCTTAGATTGAATATTTTTTCCAAATGTTTATTTGTAAGGACATTTTGCCTACTTATCTATCAGAATTTTTGAATTTCTGACTCCTTTAGGTATATTATTAAACACGGGTAGTAGGCAAAATGTTGCACCTGCAGTAAATCTTTTCTCAGATTCATTGACTTTTTATTCCTGACGTAGAGATTTCCGATTTCTTTGAAAATCAGAAGAACTACCATCTACTCTTGTGATTTCTACCATTGTTTTGAGCTATTACACTCTTCCCCCTGTCAGAGAATTGATACGTACTTCTATTTTCTTCTTCATTTTCCATTAATCTATTTAATCAACCTGGAACATATTGTGGCAAACTGTATGAGATGAGGATCTAAATTGCTCGGATATTTTTTCCAAGTAGCTAAACAATTGTCCCAGCACCATTTATTATATAATCCTTCCTTTCATCACTGATTTATCATTGTTGTTTTTAGAAATTGCTTTTTGTAGCTCCATCTGGCCAAGTGGTTTTTTATAAAGGTTGCAGGGTAAACTGTTTTTCTCTCCTAATCTCACATAATTTAGGTCTTTGGAAAAGAAGCACAGTGGCTATGCATTTGGTGTCTGCACAGAAGCCAGGCTGCTGGATTTAAACCCAGGTCCCCAGCTTCCCCACCTGTGAGATGGAGAGAGTTGTACCTACCATGTGGGATATTGTGAGGCTAAATGAGTCAAAACACTTAAAACGCTGAAAACAGTACTTAACACATGGGAGAGCCCAGTAAGTATTACTCACTGTTATTTTTTATAATTTTTTTTTAATGCTACTGCCTTCATTTCTCAGATGGGGACTTGGGCTCAGAGATGTGTGATGACCTTCCCAAGGTCACATCCTGGCCCAGGTGCATCTCCCACAAGGAAGGTAGGTCCTCCCTGCATCACCTGCTCAGGAGGAGTCCCGTCACCTGTGCTTTTTAACTGGAACAAATTCTACTCAAGTAGAGAGGGGAGAGGGACCTCAAACAGTACCCATGGTCCAGCCACCCCGGCACTCAGCAAGTGCATCCGCTGGAAGTACGGGGACACCCGGGAGCTGGCCACCTTGTCCTTCTCTGCTCTGGTGAGCCTTTCCAAGAGGCAGCGTCTCCCCACACGGGATGGGTGGCCTGTGTTTAAAGATACACATTTTTCCCAAATAGTTTGGCCCCTAAATGCAAACCAACTACTGTGCTCCCATCTGGGCTCAGCTGCCGGCACAGTCGCCTGATCTGTACAGAGCAAAACCAGCTGCTGCGTGGCCTCAAACCAAGAGAGGGCTGCCACACTGCACTTTGCTGTGGGATTTGGAGGGGAATCTCTATGCACCACAAAGACCAAGACGGTCACATCACGCCCACCTGCCTCATCCTTCGCTGCCTTGGTCCCCCATCCCCATCGATTCTCCAAAGTAAACGTCACAGACGCACGTGGGCCATGTCTTCCCCAGGCCTAAGACCTCTCACATGGCCCACCTTCACACACCACACAGCATCCCCGGATGGTGAACAAAATGGTTTCCTTTTGTCAAGATGTAGAAAACAAGACTTTATTTAAGATTCAAAGAGTCTAAGGTGACAAGTCAGGGGCACATGCAGAATGGGACCACTGATGACGCCCGGCCCAAAGGCGCTGTGTCTGTTCTCGATGTGTCACGAGGGGGCCGCTCAGTGACTCACCACCCTGAGGGGTGCCTGGCACTGGCAGACGGATGAACCTTTGCTCGTGAGCAAGCCTCCCCACTTGGTGTGAGTGTGGCAAATGGCCAACGTGATACCAAGACAGTGTCTAATTCTGCCTAATATTCTACAGAGTTCAGTGGGTTTGATATATTACAATAATTAAATAGTATAAAAAATGTTGACACTGTTACCACACTGATCAAGACCATTCTGCAACCCTGCACAGAAAAAGGACGTGATTCCAGTGGAGAAAATAGGTGGAAACTCAATGCTGTAGTCAGAACAGTGCCTGTCAAGGGCTGTGGTGTCTGCACGGTCACCATGGCCGGGGGTTGGCCAGGGTCCCAGAAGCCACCAGGCGCTGCCGTAATTCTCCGTCACAAAGCCAGGGGGCGCTCATGGCAGATGACACTCATACTGTTGTTCCTGAACAAACCAACAGGGGGTGGTAATGACAAGCCGGCTGTCACTTCAGCTGGCAGGTCGGCAGACAGGGTGCATGTGGTTCCCGTGAGACCCTGCACTGCCCCTTGGCCATCCCATGGAGGCTGCCCCAAGGGCCCTGTCACCCTGTCCTGCCCGTGTGCAGCAGACAGTCAAGGGCACAGCATAGAAGATGCTTTTCCCATCGGGCCGACACGGGGAAATCTTGTCTCATCCTCAGTGTCTAATCACAGCAAGATGGCAAATGCATGGCTAAGAGGCGGTGGTGTGGTTCACCCAGGCGCCTGCCCCTGCTCTCCACACTGAAGCTGTTCACACCAGCTGGAAGGGTCTGAGCCACCAGTGTCACTCGGGGCCCTACCACCTTTCCGGGGACAAATGGATGGAGCGGACATTTGTGGGACAACCTGGCTGCATCTGGACCTTGGTTTGACTGCCCCATCCACCTCCACCTTTGGTTCATTTCAATACCCATTCTGGACACAGAATGAAGGAACAAGTTTGGACGAACTTTAAAAACTGGATAAAAATACTGGAATCACGGCGACTTCCCTGCTGAGAGAACATCCAGAGAACGTGTGTTAGACCTCCAGCCACGGTGGCAGCCTTCTGGAGAGATCCAGCCTCTTACGTGGACCCTCAGAGCTCAAGGGTCTGAAGAGCCGCTAGTGAACATGCATACACGTGTGCTGGCCTCGGTGCCCCATGTACAGGTTGAACGGTCTTTCAGTCAAGCCCTGTCAGTGGGCGAGTTTTGGCTACTGAATAAAATGCAATCCTGTGGCCAAGTTAGGGCAACCTCTCCCCCTAGGGACGCAGCCGGTCACTGCAAGGGGGCTCTGGTTTCACACCCAGGTGGTCTCAGTGTTCACCCCAAGCCAGGTCCACGCTGGTCCCCAGAGTAGGAACTGGGTCCCGTCCCGACACGGTCTGCTCTGCATCAGGGGTCCCGCTGCCTAGAACGCCCTTCCTGTGTGACACCTGCTCCCTTCTCCTCCCCCAGCCCCCAGGATGCACTCTCTTCTCAGCACACATCACAGTCTGAAATCACCTGTCTTGTTTACTGTCTGTTCCCTCCATGGCCTCTGAGTACTGCTTCAACCCCAGTACCCAGAGCAGTCCATATCTGACACCCACGGTGCTCACCAGAACTCTTTAATCTCAACATGAAGCCCAGCAGGACTTCACTGAGCCACTCCATCAGTCCAATGAGATGGGGATGGCCCCCACTTACAGATGAGGACCTGGCTGAGATCCTGACCCAGGGCAGCATGAGCTGCTGGACATGAGACCCCACAGCTTAAACTGGGGACAGAAGGCAGAACCCACCCTGTGGAACCCAGGGGTCAAGGAGGTGCCTGCTCCTTCCCCACCATGCCCCTGGAAGCCAAGAGTTTCCCCAAAGGTGGGAGGCAGGAAGGACCAGTGGCTGGCATCAACTTGGGCCTGAACTGAGTCATCGGCAGGAGGGTGAGGCTGTCTCACACACCTTGAACTTGTGGAAATGTAGCAACTATAAATGTGATTCCGCCTGCGGCCTTGCCAACCCCCACCCCATAGCCTTGGGCAGCTGCATGGCCCAGCCTTGAGGCCCCTCCCACATTCGTGCATGTTGAGGGGATGGTTTCCAAGCACGGTGTCCATCTTCTGCTCCTGCTCCAGGTGCTTTGACCCTGAGGTTGGACCAATTTAATACCCTGCTGCTCTGGAGGGAAGCTGGGTCCTGACTGCAGGTAATGGCCGAAGGCAGCCTTAGCAGGGAGAAGGGGGCAACCCACAGGAAGGACCCAGGGGTCCAGCCCCTCCTCCCGTTCTGTGCCCCTCACAGCATCCTCAGTGCCCAGGATGATGAATGGATGGGGCCCAAGGGCAGTGAACCACGGGCATGACCTGCCACTGGCAAGGACTGCATTTAACGCTCCGTGTACTTTTCCTCAGACCCAGACAGCGGACGCAGGGCCTGGCCGAACAGGTCATGCTGGTATTTCGGCTGCTTTCTTTTTCATTTTTTACTAAAAATACATATTCCATGGGCATGGGGAATGAATGGAAGCAAGGAGAGGGCGGAGGGACCAGGCCTGCCGACCACTGGAAGTTTGAGTTCTCTGCTCTGCTCGAGGTCAGCAGTGGGGTGGCTAGTCCTCCAGCAGGGAATGCGCCCCGTGGCCTGAGCCCCAGCCAGTTGGCAGCAGAAGTCCCAGAGGGCAGGGGTGTAGGGCAGCAGCAGTCTGAAAAGGAGAGGAAATGCGGATGCAAAGTGGAGGTCGTCTTGCTGTAAAGCCCGAGGGACCGGGCTTTAGACAGCGCGTCGGTGCCAAGACCAGAACAGCCAGCCGCGGGCCTCCTCGGCTCTGGGAAGCTGCCTGCACTTTCTCTGAAGCATCGGAATGACTCGACCATAAGGAGCTTGTGTCCAGCCGACCCTCCTCTGGGCCTCCACCATAAGGGGTGTCTGGCACTCCCTGCCTTCCTCTCCCGCTGTGAGACCCATCTCCCTGCGAGCCCCAACATCTTAGAGATGTCAGGTCGACCAGACCCATAGCGAGAGCAAAGTGCAGAGTGAAAGAAAGACCCAGAGCAGGAGCAAAGCGCAGAGTGAAAGAAGGGACCACGCACGGAGCATCCGACGGGTAGAGGGGAGGAGGACGCACCACGCCCACGCCTCAGGCTCACTTCAGGGTCCTGTATGGGGGGGACCCTGGGGTCTGCTCCCCTCAAGGCACTGCCAGGCCCTATCCCTCATCAGAAGAGTGGGCGGGAAGCAAGCGTGTCAGGACCTGGGCTCCCCTGGATGGCTGGGGGAGGAGGGACGCCGGCCCTGGGGTGCCCAGGCCCCTGCTCCTCCCCCGGGAGGGAGGCCTCAGCTGGAAGCGGTGCTGAGGGGCGGGGGCCAGCTGTGGCCGTCCCCTCGAGCAGGAGCGTCCCCGCCGTCACTGCGCGAGCATCACTGTCAGTGTCTGTGGAGTGAGACGTCTCCCCACCCGTCAGGGCTGCAATCACACCTCGTGGCTCTAACAGAACCTTTCGCTGTGGTGCCGTTCCCGCTCCAGAAGCAGAAAGACGAGCCCCAGGGCTATACAGAACATTCACGAACACCTCATGAGTCTGACTTGGGGAAGGTCATTTAGGCTCCGACTGGGCACTTTCCTGACTGCAGGCCAGAGACAGCCAGGGCCCCTCCAGCCGGGGGCATCTCCCAGCCCCAAGGAGCCTTCTCGAGGGTCAGGGCCCTGTGGCTGCAGACTTCCAGCCCCACAGCTCCTGGAGATGGGCCGCTGTGTCAGGCCTTCCGTGCTTCCGCTAATTAAAACGGGATGTCAGCTATCTCTCCCTTCAGTGCCTTCAGGTCTCTGCGTCCCCACCTCTCCTGGGCTGCTTTCAGTTTGCTTATGAAACCAGAGGAGACTGTGCCTCTCCTGAGATCTCTCTGTCTAGACCCAGACAGCCCAAGGGCCCCCACCCCCTCGGGAACCGCCTCCAGCCTCTCTGAGTCCCCAGAACAGGGCCCTCCTGGCTGCCCTCCACCATGTTTCTTTGGTTCAGCTGGACTCAAATGTTTCAAGTTTTATAAAAATTAAAAGTATATTTTTTAAAATTGTGGTAAAATACACATAAACAGAGGAGGACATGGCTACCCACTCCAGTATTCTTGCCTGGGAACTCCCATGGACAGAGGAGCCTGGCGGGCTGCAGTCCACGGGGGCCCAAAGAGTCAGACCTGACTGAGCGATTGAGCTCACACACACATAAATATATAGTATTTACCGTCGTAACCATTTTTTAAGTGCACAGCTCGGTAGCGTCAAGTACTTCCACAATCTCCTGAACTCACCATCGTGCAAAAGAGAAACTGTCCTCATTAACCACTCACTCCCCAGTCCCCTGGTAACCACCATCCTACCTCCCGTCTCTATGTATCTGACTCCTCTAGGGACCTCAGATAAGTGGACTTGAACAGTATTGGTTCTTTCGTGAGGGCTCATTTCACTGAGCACCGTGTCCTCAAAGTTCACCCACGGTGCTGCAGGAGTCAGAATTTTCAGGTAGGTACAGACCATGTCCTGCACCCCTTCTTCCATCGATGGACACCCAGGTTGCTTCTGCCCCTTTCCTATTGTGATTCACGCTGCTACGAACATGGCGGTACAAATACCTTTTTGAGACCCTGCCCTCAGTTCTTCTAGATAAACTTCCAGAAGTGGAATTCATGGATCAATGGTGGTTCTGTTCTGAGTTCTTGAGAAACTGCCGTCCTGTTTTGCATAGCTGCTGTGCACTTCACATGCTCTCCAGCAGTGCCCCAGGGCTCCAGTTCCTCTGCCCCCTCGCCAGCAGGCGTGATTTTCTGTCTGTCCTGGTCTGGTCTGGGTTTTGACAGCAGCTGTCCTGTAGGTGTAAGGCAGGGATTTGCCCTCCTGTTTAGGCTCTGAATGATCTCATTTAATCTGCTCGTCGATGGTGGCCACTTTCTCCCCTTGTCACTGGTCATCTTTTCAAGTGTGTGTGTATTTCTCACCACGAGCACACCTACCCTCTATGTAGCCGTGTGGGAACCATCCATCCCAACCCCACAGGGCTTGCTGAACTAGGGTGGGCATGGGGCTCTGTCTCCAGGGACTTGAGCTTGTAGCCGCCTCTCCAGCTGAGCTCGGGCTGGTGCCCACCATTGCATCCAGGGCTTCCTGTCCAGCCAAGGCGGGAAGAACTGGCCCTGTGGAAGCACGGACTTGGCTGGCATGGTAATCAGATGCCCACAGGCACGTTCTGGAGCAGGCGCCTCAAAACATCTCCTCAGACAACAGTGACAACAGCTGGCACCCCTGCACTGTTTGCCACGTGCCCGGTATACACACATGGGCTGATTTAAGCCTCCTAATGGCCCGACGAGGGTGCTAGGATCACCCCATTTTATAGAGGACACTGAGGTCTCCGGGGAACATAGGAACTTCCTCGAGGTCACACAGCCCGAGAGGCTGAGAATTGGGCTTTGAGCACAGGGCCAGCTTGGGGGTCGGCCCCCCAGGTTAGTGGATGGCGAGCAGGTCCAGACCCTGTTCTCTCAAAGGAGCTGGTGACCTCCTGGGTCAGGGCCCCGGATCCCCGTCACTCGCTCTCTGTCCACAGAAGTCTTTCTTCTGATGGCAGCCTGTGGTCAGAACCGGCTCCCAGAGCCCAGGAGAGTCACGTCCAAAGAGCTGTGATACCATCCTCCTGTTGATGACAACAGGCCCCCAGAGTCAACGGACACTGAGACTTCGGTCAAAAAGCCACGTATCTCTGACTTCTCGATCTAAGTAAGATTGCAGAAGATCTCTGTTCTGGGGAAGCAGAGAGAGCTATTTTACTTGTTTTACAGCAAAAATTGTGCATTCATTCTCTCAGTCAACTGTGTCCACGTGCCTAAATTAGGCCCAGAATGTCCTCTTTGCTTGATAAATAGATTTTCTTCCCTTTCACACCCTTGCCAAGCCCTCCTTCGGACAGTGGATGATGACTTGGAGCACCTGCAGCTCTGATGGGCCTGGGAGGCACAGCAGCGCAGGCCTCTTTGAGTTTACACAACCCCAAAGAGCCTTTACCTGATCATCCTGCTCTAGCATTTGAGGTAAAGTATATAAACATGGGATTCCCTGGAGACTCAGTGGTAAGACTCTGCCTGCTAATGTAGGAAATGTGGATTTGATCCCTTGGTCTGAAACACCCCCTGGAGAAGGAAATGGCAACCCACTCCAGTATTCTTGCCTGAGAAATCCCATGAATAGAAGAGCCTGGTGGGCTACAGTCCATGGGGTCTCAAATCAGACATGTTTTAGCAACCAAGCAACAATAACAACTCATAAACATAAAACTGACCATTTTTGAGCAAAGATCAGTAGCACTAAGTACATTCACACTGTGAAGTTACCAGCTTCATCTTCAGAACTTTCATCCTACGTTTCAGTGTCATCATGAAATTAAAAAATGAGTCCCCAGAGCTGTTTCTCACTTTACCAGCCTTGGATGAGACACACGGATTTCTCTGCAGGCCCGCAAAGACATGACTGCTGCCCCAGGTACATTCCTGTTGTCCGAGTTAAACAAGCTCCGGCCTGCGCACGTTTGGTGCCCAGGTCTGCTGCCTTCTGTTTGCTGGAGCAGAGGCAATGGTTGAAAAGGCCCCCTCTTATGTCAGGACTGATGGCCACCCCAGGGAAATGGGTCAGCCTGGGTCTAATTTCACTGTTTTCCCAAGGTAAAGGGGGAAAGTAGTCATCACAGGTCCACGTACACTGGTTGATCTGCTGGCTCTGTGTCTGTGTAAACAGTTAATTGCAGGCTTGCAGGCCTTGGAGAATACAAGGGAGCTGTAATTAATTCCAGTACACGCCTTGCAATGTTTACATTCCAAATTACCTTCAAGTCAGAAGTATGTGGCCCAGAACCACAGTTTGGGGGCAATAAAATTCCACTGGCCGCTGCTTCCAGCATCTGGAAGTCATTTGCTGGAAGAGACGGAGTTGGCCATTTGGGAAAGTCAGATGTGTATTGAGAGAGAGATCTTCGAGGTGACACTGGCCTCCGGCCAAGTCACTGACATGAGGGAAGAACCAGGCACTCTCCAAGCAAGGGCCATGCCCGTGGGTCCCGAGTGGAGGCAGGGGGCAGGCGCACCCTTGGCTGCCACTGGCCGGAAGGAAGCCTTGGATAAGAGTGTGGGGAAAAATATGACCCCAACGACTGGGATCAGATTTCTGGAGATTATTTCATGCCGTTACAGACGCCAGCCCTGAGTCTGCCAAAGCTGGGGGTGTCCTCCTTCTGCCGCTCCTTATCCCCTCACCCCAGGGGCCCCCTTCCAGGGTTCACAGGAAACTCCGTCTGCAGGAGGAAGGGTGATGCAGGAAGGAGTTGCTTTTCTGACGCTGGACTTGAGAACACTGTGGGCTGGGTGTACAATCTCTGCACATGGGGAGCCAGGACCCACAGAGGAAGGCCCTGTCACTGGCCAGCCCTGTAGGCCCCCTTGACCCCCCTCCTGGCCCCTCCCCACTGCAGGCACAGTTCACTCTGCTCCCAGTACTGGTTCCTCTTCAGGTCGAAGGCAGCAGGACCGGGTCAGGAAACATACTTTACATTGGCTCCTTTGGAAGTCAAATGAGTCAACCCTGCCACCGCTTTCAGGCTTTCTCTAAACAAATCAAAGCTTCATGTCTGCCCTCGTGTTTGTCACTGTCTCTGCCTCCCTCCCGTCCAGAACCAAGGCGGGTTTGTTGGAGACATGCTTCAGGAGTTCTCCTCTTGTCTTGGTCTCTCTCACCCGGGGGTATGGGACAGGGTGTGGCCCATCTTCCTGACTGTGGGGACAGAAGGGGAGGGAAGTGGGCCCTGTGGCCCAGCAGATGTGGACTAGGACTCCGCCACTCTGAGCTCCGTTTCCTGCGTGTGACGTGGAGGTGGAAGCACGGCTTCTCCCATGGACGTCCTGAATGGTCAGGTGAGCAGAGAGGCCCCTGCATACTCTGGACGGGGTGGCCAGAGTGGCCTGAACCGTGAGCTGAGTGTCTCCAGAGATGGAGCAGTGAGATGCACGTGTGGATCTTAAGGACCCTAGCCACCCTATTTGCTATGGGCAGCGCTGGGCGTGCCCAGAAACTAGAGCCCCAGCCACCTCCTGCACACCGTGCCCACACCAATCCCGCTCCACAGCCCTGTCCCTTCCTCCCCGGACTGTAAGTCGCCAGAAGGAGGGACTGCCTCTGTGTGGACTGGGGGCCGTGGTGCCTGCAATGCCACCTGCACAGCTGTGCCTCACGAGTGATTTTCAGGACAACCATCGGGATGGCATCGCTGGGTACATGTTCCGCACATTCAAAACAACGCTGGCCTCTCCTGCTGACCCGCTCGGACAGCGGTGCACCTGAGCTCCTCGCCCACGGCCCAGCGTGTGGGTATTAGAAGGGTTCCTGTCATTAAGCAGTTTGGGTTCATTACCACGTGCGTCAGCGTCTCACCAAGTGGCGTCTGAGGATGAGCCGCATGGAAACCACATGGGGTGGGGCGGGGGTGGGGGCGGGAGCAGATCCCTGGCTTCCACCCTGGACCTTCTGGACCATTGTTCCTGGAGACAGAGCCAAGGACCTTCCCCAAAACAACCCCCCTTCCCTGGCGGCACCTCTGGGTTCCGGGAGCTTCCGTCTCTGCCTGCGCTTTTCAGAGTTTGCAAAACCACAGGCGTTTGTGTTGGTCTTTGGAGCAGGCGGGTGGAGAGGGGGTGAGGAGGGGTGGGCTCAAGCCGGACGGATGTAACCCCTGCCTGTCACGAGGCGGCACAGGAAGGCCCCTTGGTGCACCAGGGTCAGTGGCGCAGAGGGGCCTCTGTCCAGGGCTCTGTAGGTGAGACGTCTTCCTGGGTGACATACCTGAGCCTGTCCCGTGCGGTCCTACATCCGCGCTACGGGATGGATGGATGGCTCTGCACAAGCCCTGGGCTGTTGTGCTGCCCTGGATGGCTCTGTATGTGCCCTGGACCGCTGTGCAGTCCAAGAAAACCAAGGGGCAGAGCTCCAGGCTCTGCACCTCCTCTTCAGTGGGCTCTGCTGGGACGCATAGCCATGCAGCTGTGAGCCTGGAGACCGGGAGCTGACTGCGGCCACGGAGCTCTGGGCTGTGTCATCCTGCATTGGTTCCTGAGCATCCTGGAGCCTCACTTTGCCTCAATATTAAACAATGGGAGTCAAACTACATTAGCGGCTTTTAGATTTTGTTTTGGCAATGAAATCATTTTTACCAAAGACCAGAACCTGGGTACAAGAAACAGGTTAAAGCACAGTGGTGGTCACCACCTACGGCAGCCTCTGTGTCAGGACCCGGGAGGCTGCCATTTGGCTGAGCTAGCATCCAGGCCAGATCCCAGGAGTGGGAGCCCAAGTCTGCAGAGAGTGATCGCCCTAGGACTGGACTCGGGGCCCTGGGGCACCTCTGTGCCTCTCCTGTGTGAGGTGCTGGACTTGGGGCCCCAGAGCACCCCTGTGCCTCTCCTGTGTGGGGGACTGGACTTGGGGCCCTGGGGCACCTCTGTGCCTCTCCTATGTGGGGTGCTGGGCTTGGGGCCCTGGGGTGCCTCTGTGCCTCTCCTGTGTGGGGGACTGGACTTGGGGCCCTGGGGCACCTCTGTGTCTCTCCTATGTGGGGTGCTGGGCTTGGGGCCCTGGGGTGCCTCTGTGCCTCTCCTGTGTGGGGGACTGGACTCTGGGGCCCCGGGGCACCCCTGTGCCTCTCCTGTGTGGGGGACTGGACTCTGGGCCCCGGGGTGCCTGTGTGCCTCTCCTGTGTGGGGGCGGTGGTGGGGGCGGGACACACGGCTTGCTCCTCTGGATGCTCGCTTACTCTTTTAGCTCTGAGGAGTCACTGTGGCCCTGCTCAGAGGTGGGGCGGTCATAGTCTGGGCATGGGTGTGTCACGGTGGGTGATTCTCATGTTGCAAACTTCCCACAGCATCACTGCTCAGTGCGGCCAGATCAGAGGGGGCAGTTCCCAGTCCCCAAGGGTCTTCTGGGCTGGGTCATGCTCTGGGCTCCTTCTAGGGCTCCATGCCTCCCCAGACGCCCCTCAGCCCCCTCATACAGACACAAATATTCATGCACACACACGCACACGTGCACACACACACACGCACATACACAGGTCTGACTGCTGGTGACTCTCTTCCCCTCGGGAGCTCGCAGCCCTGCAGGCGCCCCGTCTGTCCTCATCTGAACCCTCAGTGCTCTGACAGCACAGGTGGCAAATGGTGCCCACGCCCCTCCCGCATCCAGCAGCCGAGGGGGCCGAGCTCCCAGCTAGGCCTGAGTCTCGGCTCTTGTACAAGTGGAGGACTCTGCCGGGGTGGGGGCAGGGATACCGCAAGGATGGCCGCCACAGGCCAGTGTCGCGCTCACAGGCACAGGCTTGCCTTCTGCACGGCCACACGTGGTCAGGCCCATGCAGACAAACCCACCCATGATTCAGCCCCAAATTCACACGATGAAGACTGAATCCCCAGGACCTTGGAGTCAGGTAGACAGACACAGTTTCCATAGAGTAACTGGGCTAGAATGAGGTCAGGAGGACCCTGGTCCAATCTGACTGGTGTCCTAACGAGAGGAAGTTTGGCCACAGGGAAGAGATGGTTGTCTACCGGCCAAGGAGAGAGGCCTCGGAGGACCAGCCCCGCCAACCACTGACCTCCAATAGGGCTGGGCTGACCTCCGCTGGGCTACAATAGGAGGGAACACACTCTGCTGTTTACGCTGCTGCGTATGCCTCAGCAAACTCTTCAGTCTGTGGGACCCTGGCTGGTGAGGAGCCATGGCCACGAGCCACGGAGCCCACCGTGACGCCACCAAGGCCCGGGATCACTCCTGAAGCCCCTTGCTGCCTACCGCCGGCCCCGTCTTAGGGGAGAGGAGGCGTGTGTCTGGGGGATAAAAGAAGAGAGAGGGTTCTGGCCACATCCCCATGGGGCTGGCCCACATCTCACTCTCTGTCCCATGTTCTGCACCCACCAGGCCCCAAGGAGAGGGCAGTGGGCCTGGCCGGCGCTTGGGCCGAAGGCGGCGAGCTGGCCCGGAGCCAGGCAGTGCCCTCCTAAATTAGAACGCGAGGGCAGGGGAGCAACGCAGACCAGACACCGTCCTTCTCACGAGCGAACAGCCCCTGCAGAGTTTATAGACACCGACAAGTCTTATGTAAGAGGCAACATGCTCGGAGCACTAAGAATAGGCCTGCACACATTCTAGCGGACAGGCTATCGATGTGTTAGACCCTCCTGAAGAAGGGGTGCACGTGGAGATGGGGGCCACAGCTCATTTGCATCCCCACCCTCCAGCAGACACAGGAGGGCAGCGACTGCCCAGTAGAGCACCAAGTCCTTAGGCTCCCAGGAGGGCAGATATGAAGGGAGGACCTCCAGGGAGGGGCGGCTTCCTGCTCACCTTTGGGGGGCAGGGGACATGGAGGAGGCTCGAGGCAAGGCTTCTGCAGCCCCCGCCCCACTTCAAGAAGACGTATGTTACATAGGAGGCTTTGCATCCTGCACCGGGCAGCCTGGCACCAACTGGGGTTGGGGGGGGAACCACGCACCAGCCCAGCCCCACACGTCCCTCTGCTCCCCCCGAGATGCAGGCCTGGCCTCCGTATCTTAACGTCCCAGTCATGGGAGAGGCCCCCAGCAGAGGGCCGAGGACAGTGAGTGGGTTAAACAGCGACGAGGGGCCTCGGGTAGGAATGCGTAGGGCTTCGTGAAGAGCAGAGGTGGCCAGATTTCAGTTCGTAAACACTTATTGTTCATGAAAATCATCCAGCCTCAAAAGCAGCACCCTTTTCAGAAACCCAAACACTTCTTCTTGTAAGCGAACCAAAGTTTACAATTCTTTCTCTAATAAATCAGCTGGATCATACTCTTTATATAAAATCACTGACCCAGAAACAAATCTAAAACAAATCTTCAAAATAGCCTCCAATTACACAGAGAGCTCCCAGTCCCTTCTCATCTTTGTTTCTGGCTGGTTTTAATACCTGAGGAGCATTAGGGCAGGAGCAGAGCCAGGGCTCCCACCTCTGCCACCCCCAGGGTGGGGACTCCTGGGAAACTACTCAGCACCCAGGACCTCTGTGCATCTCACGTGGAAAATGAAAGGGCAAGCGTATCTTTAAGGCCCCTTCAGTATCTGACTCCCTGAACCTTTCTTTCCAGTTTTTCCAAAGGAGAAGAGTCAGAGACACTGGTATCTTAGAAGGTCATCGGAGCTTGTGGGAAGAAGCATCGTAAGATTGAGAGGTCCTTTACTATAAGACATTTCTGAACCTCGACAAGGCTCATCGGTGTGATTCTACAGGAAGGATCAGGGCTGTGGCATTTCTAACCTGAGGTATAAAATCTAACCGTTTACAGTCAAAGCTATGGGTTTTCCAGTAGTCATGTACGGATGTGAGAGTTGGACCATAAAGAAGGCTGAGTGCCGAAGAATTGATGCTTTTGAACTGTGGTGCTGGAGAAGACTCTTGAGAGTCTCTTGGATGGCAAGGAGATCCAACCAGTCCATCTTAAAGGAAATCAACCCTGAATATTCACTGGAAGGACTGATGCTAAAGCAGAAGCTCCAATACTTTGGCCACCTGATGCAAAGAGCCAACTTATTGGAAAAGACTGTGATTCTGGGGAATGAGAGATAAGATGGTTAGAAGGCATTACCGATTCAATGGACATGAATTTGAGCAAACTTGGGGAAATAGTGGAGGGCAGAGGAGCCTGGCATGCAGCAGTTCATGGGGTTGCAAGAGTTGGACACAACTTAGTGACTGAACAACAATAACAAGAAAACATTTCTGTAAGATTGGAAAGCTTTAAGACTCACAGGCAGGACAGCAGAGTGTAGAGCTGGCCTTCAGGGACGGAGGATTCTACCAATGTCCCCTCAATGGTGGGCAGAGCAGGCGCCTCCTGCCTCTCTGCCCTGAGTCAGCCCAGCCCTGGGCCCGAGCACCTCCCCAGGCTGTGCCCACAGCTCCAGGCAGGCTCAGAAGGAAGAAAGTGGATGTCCCTGGACCACTGGGAGCTGTCTGAGGCAACAGAGTGGAACAACTGAGAAGTAGGAAGCCCTGCCAGTGGCCCTGTGACCCGCCTTGGCCCATCACGCTCGTCCCAGGCCGCTTCCCCACGGCCTCTCCTTGGACTTTTCTTGCCTTTGGACTTTCCCTGGCTCCCTGGCTCGGGCCCTGCCAATGAATTCTGCCAATGCTTCTTAAGTGACCTAGATATTCAGTTTATCCTTCCGTCTTTAGGAAGAACCACCCATCCATCTACACGTCGTGGTCAGAGAGGGTCTCTTGTCGAAAGTCCACTACTAACAAGTAAAGGGGCATCTACTTGTATCAGGAAAGCTATTCTGTCTGTCCCTGTGCAGAGCTGTAGCCCACTTCTCTCACTTTTGGTCTTCAGGTGACACGAGAAAAGTAGTGCTGTTTCTATTTACAACAACCAAGACGCTAAAATAACCTAATGTCCACTGACAGAGGAACGGATAAAGAAGATGTGATGCATTTACACAATGGAATGTTTTCAGCCATAAAAATGAATGAAATAATGCCATTTGCAGCAACATGGATGAAGCTAGAGATGATCGTACTAAGGGAAGTAAGTCAGACAGAGAAAGACAAATACCATATGACATCACTTACAGGTGGAATCCAAAATGAGATACAAACGAACTTATCTGTGAAACAGAAAGAGACTCATGGACAGAGAACAGACTTGTGGCTACCAAGGGAAGGAAGGCAGGGAGAGGGAAGTTTTCGGAGTTTGGGGTTATCAGACGCAAATTATTACATACATGATGGATAAACAACAAAGTCCTACTGTACAGCACAGGGAACCATATTCAATATCCTGTGATAAACTATAATGTAAAGAAAATGAAAAATGATGTATATATAGGTATATAACTGAGTCACTTTGCTGTACAGAAGAAATTAACACAATAGTGTAAATCAACTATACATCAATTAAAAAAAATAGTACTATCTCCTTGCAAGAGACCTTCCCAGGCAGGAAGCTGTCATATCACCTCTGACTGTCCACTGTCAGGACAGATGGGCCGATGAGTGGCCAAAGAGACCCTCGACCCTAACCCTTGAGCCTTCAGTGTCCAGGTCCCCTCTGCTCCCCTCCAGCCTGAAATGTACTCCCAGGACCCCCAAGAAAAACCAAGTAACACAGACAGACAGATATTTGTACCTGGCACGGCCCCACAAGGTGCAAAAAAGCTGCTGTGGAAGGTGCCGAGGACTTCTCATGCCAACAGATAAGCCCGGAAACAAAAGACAGGAGGCAGGTACGGAAGCTCCTTGCAGGGCCCTGAGCCAGAGCGGCCCCCCAGCACTCAGCTCAGGTCCAGCGTGGCGGGACACGATGGACCACAGTGGAGAGCCAGGCAGGAGGGGACCCTGAGACACAGGGAATTCCCGCCTGGAGTTGCACCAGGGGCTGCTGCTTGGGGCGGGGACTTGTGAGGGGCTGAACCATGTCTCCGATGTCAGGGACCGTGTCTCCTGTCTCTGAGATTCCAGAGGAGGGTGGACCCGGCTCCTAGCCCCTCACTCACCTACACCTGCCATATCACCCCCAAACCATCATCTTCCTGAGGATGAAGCCAGGCCTCTCCAGGAGCCATCAGCAGGCCTGGCACTTAGGATGCTTAGTGGGCCTCCATCCCCTTATTCCCACCCTGGTGATGCCCTCCTGGGGTCTCACTGACCCAGTTCCCAGCAGGTCATCAACCCGGCTGAGCAGTGAGAAGCTGAAACAGCCATGTCCTGCCTTTTTGGTCGAGAGCTTTTCCCAACCGAAACATAAAAAACACAAGACAAGAAAACATAAAAAATATTTAAAAAATAAGACAAAACATAAGACAAAAAGATAAGGCTTGGTTCCTTCATGCATCTCTCTTCCTCTGGCTTACTGAGTTTCCTGGAAAAAGCTCTTCCTGTCGCCTAGAAAACAGAGGTGATACAGACAGCGAGCCCATGCTCCAGAGCCTTGTAACCTCTTCCCCTCACTTCTCAGAAGGGACGGACAGTGGTGCGAGGGGCCACACACATCAGCCCTTCCCCCAGGCTGCCCCAGGTGGCGGCCGACAGCTCAGTCACTGCCAAATCCTGCCCCCACCCTCCTATCATAGGTTGTTGCCATGACAAGTTTTAATAAAACTACAAATATGCTGAACTTAAGACCAGACAAAACCTCCAGCCTTTAACATCTTATTTGCAAACATCTCAAGCTGAAGTAATCGAAACAGTTGCAAAACCACTGGATACCTTCCCTTCCTTCCCCTCCCTTGGGGTCCTGCTCACCTGGGACCCAGAGCCTGGGAAAGGAGGGTTTCTGCGGTTTGTAGGAAGCCCTGGTAGACGGTGCAGGGATCCCGCCATCCTGGGCTTGGGGCTGGGCTGTGGGGCAGGCAGGCTAAGGCCTCAGACAGGCGCCCGCCTGGGTTCCATTTTGAGTGTTTCCTCTGGCATTTCTGAATGTTGAGGCTCCCTCATTAAAACACTGCTATTTCCAAATAACTTCCCCCACCCCCCTGCTTCAAAGAAAGGAGCTTTTACTGTTCTGTTTTAATAAGGGCTACCATTTTAGGGCTTCCCATGAGCCAGACCCACTGCCAGCTGGTTAGATAGGATTAGTCCTTGCCACAGGCCTAAGATGTATGAGTTATCATCTCATGTTACAAAGGATCCAGGACTCAGTGAGGTTAAGTGACCTGCCCACACAGCTGGAGGTTGGTAGAACCGAGGATTTAAATCCAGGCAACAGAACCTAAATCCAAGCCTCCACTCATTCTCCAAGACACTGAGCTCAACAGCCCAGGTCCAGCAGGAGGGAGCCGGGTGGAGCGGCCTGAGCGTGTGCCCCTAACATAGCTCAGGCAAGTCCCTCTGGTTGCCGGTCATGGACAGGACAGTGAGTCAGGTCCCACCCTCCTGTCTGGTCACCTTGTGGGTCTTCGAGGCTGGGGAAGGAAGCTCCTTGACACAGAGAATTCCCTTCCCCAAAGAGAGTAATCCCCCCACCTCTGACAGCACTTTCTTCTCATCTTACACCCTTCCAGGGATTCAAGGCTTCACTGGGGTCGGGCTGCACCCTGTAGGGCTTCTTGGGGCAGGAGGGAACTGGCACCACCCCCTCCAGAGACCTGCCCTGCCCTGCTGAGCTGGTGGGAGGTGGGGGGACTCATCCTCCTCCTGGTGCCCCACCCCCGACCGCCAGGACACCTGCCGAGGACCAGGTGCCGGCCAGAAGGCCCCCTTCTGCCGCTGCTCCTCCACCTGCTCACGCTTACCCCCCTGCAGACTCAGGAGCTGCTGTGCCAACTGAAACATGAGCTCTTCAGGGTGAGCATGGCCAGCCTGTGGCGCCCGGGGACACTGCCTGCACCAGCTTCACTTTTGCAGAGGTGACACGAGGCAGGGACTCAGAGCAGCGCTGAGCTGGGAGTCGGGAAACGCTGGCCCCCAAGCTTTATCGCTGACTGGGTGCTGCTTTGCAGCAATTTCCTTAATCTCTCTGGCTCCAGCATCCTCAGGTTTCAAGTGGGAGGTGTGGCCAGGTGACCCTCCAAGTCCAAATATTTGGATCATTTGTAACACAAAGCTCCTTTTATCAGGAGAGTAACTCAGCGACATGAGCGTGAGCACGGACATGATGGAGCAGGGGGCGGTTCTTTTGTAAGCAAAAAAATTAATGTGATAGGATATCTGGGTTTGATCCCCAAGGACCCCAAAAAGTTACTTCAGATCTGATATCCCTGATGCTCTGCATGCAAGCCCCTGACACGGATACCATGATGGCCTGCTTGTGTCTGGGTCCTCCAAAGGCACAGTGACCTCGGGGGCCCAGCCGTGTCCCTCCCGCCATGGTCCCTGAGCCAGCGCTTGTCAGACGTGAAGCAAATGTTTGTCACCCGAAGGAACTTGCTCTGGGCACAGCTAACCCCTGAACCCACCAGAATCGGGCGGCAGACATGTATGGACTCTGCACCTCTTGCCCATCCCTTTTCTGGAGACTTCTACAGGAAAGAGTTCTTCCTCTGTTCTCTGGGGACAGGGTTCCCCTCCCCTGGCTCACCCCTCTGGGCTCCAGCAAATGGGGTGCCTGTGGGCCCAGCACCCTGATAGCCACGTCCAGGCTTCAGGCTGTGAACCTCACCACACTTCCGTTCTCCACCCCCTGCGCCCCCAGCACATACCTGAGAGGGGGCCTTGGCTCCCCCAACTCGGCTCATCAACCACCTGTCTCCCATCTGGGCTACATGTGGTGCTAACTGATCAAAGGCCCCTGGTGTCAGTGAGGCCCCAGTCCTTCCCTCCGTCTGCTCTGCACAAAGGGCCCTCTCTGCCTGCTGGGCAGCCTGAGTGGGGCATTCTACATCCTCACAGGCAGGCTGAGCCAGGGGACAGACCCTTAATTAAAGTTCACCTCCCACACGTGCTGTCCCACTGTTCACCTTGTCATCCTCAGGCCCCACGTGCACACTGGCTGCTGGCGGCGGCCCCTGGCACACCAGGCTGCACCAGAGAATCGGCTGACCAGGGCTGCCAGACCACAGGGCCACTCACAGTGTGGACGCCTGAGCCTGGGGCCGTGACGGGCCCCGGGAGGCCAGGCCAGGGAGGCTCAGGCCCACCAAGGACACAGCACATTGGACACGAGGCCAGGCTCTCTGCCTGGCACCCAAACTGGGCAGAAAACTGGTCAAGTAGCACACAGCAGCTCGTGGCCGAAGGGCTGGAGAGGAGGCTGCCACTGCAGACCCACTGGGTGGGGACCATGGGGTGGGCGCAGCCTGGGAGCACACAGCCGCCCTGGAGCAGCCGACTGCGTTTCCAGACCACCAGGGCGACCGAGTGACTGGTCCATACACTGGCCACGGGGATCTGCACGAAAGCTTCTGAGCTCCAGAGTGAGGTCAACGGCCCTGGTTTGGCAGGAAAGGATCAGACCTCAGGGGAAAGCTGATTGGAGGGGAGGGAGCCTCAGGACAGAGGTCACCGCCATTGGCCATGTCCTGCACACCCCTGCTCACGGAGCAGGGCTGGGGGATAGAGCTTCACCTCCCTTCTCCAAAGGACACGGATACCAACCATATGCCAGGCAGGGCTGTGCCCCCTGACAGCTCAGGAATCAGAAGCCCCCAAAAGGACCCTCCACCTCTATGTGGTGCCTGGCACAGGCCGAGTAGTGACACAGTCATCCCAGAGTTGGAAGCAGACTTTAGCTATGGCTGCACATCAGAGTCACCGAGGAGTCTGATAAAGTCCCACAGCCCGGCCACACCACCAGAGAGAGTCCATGTCATTGCTGAGACCACTGTGTGATCCTCGACCGTGGTCGAGAACAGCCCATCAGCAGCATCCAGAGCTTGTTAGAAACTCAAAATCTCACCTCGGTTCCAGAGCCACTGAAGCTCTGTGGGTGGGACCCAGGGTGTGTGTTCTTGCCTGTCCTCCCCGTGAGCCAGATGCCCACTGAAGCTGGAGAACCGAGAGGCTAAATGAACGTACAGTGTCCAGTTTCTGCTGTTGTTCAGGCTCTCAGTTGTGTTTGACTCTTTGCGACTCCACGGACTGCAGCATGCCAGGCTTCCCTGTCCATCACCAGCTCCTGGAGCTTGCTCAAACTCATGTCCATCGAGTCAGTGATGCCATCCAACCATTTCGCCCTGTGTCATCCCCTTCTCCTGTCTTCAATCTTTCCCAGCATCAGGATCTTTTCCAATGAGTCAACTCTGCATCAGGTGGCCAAAGTATTGGAGCTTCAGCATCAGCATCAGTTCTTCCAAAGAATATTAAGGACTGATTTCCTTTAGGATTGACTAAGTCTTCTCCAACACCATAGCTTAAAAGCATCAATTCTTCGGTGCTCAGCCTTCTTTATGGTCCAACTCTCACATCCATACAAGACTACTACTGTTTTTGTTCAGTTCAGTCACTCAGTCGTGTCTGACTCTTTGCGACCCCATGAATCGCAGCACACCAGGCCTCCCTGTCCATCACCAACTCCTGAAGTTCACTCAAACTCATGTCTATCGAGTCAGTGATGCCGTCCAGCCATCTCATCCTCTGTCATCCCCTTCTCCTCCTGCCCCCAATCCCTCATAGCATCAGAGTCTTTTCCAATGAGTCAACTCTTCACATGAGGTGGCCAAAGTATTAGAGTTTCAGCTTTAGCATCATTCCTTCCAAAGAACACCCAGGACTGATCTCCTTTAGGATGGACTGGTTGGATCTCCTTGCAGTCCAAGGGACTCTCAAGAGTCTTCTCCAACACCACAGTTAATCACAGGCAATTCTGACATGTGGCCACAGATGACAATTAACGAATCACATGGTCAGTCCTGGTGGTGCACAAGTCCTTCACCCAGAATCACCGAATTAGAGGTGGGTTATCACAGACAAGGCCGTGTCCAGAACACACAGGCTGGAGCCGCCCTTCAGGGTGCTGATAGCAACACTCACCTTCCTATGCAACCCTCCCTGTCCACCCCATTCCTCTGGGATTGACAGCATTGCCTGGGGGACACTGGTCCAGCGAGATGGCAGGAGGGAGTATGTGTGGGGACCACAGTGCTGCCCCCATCCCCTCAACAGACTGATTTATGAGGTCGATGCTTCATTGCTGTATCTCCTATTAAAACATAAACCCACACGGGGTGGATACAGGATAATGAGAAATGTATGTCCCCTGATACGTTCCCCCGTGCCTGGCTCGCAGGACATGCTAAATAAATATTTGCTGAGTAAACATATGAAGAGATACATAGAGGATCTACTTACAGCCCAGGAAGGATCTCTGGGTTATCTCTAGGAACTGGTACATTTGGTCCAGATAAAGGGACTTGTAAAGAAAGGCACTTCTATTTTGACTGGGCCATGTGGGCACTGGTCCCATATGCCAAGCAGAAATTTAAACACCAATATATGGATTTATGCTAGCTTTTAGGAAGCTTTTCACAAGACCTTTGTTTCGGAATTTGGAGAGGAACGGCTGAATTTCAAATACAGGAAGTCCCCATAACCCAGGCCAGCACCTGAGGCACAGTCTGTTGGAAAAGTGATGAATTCCACGATCCTGTGATGAGATCCCTCAGTAAGAAAAACATCTAGACGGTGAGAATGAGCCCCGACTCCATGTGCCTCGCCCCAGAGGAGAGCAACTGGTAGGAGCTTGAACACTCAAGTCACCCACTATTTCTTCTCCAGGTGCCCCCACCATCCAGTGGGCCTTCCAGAGCCGGGACATCACCCACGTCCACGAGCACAAGCTGATGAAGGAACTCACAAGCCTGGTTTTTCATTGTCCAGAGGTGCCTTGAGGCAAGGGAACCTTTGGGGCCAGGCAGTCGGGTGGCTCCCGGGAAGGTGGCAGGGAGGGGGCCGGGGGCATGGAGAAAAATGAAGTTTGTGGGTTACCAATGGACGTGAATCTTCCCTGCGCTGGTTGTGGGGGTGGGGGTGGGGTGGGGTGACTGCAGCCTCATGCTGAGCAAGACTGACCGAGAGCCTCATCGCTTGGGGCCAGGATGACCGTCTGGTCCAGCTGCCATCAGTTGGGACCAGAACAAAGCCAAGCCCCCCGGAGAGAGGCTGAGTTACGGTAAATCAGACATGATAATCACGGTAATCGCTCACATGTGGATGCGTCTCACAGTGGACGCAGCACTTGGCCAGATCCCTCCTGCTTGCTTACTCTGATCCTGGGGGAAGACCGTCCAGGTCGTTCCTCTCCTAAAAGCTGACGGTACGGAGTCAGCAGTGAGCTTGTCAAGGAGGGTGGTTCCATGGCCCTGGCCCCTCGTGCAGCCCCCAACCCCAGCCTCTTCTCAGCCTCTCCCCTCGGCAGCTCTTATTCATTTTGTCTTGGCAGCAGCCTCTTGTGTAACTGAAACCGCAAGAAACTTTTTGTTTGGCTTCTAACTCAGAAGAAATTCCAGTAACTTGGTTCCCGCTACTTAAAAAAAAAAAAAAAAAAAGCCTGGAGCCCAGTTCTGGAGAGCTCAGCATTCCCTCCCACCCCCCAAAACGGATGGACTTCTCCCTCCCCCGCTCCCTCCTGAGTCCGGGAGGTTCAAGTATCTGAGCCCTGGCCTCGTGCAGTCGCCCATGGTCCTCGCACACCCCCGGAGGCCAGGCTGGGATGGAGCCAAGCAAGTTAAGAGCTGTTGAAAGATTAGCTTGGCTGGTCTCTCCTCTCACCCGGGTATGATGCTCACTTTTGTTTTAGGCACACAGGGCCTGGGGGGCAGGAATGAGATTGGCAGGCATCCAGGCCCCCTGCCTTGGAGACACATGGAGGCTACCCTGACTCCCCCCCCCCCGCCCCCCCCACCCCCCGCCCCCGTTCCTGGCACCGCAACCCCTCTCTACACCCTAGGCTCTGTAACCAAGACCTGCCCACATCTTCACACAAAGCCACTCGCCCTGGTGAGTCAGGAAGAAGGCCCTGACTTTGGATGTTCTGGGCCCTTTCTATTCAAAGTGGCATTCCTGGAAGTTTGTTTAAGCAGCAGCACCCTGGGGGGAGAAAAGGGAATGCTCCTACACTGTTGGTAGGAATATACCTTGGTGCAGCCACTATGGACAACAGTAAGGAGATTCCTTAAGAAACTAAACATAGAGCTACCAGAAGATCCTGTAGTCTCATTCTTGGGCAAACATATATCTGGAGAAAATCATACTTTGAAAAGACACATTCACCCTAGGGTTCATTGCAGCCCTATTTACCATAGCCAGGACATGGAAGCAACCTAAAATATCCATCAGCAGAAGAACGGATAACGAAGACGTGGTGCATATGTACAGTGGAGTATTACTCAACCCTACAAAAGAATGAAATAATGCCATTTGCAGCAGCATGGACCTAGAGATTGTCACAGTAGGTGAAGTAAGTCAGGCAAAGAGACAAATATTATATGATATCACTTTTATGTGGAATCTAAAAAAAATAATACAAATTAACTTATTTACAAAACAGAAACAGACTCACAGACATAGAAAACAAACTTATAGTTCCCAAAGGGGAGAGGGGAGCCGTTTGGGGTTGGTGGACACACACTACTATATATAAAATAGATAAACAACAAGGCCCTACTGCATAGCACAGGGAACTGTATTCCATATCTTATAATCATCTATAATGGAAATGAAATCTGAAGCTAGACATTCAAAACTGATACAGTATTGTGAATCAACTATATTTAAACTTACAAAAATAAAAAAGGATGAGGATTTGAAAAAATTAAAAGAGCAGCACCCTGGATCCCCATCCTGATGCACTAGATCAGAATTTGCATTTTAACAAGAGTCCCATGCTCAGCTGGGCACACTGCACCCACGAGAAGCAGCCCTGTGATAAGAGGTCTCGTCAGGGACATTCCAACTCATCAGACACGTCAGAGTGCCTACCGTGTGCTGGGCCCCAGTCTTGGTGCAGAGCCCCTGGCACACAGGCTGAGCATTCTTGGAGCTGCCCAGGACCCAGCGAAGTAGGTCCATGGCTCCCTCATAGACGCAAAAACTCCCCCTTGTCCCAAGTCCACCTGAAGCCTCAGAGCTCCACATCTGCATTTTCAATAGAACCCAGGCTGGTGGTCTGCCGCCCAGACTCTCTCCATCTGCCTTCTCTTCTGTCTCCTTCCCCAGGGAAGGCTGAAAACACAGCCACCTCTTGAGCCTCCCTTGCAGCTAGCTGTTAACCAGCCCCCTGATCCTGGTAAAAAAATGAAAGAAAAACAGTCTGGTCCCTGGCCCCCACCATGCAGTGGCGAGGAGTGCCAACACTACCTGGGAGCTTGGTCCAAGTGTAGCATCTCAGGCTCCACCCCAGATCTAAGGATCCAAATCTGTTTTAACAAGATCCCCGGCTGCACGCATATTTAATCTGAGATGTGTTATTGTGTGGGGAGGGGACTGGGAAAGCCTCTGTCTCCTGTTGAAAGACACGAATGTTGCTGGCACCACACCTCCCTCACCACCCCTGCCTCGAACGCAGGTGATGCAGGGTCTGCATAACCATCGGCAAGAACAAGAAAAGGAGCTGAGTACGAACAGGCTGGAGTGAGGCAGCAGGAAGTGATAAAGTGTCCAGGTCCTTAGAGGCACCTGAAACTGTTGGACCAACCCTGAGGCTGTTCCAGGCTTCCTGTGTCCTGTCACTTGAAGCTGAAGACATTCCTAATTAACAGGAGCTCTAAGGTCTGAGCACGAGAAAAGTCTACAATGACTTGGGCAGCCCCGAGAGTTGAATCTCCCTGGAGGAGACCTGCTGGCCCCCTGCTTCTCCCTTGTGTCTGGTAGGAAATGGGTGAGCACCCCTCTCCTGACAGCTCGCTCAGTGGGCACGGTTGGCTCCGAACCACACGTGGGTAAGTGGCATACCCGCTCCTCGTCCTTCTGAATGCCTGCCCAGCCATGGGGAAGAAGTGGCCGTGTGACCTCCTCCTGGCGTCACCGCCCTGCCGCAGGACTTCAGCTGTTTACTCGACTCTCAGTATCCTTGGAGTGTCCAGTCCTGTCTCACCCCTCATGAGGTTCCCTGGACTCTCCTGGTGGATAAGAAATCCAAGCACTAAGACCCTCAAGCCAGGGATGCACTCAGGCTGGCCAGCGCTTCTGAGCTCACAGGACTGTCCTTCCTGTGAAGGGACAGGACAGGAGGAGGGGGAGGAAGCAGGAGGAACTGGATAATCCCAAGGCAGCCTCCAAAGAGTGCTATCATGCCAAGTCCACGAACTTCAGAAACGTTACCCTGGATTTCCTCCTCTATCATCTCCACCAGGAGTCTGGCTCCAGGGACAGAGGGCGACATTCTCAGCCTGAAGAGTATGGGCTGAAAGGCTCTGGGCTGGTTTTCAAATAACAATCATTATCACATGATTAGGCAAGTCAACCTAGGTTCTGCTAAAGAAAGGCAGGAGGGTGGTGGAGAAGAGGGTGGGTGGGCAAGAAGGTAGGAAGGGAGAAGAAAGGAGAGCAGAGACCTGGGCTTTGACCTCCTCCCCTGGTGTCTGTGGCTCATTAGAGTAATGACTTCAGAGTCACTGAAAGGACTGTGATTCATCTATACAGTAGGATGCTTCTCAGCAATAAGAAGGAATGAGTGGCAGGTACGGGCAGTAACACGGAAGACTTGTGAAAGCATCTTGTGCAAGCATCTCGTGCACTGAAAGAAGCCAGACCCCAAAGGCTGTGTACTGAATGATCCATTTATATGATGTCCTGGGAAAAGCAAAACTATAGGAATGGAAACCAGCTCAGTGGTTGCCATGTGTTAGCATGGGGAGGGAAAGCTATAAGGATGCTTTGGGGGACAAGAGAAACATTTTCTATCTTGATTGCAATAGTGGTTTTACAACTACAGAAATATGACAAGACTCATAGAGCTGAGGACTTCTGGCCAAGATGGGTTAATAAGGACCAGATCTACCCTCTTGCCCTGAACACCCAAAATCAAAATAGCAAAAATGGTTGAAATGACTGTTTTCAAGATCCTGGACATCAACCAGCAAAGGAAGAGCCCTGAGAAATGGGAAACCAACCAGGTGGACCCTGCCACTGCCCATCTGCTGCCTTGTTGGTTTTCAGACCCGAATATACACAGGGGCCCACCCGGGTGCTGTCTGGCAGATGACTGAAGAGACAGATCTGAGCGTCCAGGGAGACCAAAGCTGCTGGATCTCAAAGATGGAGGAGCAGACGAGAAAGAGCCGCCCTGGAGAGGGTCGCTCTGGATGATGGATGCACGTGAGTGAGGGAGCCACCTGGGGCCGAGGGAAGTATTGTACTCACTTGCTATTACTAGGAAGCAAACCACCACAACCTCAGTGGTTAAACAGCCCACCCTTAATACCCCACAGTGCCTGTGGGTCAGGAGCCCAGGCACGGCATGGCCTGGCCCTCTGTGCGCTCCCACAGGCTGTACTTGAGGTGTCGACCTGGGTGGAACGTCACCGGCATAAGCATCTGTTCCAAGCCTGAACTGATGGAGGGCAGGATCCATCTCCTATGGCTGCTCACAGCCTGGGTTCTAGAGGCCACCTGGCACCTGGGGTCCTCTGGCATAGCCTCTAGCTTCTCCAGGCCCCTGGGGGGCCTTTCAAGTCCAAGTGACTAAAGTAGGGTCTTACATACTGTAACCCGGTCATGCCATCTGCATCTCATCATCTTTCATGTGGCACAGCCTACTCACAGAAGAGGCCCTCCATTACCCTGTCATAGTTAGAAACAAGTCTCAGGTCCCTCTCACCCTCAAGGGGATGGGTGTCTTTACAAAGATCTGAACAACAGAGGCAGAGGGTCATCCTAGGGTCCTTCTGCCAAAGACCCCTCAAGAGGATTATTAAGAAGAATACAGCTCCCAGTATACACACAGAGCTGAGGATAATGCCTACAAACCAGACTTTAAAATCTCATGACTCACAGGGCAGAAGACCCAAGGGGTTCTGCCTAAGTCGTGGGCAGTATTCATCTTACACTAAATGCTGTACTGATTCTGTCTAAAAAATTTTAAAACAAGACAAAAAAGGATCAAACTGCTTCCAAGCAGCTTAACTGAGTCCCAGTATAAACTTCAAGAATATTTATATAACTATTTTGAATTAATTGAATTCAAAAGAATTCAAAATTATCCAAGGTGAAATTTAGTGTCTTGCATCCAACGCAAGAGACCAGGTAAATACAACCTGTAGTGAGGAGAAAAATCATCTAAATGGACCCAGAACCACACAGATGTTAGAATTAGCAGACAAGGATATTAAAACTGTAGCCATAACTGTATTCCATATGGTCAAAAATTTAAGCAGAGATATTAAAAACATTTCAAAGACCCAAAAAGTCTTTCTAGAGATGAAAACTACAATGCCTGAGATAAAAAATACACTGGAGAGGATTAACATTAGATTATTCATGGCAAAAAAAATAGTAAACTCAAAGACATAATAATAGAAACCATCCAAAATGAAAGACACATTAGAAAAAATAAAAGAGCATTGGTGAGCTGTGTGAAAATGTCAAGTAATTTAATACATGTATAATTAGAATTCCCACAGGAGTAGGGAAGTGGGAGATATAGCAATTTATAGAATTAACAGCCAAAACTTTACTGAATTTAATTTTGAAAGCATAAACTCACAGATTCAAGAAGCTCAATGAATACCAAGCATAAGAAATTTGAAAAAAAATTTGCACACCAAGACACATCATAATCGAATTGCTCAAAGCCAGTGATAAAGAGGAAACACTCAAAGTTGCCAGAGCAGAAAGACATAGTTTATCTGGAGAAACAAAGACAAGGTTGATGGCAGATTTCTTTTTGGAAACAATGTAAGCAAGAGGGCAGTGGAACAACAGCTTTAAAATTCCTGAAAGAAGGCAAGAGTAGTGGAGTGGGTTGCCATTTCCTTCTCCAGAGGACCTTCCCAACCCAGGGATCGAACCAGGGTCTCCTGCATTGTAGGCAGATGCTTTACCATCTGAGCCACCAGGGAAGTCCATAAATTTCTATACTAAGTCAAAATAGCTGTCAAAAATTAAGGTGAAAAAGCAAGACTTACTTCAGAGATGATAGGAAAACCAAAAGATTTCATATCCAGGAGAGCTTCAGTGCAAGAACTGTTAAAGGACGTCCTTAAAGCAGAAGGAAAATGATGCAAGATGGAAAGAAATGTGGATCTACATAAATAATTAGGGGCACTAGAGATTGAGATCCAGTTTTCCCTCAAAGGGCTGCATAAAAAAAATAACAACAGTGTATTATGAACAAACATTATGAACGGTGTAAATGTTTATAACCAATGACAGCAGGAACATAAAGGCCACGAAGGGCAGCATGTAAGGAGATCATTGTAAGGTTCCTACACTACATGTCAAGTCATATAATAACACTTGAAGGTAGGCTAGGATGAATTAAGAACATATACAGTAAGCACTAAAGCAACTGCGGACACGACAAGACAGTGAATTTTAACTAGGAAGTCAACAATAGAGATTAAATAGAATAAAATATATGGGTATTGTTTTTTCAAAAGAAAGCAGTTAAGAAAGACAAGGGTTCAAAGAGCACATGGGAAACAACAGCAAGATGATAAACTTAAACCTAACGTTACATGCCGATGATCACATTAAATAAAAATGATCTGAACACCCCAGTTACAAGTCAGAGACCATCAGGCTAGATAAAAGAGCAAGACCCAACTATTTGCTGTTTATACAAGAAATTCATTTCAAATACAAAGACACAAATGGGTTAAACATAAAAGTATGGGAAAATATATACAATGCTAACATGACTTTAAAAAAAAAAAGAAAAACTAGAGCAGCTATATTAATATCAGGAAATGCAGAGCTCAGAGCAAAAACTACACCATGGAGAAAGAAGGTTTTTTTCATAACAACAAGGGGTCAGTTCTTCCAGGGCATGTAACAATCACACTGTTTACACACCTTTAACAGAGCCTCAAAATACACAAAGCAAAAATGCTTTTACTAAAAAAAGAAATTGGCAAACTGACTCTAAAATTCATATGGAAATGCAAAAGACCTAGAATAATCCAAACGACTTTGATAAAAGAAGAAATAAGCTACCCTTTGGGTAACTGATACACTTGATTTCAAGACTTATCATAAAGCTATAATAATCAAAACAGTGTGTTCTTGGTGTAAAGACAGGCAAACGGGTCCATGGAAGAGAACAGAGGAGCCAGAAATAAATCCACACATAGATGGAGACTGATTTCTGACAAACATGAGAGACAAAATATTTTTGTCAGATGAGAGAGGACATATTTGCACAGCACATATCTAATTAAGAACTAGTCTCTGTGACAGGGTGCTCAGGGCTGCTGCACTGGGATGACCCTGAGGGATGGGATGGGGAGGGTGGTGGGAGGAGGGTTCAGGATGGGGAACACATGTACACCCATGGCTGATTCACATCAATGTATGGCAAAAATCACTACAGTATTGTAAAGTAATTAGCCTCCAATTAAATTAATTTTTTAAAAAAAGAAAAAAAAGAACTATTCTCTGGAACATACAAAGATCTCTCAAAATGCAGTATTAGGAAAACAACTCAACTGCAAAATGGACAGAAGTTATGAACAGACACTTCACCAGAGAAGATGTATGGCTTGCAGGTAAGCACATGAAAGGTGCTCAATGTCACTAGCCGTTGTTGCTCAGTCATGTCCGACTCTGCGACCCTCTCCCCCAGCGGAATGCAGCGCTGGTGGCTTCCCTGTCCTTCACCATCTCCCAGAGTTTGCTCAGACTCATGTCCATTGAGTTGATGATACTGTCCAACCACCTCATCCTCTGTTGCTCCCTTGTCCTCCTGATCTCAATCTTTCCCAGCGTCAGCGACTTTTCCAACGAGTATACTATGCTGGGGTGTAGAGGTGGGAATGTCTTCATCCCCTTAGCAGCCTGGTTACAGGGACCTCAAATGTTTTCTCAATATATTCCTTGGGTCCCCTTCTCCTCCTGGCCTGACCTGGGAGAAAGGCCGCTACCCAGCTGGACTGAGGCGGCCACCTTCCCACGGATAGTGTACAGAGAGCTCGCGGGTCTGAGAGCAGAAGGACCTGGTTTTCTGGGTTCCTGGATACAAGCTCCATGAGTGGGTACAGGATCTGCAAGCAGACGGAAGCAGCGGGTCAAGGGTGGGTCTGAGACTGTGGGGGCTTCGGGTTGGTGTGGAACAGGTGCGGAGCCGTCTGTGGGCTGGAGGAGAGGGTGGGGTCCTGGAGAAAGCTGGGGTAGATGGGTCCAGGGGCAATCGTGTGGGCGTGAATCTTCTGGGAGGTCATAGCCTGTAGGACACTCCCCTCTCAGGGTCATGGTGAGGAGCCAGGGATGAACACAGACAGACACACAGCACTGTCCCGACACACAGACAGTGACACAAATAGGAAAAGGAGAGGAAAACTGTCTTTTCTGGGCGTCCGCTGCTGCCACCTGCTAACTGGCAGGACCACGATTACACACCAAAGGCACCACAGCAACTAATTTCCAAGCAGATCAAAATAAATCAGAAAACAAAACCTTTCTGACAGCAGAGAAACGTGGCAACGTGTTAAGAGGTAATTACAGTCTTTCCCCTTGTTTCACCGTGTTTTTGCTGCCACGAGTGCAGGCGCTGAATTGCAGCCGTCACTCCAGGTTGAGGGGCATGAGTTGGCGGCTGAAGGCACTGCGCTGGGGCTGGATGCACCAGTGAGCCGGTCACCTGGGGACTCACCTTCCGATGGAGACATTGGTCCTGTGCCTGATGCTGGGCACTGGGGAGCTGCAGCCCAGCCCAGCCCAGCCCAGCCCAGCCCAGAAGCCCCATGCCAGCCATCTAGGGACTCTTCCCCACCTGTTGCTCCTTCGGAGCGAAACATGGCCTCTTGCTCCACCCATGGTCTGGGGCGGGGGAAGAACACAGCCTGGGAATCAGAGCCGGGTTGACCTCTGCTCCTAGTTCAGTGGCCTGAAATGGAGTGGAGCTCCTGGGCCTTTGTCTCCCTATTTGAAAACGGGACTCACGGGTGCCTACCTTATGCAGCCGTGGTGAGAACTGGAAATCATCACCATGCTGAGATGTCACCTTGCACCTGTCAGAATGGCCATCACCAAAGAAACAAAAATAACGAACGTTGGGGAGGATGTGAAGAAATGGGAACTCTCGTACATGGACGGTGGGAATGTATATTGGCAGAGCCACTATAGAGATGAATTTAGAGATTCCTCAAAGAACTAAAAATAGGGCTACTGTATGATCCAGCAACCCCACTCCTGGGTATATGTCAGAATAAAATGAAAACAATGATTTAAAAAGATACATGCTCCTCAATGTTCATAGCAGTACTATTTATAATAACAAAATATGGAAATGACCTAAGTGTCCTTCAACAGGTGAATGGATAAAGAAGATGTGGTACATATATACATGATGGATTATTACTCAGCCATAAAAAGGAATGAAAATTTGTCATTTGCAACAACATGGATGAACCTGGGTGCATAATATTTAGTAAAGTAAGTCTGACTGAGACAAACAAATACTGTACGATATCACTTCTATGTGGAATCTAAAAAAAACCAAAACAAATGAAGGGATATAACAAAACAGAAACAGACTCACAGAAATAGAGAACAAACCTGTGGTTCCCAAAAGGGAGAGGGAAGGGGGAGGGACAAAACAGGGATATGGGATTAAGAGATATAAATAGAGGGGACTTCCCTGGCAGTCCAGTGGTTAGGACTCTGCACTTTCACTGTAGGGGTTGTGGGTTCGATCCCTGGTCAGGGAATGAAGATCCCACGTTCCACAGGTGTGGGAAAAAATAAAACATTGTTTTATAATAACTTCACATGGAGTACAATCTATGAAATGTTGAACCCCTGTATTACACACCTGAAGCTAAAATAATACTGTAAATCAGCTATACTTAAAAAAAAGAAATCATGCATGTGAGACGCTCGCCCCTGGCAAGGGTCATCGTGTCCATCCTTACTGATCTGAGAGATTTCTCCAGTCTGCACCGAGCCCTCTGACCCCACCCTGATGAGGACGCAGGAGGTGCAGGTGGCTGGCGGGAACGGGGTCCGTCTCAGGGAGGCAAAGATGCCCCTGCGTTTTCCAAAGCTGCCACCTCTGTCACCTGGCGGGAACGCCCACAGCTTGGGAGAATCGGCAGACTTCACAGCTGAGCGGATGAAACAAATGGACTGAGGGGTGCCGCCTCTAGATGTCTGCCGGGTGTCCAGGTTAGAAACGGGGCAGACAGGGAGGACTTGTTCTGCAGGGAGGGGAAGGAGCACACGGCCTTGGAGCATCTGCCTCTGCTCGCCGGTCCAGCCCCGTCCAGGGCCAAGACACCTCCTGCTGCCGGAAGCCTCCGTAAACCCACGTCCCTCGCGCTGGGAGTCCATCAGCACCTGCCCTCCCAGTGCTGACTGGGGTCAAGGATGGAGCCTGCACACTCGGGCTGCCCAGGCCCTGGTGCCCAGGGAGGCATCTCCTTGCCACCCGCCCACCCTGACTGCCCACACCCGCTTTTAGTCTGGAAGCCCACCCTGCTTTGGGCTTTCCAAAAGGTGCGTCTGGAGCACCCCCAGGCAAGCAGGGCCCATTCCAGCCGGTGTCCCTGTCCCCAGCAGTTCTACCTCCTGTCCCGTCCCCAGCCACTCAGAACCTGCCCAGCTCCTGCCAGGACCCAGACAAACCACAGTGGGCGGGGGGCAGGGGGTGTTCCATGAGCATTTCCACCACAGACCCCATCTGCTGCAGCCAAAGACAGTCTCACATATTGATCACCAGCTCCGCTCTTACCCAGGGCTGGGGAACAATGTTCTCAGGATCCTCAGGCCCTGGGACAAGACCCAGTTCTGGGGCAGGAAATCAGCCGAGGCAGCAAAGCAAATGGAGAGGCTGGGCTCACCTCCGTCACTGGAAGGCGGGACTTTCTTTGATTAACTCTGAACAACACCTGTAATATGTAATGGTTATTATGATGATGGTTGTTATCAGAAATTCCTGGGCTCTTTGCAGGGGCCAGGATCTATCCTAAGCTCGTAACACGCCTCAGCTCACATGACTCTTCCATCAACTCTTGGAGGTGGAGCCATTGTCCCCAACCTGCCCAAGGTCACATGACTAGGAGGTGGCAGGGCCGGCTGCCTAGGCAGGCAGGCTGGCCGCCCCCCAGGACACAGCCCCTCCCCGGGCCTTCCATCCGTGTCCACCTTTGCTATCGCCTCCGGAGCTCAGCCCTCCCTCCCCTGCAGGTTTGTACCCTCAATGCTGCTGGGGATGTGTGTCTACCTGCCACACGGGCACCCTGGGGAGCTCCGTGCACAGCCCTCCATGGTCTGAGCTTCCTCTGCTGAGTGACTCCGAGGAGTCTACCTTCTTCCTCTGGTTTTACTTCAATCTGACTCCCAGATAAAGAGCAAGGCCTCCCCCTAGTTCTGAAAGAAATGCCCATGTGCCCGGGGGTCCCAGCTGATCCTGCCCCAGCCCCTCAAGGAGCTGCCTGGCTGCAAACAGAGCCAGCCTTCAGAGCCACGGCTTTCCCCACCACTTCTATCTCTTCCCATAATGTCATCATGGGCTCCTGGGTCCCCACTTTGAGCTACTAATGTTTAGATTGAGATGATCAAAGTCATCTGGGTAAATAACCCTTGGCAGTTAAGCTCCGAGTTAACAGGGCAAGGTGCCATGGAGACTTTCTCCTTCCAGCGGGGACAGAGTCAGTTGCTACATAACACAAGCAATTTCCTGTCCCGTGTCAGTCTGACTTATTTGTGAATTGATTCCTCATCGCTGTGGACTTATGTGATTCAGGTCCTGGGCCCCGTAGAACAGATAAATATGGCTGTACCTCTGTTTCCGGGAAAGACAGAGGCCGAGACAGCAGCCACAGCCCCGGCCCTGCCGTCTCTCAGGCGTTGGACACACATTATAATAACCACCTATTGGGAGAAACGAGAGGTCGACAGCCTCGGAGTGGACACCCCCTGCAAACCCAGCTGAGCACGTTTCCGTAACGCCAGGCTCTAGGGAGAACACCGCTAGTGGATAATTCCTCTGTGTTCTTGCGTGCGTGTGCGCGCCGAATCGCTTCAGTCGTATCTGACTCTTTGCTACCCCATGGACTGGGGCCTGCCAGGCTCCTCTGTCCATGGGATTTCCCAGGCAGGAATACTGGAGTGGGTTGCTATGTCCTCCTCCAGGGGATCTTCCTGACCCAGGGATCAGCCCACATCTCTTACTTCTCCTGCATTGGCAGGTGGGTTCTTTACCACTAGCGCCACCTGGGAAGCCCCCTCTGTGTTCTAAAGAAAGTGTTAAAGCACAGATGTGAATCCAGAGGAAAAGGCAATTGTGGGGTGGGGTCTGACATCCCTGGGGAGGCCAAGGATCTGCAGCATAGAGCAGGTAAGGCTGGAGCCACACGTGGGGAGACCCAGTCTGCACTCCAAGCAGGCAGACCCATTGAAGGCTTCCTGAAAGACACATCTGGGGTATGCTGGAGTCCCTTGGTGGCCTTGGGATACCTCAGAGCCCCAGGAGGAGGCTCTGCCCAGGAGCTGCCTGGGGAGAACTTTTACTTGCTCCTCCAGGGCTGGGTAGCTCACGGCCCACGCTCTAACCCGCACCCACTCCCAGCCCTCATATCAGTGTCCCCAGGTGAACACGATGACTGTCCGCATCTGCAGATCAGGACACTGGGGAACTGGCACCCGGCTACCGGGCGGCACCAGCAGCCCTGACCTCAGGGCCGGGCTCGAGGCCCGAAGCCTCACGGCCTCGAGGGAGAGCCTCTCCGGGGCCCCTCCCAAGGCCCTAGCTGTCTCCACGTCTGTTGTGTGCCGGAAGGAAAATACCAGCTCCGGGGCTGCGCCTTGGACTTGGACCCACAGACTTTTTTCCATTCGGGACAGAACTGGGAATGAGAAGCAAGAGTAGAGGGAAACTTGCATTTCACCCAAATGGGCTCTGGAAGCACACACTGGATTCCACACGCCACCTGCCCGGGCGCTTCCAGCCACCCAAGAGGTCAGACAGCGTCCACTGAGATGCTGTGTCCTCAGGTGCCGGGAGCCAGCACGGGAGATCCCACCCATGACAAGGTCATGCAGGACTCGAGGGAATCCCTGGGCCATCCGACCCATGACAAGGTCATGCGGAAGAGTCCTGATCGTTGTCGTCCTGGAGAGCGGGCCCCAGGTCACCAGCCCTCGGGAGCTGGAAACCACTCTGTCCCTGTCATCTACACCAGTTGGGGCCTGGCCAGTGAGAGGTGACCATAGGAAGCTGCTAAGGACTCCATGCGCCACCCCCTGACCAGGGCCACTCAGACCCCATGGCCTTGGGAGGCTGGACGAGGTTGGCCGTTAGCTGAAGGACACCGCTGATTCCCCAGACTGCGCTGGGCTGGTCTTCCACCAGGGATACTGTGTCATCACCTGTCGAGAGTCTGTGGTCTCATGGAGCCAGGCCAGCCCCACTTTCTCTCGCTGGAGAGCTAGGCCATCTTGTTAGCCTCGATGTGTCCACCCTGTTCTATAAAGTGCAGGGCGCATGGGGCTGTCCCATCCCCGCCCTCAGAGAGCTGACATTTCAGAGAAAGGACATGTGGGGCGCATTGCAGAGTTCTGTTACGGTTTACCTTATAAGCATAAGATGTGCTCATCCTGGGGACAGAATAATCTGGAAGTGGGTGCCCTCTGTGAGCACCCCTTCTCAGGAAGAGCTTCCAGAGTTGGCTACATGGCCTGGGCTGACGTGACAAGGGGGCTTTTGCTCCCTGCTGACCCCTCCTCTCCCTGCTCTGTTCCCAGACTGAGGCCTGTGGACCCAGTCTCCCTGACTGTAGGGTTCTGGTTGGTTTGGCCAGTGAAGAAGGAAAGCGAAGTGGGGGCCCTTTTTTCCAGGCCCACCTGATGAGGTCCGAGTCCTGGGGTAGTCACACCCTTGCACAGCCAGTGTCCAGCCCACAGCAGCCCCGGGTCTCCGGGAACAGGACTTCCCCTTAGGCCCAGGTGATAATAGCCCCCTCTATTGCTGGTCCCTGTGTAAACAGCCCCTCAATGAAGCCTTTTCAGCACAATCATTGGTGTGGTTCCATCTACTATGGTGATGCATGATCCTTAGAGCTGAAGACGGTTTACGGAGAAAGTAGTACTTCGGAGGCTAGAGGCTGAGTCCATACACCTAAGGGCAGTTGGGTCCACACCCATCCAAACAGGCAACCTTTCTCCCTTTCCAAATTCCCACAAGTCAGCCGGTTTCCATTGTCCGTAGGACTGTGTGTGACCTTGTATCCAGAATCCAGGGCCCCCGATTCTCTACCCCCAACCTCAGTCATGGGCTTTACTCTCTGTCAATAGAAAACAGACGGCTTCTGCAAGCTGACCGGGTACGTCTCTTCCAGCACGCACGCGGAGAGGATTCAGGCAGGCTCAGCCTGAGCATCCCCTTTGGGCAGATGATAGATCAAGCACTAAGCCTGTTCCCGCTCTGGGATCCATACTCTTTCCTGGCCTCCACAGACCACCTTCTGCACATTCAAGTCCCCACTCACAGCTCATCCTCCCAAGTAGATGTGGAGGCTCCTTGTAACTGACACTGTTTTGACCAAGTATGAGTATTTAATCCTCTGCCTATGATGCCCCCTCCCCCACGAGGCTGGGGCAGGATGGGGGTGCAGAGTGGGGAGTCCTGGGCACCTGGCCCCACAAGGAGACAGCCTCGTCCCACTTGGACCACTCAGCTCTCCCAGGGCTTCAGCGCCTCCTGGTCCACTTGTGGAAGGAATGCTGGCCCAGGCAATAGAACCAAGGTTAACTGGGACAGAGAGAACCTCTCGTTCTTCCCCCGCCTGTTCTGGGACTCAAGCATCCTCAGCAGATGGTGTTTCCAGCCCTGTCTCCCTGGGAAACCTACTCCAGCGCCTAGCAACCTCCAGCCCAACGCCCGCCCAGATGCTCCTGCTCTAGGTGCCCAAGCCCCCCCTCCAGACGCAGCTCTTCCTGGAGGAGGCCTCACAGGGCCCCGCATGGGCCCCAGCAGCCCCCAAGAGCCCTCAGCCTCCCACTGACAGTACAGATCTGGGCCCCCGCTGACACGTCCACAACCCCCAGCCTGCTGGGAGCATTTCCTCTCAGCCACCTCCAAACTTCCCTTTCTTAAAAAGAAACAATTGTCTGAAGCCCAGGGAATGAATCCACGAAATCCCCTAGAACAAAAGCAGCTGGCCCGGCCGGGTAGTCGATCAACAAACGAGGCGGAGCGGCGCCTCCTCTGCCCCCAGCACTCTGATCCTGCCAGTGACCCCGGTCTCGGGGCTCCTTGCCTGCTCTTGCCAGACCCTGCGAGCCTGGGCTGTCCTCAATGGGACCCAGTGGTCACCCACACGGTCCTCTCTCTTTCAGGACCACCTGACGCAAAGTTTCCAAAGCAAGTCAGGCCCGACGTCAGTTGAAAACAAAGTGACCTCTTGCAAAAGGCACGGCTGTTCAGCGTGATTCTGGGAGAGAATCAAAGCCCTAAAAATCTGCGTCTTGGACGACCACGGGGAAAAATCCCCGTTCCCCGTCTCTGCACTTTACGTGCAATCGATCCTGAGCAGAGTCAGATGTTTGGCGGGCGCCCCGGGAACAAAAGAACAGTTGGAGACACAGGATGGAGGCCCGCCAGGCGGCAAGATTTCCCAAGAACCTCGGAGGGGCCCCTCCCGGCTTCGGGGAAGGGAGGAAGGAATTCAGCCTGGCCCCTCCCCAGCCACCCGCCTCAGCCCGGGCCGGCCCCTTCTTGGGAGCAGATCCCATCCGAGATGAAAGATGAATTTGCTCCCTTCTCAGGGGCCCCATTGAGTCAGGAATGAGTTGGGGTCCTTTCTTGGAACCTGAGTTTTCCGTCTGTGACAAGGGTGTGAAGCCGCCTCTCCCATGGGCTGTCCTGAGGGATCCAGGGCACCATGGACGGTGTATCCAGCAAGGGCCCAGCTGCTTCCTCTTTGCCCAGCCCTGCCACATCTGGTCCTGAACAGGCACTGAGATCAGCTGGGCTCTTAGCTGTGTGACCCCGGGCAAGTCACTTAGCCTCTCTGGTCCTCACTCTGGTCACATTTAAAATGGGGACAAGGACTGTGTGTACCTGATGGGTGTGCTAGAGGGATTAAAGGAAGGTCTCCCCTCTTGGTCGAGCATTTCCTGGGCGCCGACTGGGGGCCCAGGGGCCACAGTGGTTTGAACACCCCGGTGGTGCACCCATGGGGGTGAACAGTGGGTGAGCGGCTCCCACCCCGCTCATCTTCTCAGGGGAACACCACACTAGTCAATCAAAACCCACATGGAGTGGTAGCAATGGAGCTCTGAGGAGGAAAGGAAAGGAGGGTCCTCACACCTGATAACGTTCAATAGACAGCCGATGTTCTCGTTTTGTTGTCAGACACTGGGCGGTGGAGTTTGTTATCCTTTGGTTTACAGAAGAATGAGAGAAACCAACCCAGAACAGCTGAGCATGGGCACCTGGGTTGTGTGGGCTTTGAACCCAGGCCTGCCAGCCCCAGAGACCTGCCCTTTTGCCCGGAACCCATGGCCCATGCATGTGGCACTGAGTGGGAACCCCCTCACTAGACCCTCACGGCCTCCTTAGAGACCCCTCTACCCTCTGTTTCCCAAACACAAGGAAACAGAGGCCAAGGTCATCCCCTGCCACCAGGCCCGTCTGCGTGCACCATGCCAGGAAACCGCTGTGCCTTCCCGGCTCCTGCGGCCAGAAAGGGAGCAGCTGCTCAAACACATCATGCCAGCCAGCCCAGGCCTGCTGGCCCAGTGGGTCCCACTGTCCACATTTCAGGTGAGCCCTGGGCACAGGAGGGGCCCGAGAAGGAGCAGGGCAGTTGGTGTTCGAGGCTCCTGGCCGCCCTGGATGCATGCGCATGGCCGTGTTCCTTCCAGGGCATGGCCAGGCGCTTGGAGCCCCACGTGGATAACGTGGCCACACGCCCCCGACACCCGTCCTCCCAGCAGAGCCTCCGAAGCCAGCAAGTCCTGGAGCACAGTCTGGAGACAGAGGGAGGGAAAGAGTGAGGCAGCGTGGGGAAACAAGGGCTCGGGGCCGGCAGAACGCGCTCTGCCTAGTGACATGCACGTGGCTGTCTACATGCAGCCCGCGCTCCCTGGGCTCTTGGAGGTGGGAAGGAGGGGTTCCTCTGTGTCCACGGAGCCCGAGGACCAGGCGCGCATTTCATCAGATGGTGGAGCCTCAGTGTGGGTGTTCCGATGTCAGTACTGCATGGAGGGGGCAGGGGTGCAGAGATAAACAACACAGACCCTTCACGGACCCACTGGGAGCCAGAGGACCACAGAGAAACACACAACGCCCGAGCTGGAGGCTCGCCTGCACCCTTTCCATGGGAGATGGAGGTCCAGGGTGCCCGCTGTCTCTTCACAGGCCCGTCCCCTGCCCCTCAGGGTGGTGCTCCTGAGTCTCCCACAGATAAAGGGTGCTGGGGGAAGCACCGCCTCCCCTGTGGCAGCTGCAGGAATGGGCCCTGGAGTGCCCTCTACAACCACAGAAGACAGAGATAGGCCAAGTCCTTGCAGAGAAAGGACAGAGTATATCCATGGCCCTGCTGACCTTCATCTCCTCGACAGGCAGCAAGGGAGCCGGGGGGAGACATGGCACAAGACAGAGGGGCTCCTCCTGCCTTGGCTGGGATGGACATTAACCCTTATGGGCTCAGAGAGGCCAGGCCTGGGTGTGCACAGGAAACAGGAGCGAAACGGTGCCTGCAAGTTCTGAACCGCCAGCCCAGGCATGGGCCGGGGCATCTCACCAGGAGAGGCAGGTCCCCAGGACTCAGGGCCAAGGGCCTCTAGTGCGTCTGCTGGGACCTTGATCCTCAAACTCACTGTCCCTGTTGCTCAGTTTACAGGTGACCTGACTCATTTGAAAAGACCCTGATGCTGGGAAAGATTGAAGGCAGGAGGAGAAGGGGACGACAGAGGATGGCATCACCAATTCAATGGACATGAGTTTGGGTGGGCTCTGGGAGTTGGTGTTGGACAGGGAGGCCTGGGGTGCTGCAGCTCATGGGGTCGCAAAGAGTTGGACACGACTAAAGCGACTGAATTGAACTGAACTGAGGGTAGGAATGACCTCAGCTCATCAGTCAAGCAGGCTGGAGCTGATCTTGAAAGAGAAATCCAGGGGCTCAAGTCATGATCAAGAAAAAGGTCCGCTGGGACAGTCGGAGGACAGGGGTTTGCAGAGAACAAAAGGGACGAATGTGGGTTTGGGCAGAACAGAGGAAATGGCTCGGGGCGGGGTGGGGCAACTGGCAGATGGGGAACACTTCGGTCAGAGCAAAGCCAATAAGGCACCAGACTTTTAAGACAGTTATTTCTTGAGGAAGCACCGGCTGCCAGGGAATCAATGTCCCATCCGCTGGGATAGCTGGGTTGCCAAGAGGGCTGGGTGACCTCGGGCTGCCAATCACCCTCCAGATGGCCCTGGCAACGAAAGCCCATGTGGAGGAGGGGCAGGAACAGGAGGGACCAGGCGCACGCAGCCGTCTCTGGGCCAGCATTTGGGAAGAGGCGCTGCTTGGCACGGCTGCAGGGTTAAGTGATTCGCCCCAGGCGGCTTCTGGCTCTGGCGGGTCACGTGACCCTCGGGGCGCTCAGCTCCCGTGTCTGTGAGCGGAGAGGACTGGATGGGATGCACTGTCAGTACAGACGTTCCACAGTCCTAATCAGGGGCTCTGACCTGCCAACTCCGTCTCTCCAGATGACTGCAGTCACCTGAAGTCAGGCCCAGGGGAGCAGCAGGGCCAGAGGACGAGTCTGGGAAAATTGGAGCCTGGATCCTCTCCCGAAGACTCCCTGGGGCCCCTGCAGAGGCAGCCCCCACTTCAGAGACACCAGGTCCCTGGCTCTGACATCTAATCCTGGCAAACCCTTGCCCTCCTGCCCTTTCTGTGTCAGAAGGGAGGCTTTGAGCACCAGTCCCCGCTGCCCACGAGGGAGCCCCAGGGTAGAGTGGGTGCCTTGCTGCTCTTGGGTTTAAGCCCGGGATTGAGGCTGGTCTGGGCTCCCCTCTCTTTTGTCATCTGATCGGGGCAGGACTGCGGAGCTGCAGCTGACTTCTTCTCCTCTCCCCTCCTAGGTCATTTTCTGCTCTCTCTACCCCAGGTTGGCCCTCTTGCCATCTCCACATCTCTGTTTGGATGTCTCTACTGGCACCTAGTCCAAACCCTACCTAAACTCCCTGTGGCCTCCAGCCCTCTCCTGCCTACTCAGGTACCTGCCTCCCAGCTGCTCAGGGTACCCAGACCTAATGTCCACCTATGTCAGTAAGTGGCTTCCGCGGAGCTTCTGAACACTAACCCACCTGCACCCCGTCCTGGAATGCCCCTGGGTCTCCTCCACCACCAGATGGACGCGCTCTGACTCTGACACCGCGGGCTCCTATCTGCTAGGATGGCGTTGGAGCCACCCACCTGCCACCGACACCCCTGCTCCTGTCCTAGAGCTCAACCTTTGTCCCAGACGCCCACCCCTCAGGACCAGAGATACGGGTGTTGCTATGGTAACTGCAGGTCCGGGTCTTCACCCCAGCAGGTCACTGTCCTAAGCTCCCCCAGGGAGGAGCAGACTGGGGGACTTGGAAGCACAGCAGGCGAAGTGGAAGGGAGTCAAGCTCTGCCAACACAGCAGCTGGCCCTGACATGTGGCCCATGCTCGTGTTATGGCTTCTGGAGTCAAAGAAAGGCCGCGGGAAGTGACTGGGAGGCCCAGCTGCTGGTCACGTCCATGGAGCCTCAAGGCGGAGGGCAGGGTGGGGTGGGGGACCCCGCCCTCGTCTCAGAGTGGGTGACCCCCCACTTAAGCATTCACACTGGCGACCGCCATGCTGCACGGACTCCAGGCCTGGCCTGTGGCCTCTGGACACAAGCAGGTCACCTCCTGTGCGGTGCTGGGCCGTCTACACCCCTGCCCCAGGCTGTGTCAGCCACTTGCCATCCCGTTGGGCACAGGCACCCAGCACAGCAGGGTCAGCGCTTCCCTCTGGGTGGGGTGAGGTTGCTAGACCAGTACCACTGAGGACCGAAGGATGCCATCTTCCCTGGACACAGGGTGCATCCTGGGGAAGGAGGACCCTCTGAGCGTGACTGTGAGAAAAACCGACAAAGCCAGAATTAAACTTACAGTGCCGTTACTTAGGATTTGTCCACCAATTTTTTAAAAAAGCCCTAAATTGAACAATTGTTAATGATAAAAATTTTAATGAGTACAATTCTTGCTCTAATTATATATGAAGTCACACACTTGGACCTGAGGCAACTCTTAACCCAACACTGCCAGGCCCCCAAACATCTCCTCCCGCCTGGAGACTTTGGAAAATTCCATCCTGCTTTCATCCAGCTCTTCAGAGCAACTTCTGGGCCTTAGCCACGAACTCCTAAGGTTTGAGGGGATTCTTTTAGGACAGAGGTATTAAGTTTCTTCGCTAGTGTTTTCAATTCGCTCAGAGCCATCTTAAGGACCCAGTTCGTTTCTGAATGAAAAAGTGGCTTCCGGCTGGTCTCAGAGGTCAGTTTAAGGACACAGTCACAAGCTCTGTTACATGGAAATGGTTATGTTGACAGAAAGTTGCTTTCATGTCAATATTTAGGGATTATCCTATTATCAAAGTTTTTTTATTGCAGAATTCTGATCTGAGGATTATAAATAAAGTAGAAAAAGAAACAGGGCTTCTCTGGTGGCTCAGTGGTAAAGAACTCACCTGTCAGTGCAGGAGATGCCGGGTTGACCCCTGGGTTGGGAAGGTCCCCTGGAGAAGGAAATGGCAACCCACTCCAGTATTCTTGCCTAGGAAATCCCATCACAGAGGAGCCTGGTGGGCTACAGTCCACGGGTCTCAAAGAGTCAGACAGGACTTAGCAAATGAACAACAACAACACAGACTCTAGGGCGGTGAGGAAAACCTGGTGGGCTCCTCAGAACAAATGACGGAGGCCCCCCTGGGGGAGGGGTGTTAGCCTGCCGTCAGGAGGAGTCCCAGCACTTGTAGCTTTAAGAGATTCCCAGGTGATTTTCAACATTATTAGTTTAAGACCACATTTTGAAAACAGCTGCTTGAAAGCTACCTTTTGGCATCTTTGTGGCCCCTAAAAAATTTTTTCCCCTTCATAAGGAAAAGAACAAACAAGGAAGTAAAGAAGATACTGAGCTATCTGATTCCCCCAGGCCCCCGTAGAACAGTCCCGGTAGAAGCCATCATTAGCCGTTGGCAATTATGCTCAGGCACTAGTGTAAAGCCATCTTCCCCACTGAGTTCTGGGACTTAAAAGCAGGCACAAGCTAATTTATGTTGAATTCGTAACATCATTAATCCATCTCCCAAATCTACTTTCAAAAGGCTTTTGCCTCTATTCCTCTCCTCTGAAAACTTAAAATTTCATTTTAATGAAACAAATCTCACCAGAATTTGATAAAAAAAAAATATACAGTGACTTCCTTTTAATTAGAGGGTGCTCATGCAGCTATGGGAGAAGGCAATGGCACCCCACTCCAGTACTCTTGCCTGGAAAATCCTATGGACGGAGGAGCCCGATAGGCTGCGGTCCATGGGGTCGCTAAGAGTCGGATACGACTGAGTGACTTCACTTTCACTTTTCACTTTCATGCATTGGAGAAGGAAATGGCAACCCACTCCAGTGTTCTTGCCTGGAGAATCCCAGGGACGGGGAAGCCTGGTGGGCTGCCGTCTATGGGGTCACACAGAGTCGGACACGCCTGAAGCGACTTAGGAGCAGCAGCTATAGGGCTTCCCTGTGGTGGCTGAGACGGTAAAGAGCCCGCCTACAATGCAGAAGTCCTGGGTTCGATCTCTGGGTCGGGAAGATCCCCTGGAGGACAAGGCAACCCACTCCAATAGTCTTGCCTGGAGAATCCCATGGACAGAGGAGCCTGGCGTGCTGCAGTTCACGGGGTCACAAAAAGCCGGTCACGATATAGCGACTGAAGGACAACCACAGAGGTGAGATGTCACTCATTCGTGTGGGACAGGGTGGACCCCAAACCCACTGGGGGATGGGATTTCATGCAGAGGAACTGGCTCCACCTTCTCTCTTTCCTTGGGTCTGATTCTCAGGGGAGTCTGAGTGCCATGAACCAGGAGTGCGTTTCCATCCAGAGTTCTTGCGGGAGAAGTCTGAGACTATAATGTTCCCTTGAGCACCATGTAAATGCCGGGTTAGCAAGTCAAGTTTCAAATGGTTTTGCCCAGGAGGAAGTTGGAATGAAGTGGAGGACAGGGAGAAACATGGGGCAGGTGTGGACACAGAAGTTCAAGGCCCTCTTTGCAGTCCTGACAAGTAGGAAACTCTGAAGACCACAGAGCCCTAACCAGCTGTGACCCTCGCTGCCGCAGAAGGAGGGGATGCCAGGGATGGTCACCACACCAGCCTGGGGCCCAGAGTGCCCGCACTCCCAGCTGCCTGGTGGACGCTGTGGCCTCAAGGTGACCCATGGCCACTTCCAGGCCTAGTCCTGAAAAGCCACGACCCACCTCGCTGCACATCCTCTGTCAGGCTGGCCCTGAGTGCCAGCTCCTGGCCACGTGCAAGCAGAGCCTCGGCCCCTGAATAACAGAGACTGGAGCCCCCCAGCCCCTGAGTGCACTTCCATGAGGGATCAGACAGATCACTGCGATTTCAGGGCTCACGTGATTCAGGAGCGGACAGAGGAGCTGAGTTCCCGGGCTCAGCGGAGGGTTGGACTCAGGGAAAGAGTGCTGTCCACTACTGAAACAGGTGGCGTTCTGGTCCACACACCGGGCAGCACCTCACACCCACCACGGAGCTTCCCGGTCAGCACAGACCCCTACTTCCCACTCTGACCTCTGGGCTTTTCCTAGGATGTTCTTTGTCTTCTCCAGCAGGTGCCGACTGGTCATGAGATCAGAATCAAGGGATGGCAGGACAGGAGGGGCTGGGCTCAGCCTGCATCAGCACCCTCACCGCTAGAAGCCCCAGGGGGACCCTTGTCAGGCCTGCATCTCAGCCCTAGTCCTGCCGCGTCTCCTCGTCGTCTCTAGCCGGTGAACTGGAGAGTCTTATCAACCCGAGAACCCCGCACTCTCGTCAGGGGCCGAGATGTCAGCTTGCACACTTCTTTTCTGAACAGCACGAAGCGAGGCAGGTAATAAAAGCTCAATCAACACTTTAGTCCATCTGATTTGAGTGGTTATTTTCCACATAACCAGGAAAAGTGGATGAAAGGGCTTGTCTGGACAACTAGACACAGGGGGCTGGACTTGGCAAAACGGTTCTAAGCGGACAGGGACTTCACATTTAGGGCCAGTGGTGGAGGAAGCGGCTGGTCACTCTTCTCTTTGGTGGAGAAGTGGCTGGTTCTCAAACTTGAATGCACAGGAATCAATGATGCAGTTTATTAAAAATGTAGGTTCTGGGGCTTAACCTCCCCCCGGTATTCTGATCTAGTAGTTCTGGGTGGAACCCAAGAATCTGCATTTGTGACGTCCCTCCTGTCCCCACCCCAATTCCCACGCAAGTGGCAGGAAACCATGGGGGAGGGGGAGGCCCAAGTCTGTCCTGTCGAATGTCCCATCACAGGACTGCCCACATCTGCTGGAGGGGACGCTGTCCTTCCTCCATGAGACGAGAGGGGCCAGGTGACCCCTCTGTCTTCTGAAGGCCACCAGCTCGCCGTCACACCCGCACACACCAGGAGGGGCCCGGCTGTCTCAGACCCCTCTGCTCTGAGTCCTGACTGAGCGGCCTGCCTCCTGTGATTGGCAGGTCTGCTGGCTCTGCCAGGACCATCTGCACCCAGACCTCCTTTCTCTTTGCTGGCCGGCGGGAGTCTGCTGTGCCCTGGGCCGGCCCTGAGCTGCCCTGAGAATGGGCACCTCTCTGAGCCTCCGGTCTGTGAGCTCATCTTCCCTCTCCATGTCTGGGAAGAGCGGTGGGGGGCTGCCGTCCTCATCCATGTTTGCAGATGGCAAACAGAAAGGAGACATGACTTGCACAAGGTCACACGGCAGGTGGGCTGTGACACCAGGGAGGGCAGCCAGGCTGTGCAGCCAAGCTCCTCAGGTGGACACAGAGTTGCAGCCACTCTGACTCAGGCTGTGGCCCCATCAGGACAGAAGTGCCTCTGCGGGATCTTCCCCTAGTGGAGGGGGGAAGGAGGGGGAGGGGGTGAAGGGAAGGAGGGAGAGGGAATGAGAGGGAGGGGGAGGGAGGGGGAAGGGGGTGGTGGGGGGTGGGGGGGGGGGGGGGGGGGTGGGGAGCGCGGGGGC
>NW_024070213.1:11408899-11456399 GCF_014754425.2 Oryx dammah
GAGAGGGAGGGGGAGGGAGGGGGAAGGGGATGAAGGAGGGTGAAGAGGGGATGAAAGGAGAGAGGGGCAGGGGGGCAGGGAGTGAAGGGGGAGGGGTGAAGGGAGGGGGAAGAGGAGGGGGGGAGGGGGGAGGGCAGAGGGAAGGAAGGGGAGGAAGGAAGTCTACAAGAAAGCAAAGCAGTGGACAGACTGCCTCCGTCGCTGAGGCACAGAGTCGAGGAGACTCAGGCCACGTGCTCCAGGCCCTGCCGCTTACCAGCAGCCCTGCTGCTCTAAGCCCCTGTCTGTGCTGACCTGGGAGGCCCAGGCGCAGGGGTGCCTGCCCAGAGGTCCCACAGCAGAGCTTGTGCTGGACACACACAGTGAAGCTCCAGGAGAATGAGTGGGTCCTGATTCCACACTAGTGAGAGAAAGCTGTGTGTTAACACAGAGTCCCTCCAGCAACATTTTCTGTCCAGCTACTGTCTTCACGGCTCAGGACCGTTCAGGTGAGGCCGGCCGATGCCCCAGGGTACATCCTGATATCAGCAACCGAGCCCCTCGACCCAGCCCGCCCTCTCGATCTCCTCCCATTCAGCCCAGATCCCTGGCTTCTACTGGGCTGAAGTTTTCTCTCTCTGATGGTCTTACGAATCAGGGATATGGGATGTGAGGTTTTCCCATCAAGTTTTAGTTTATGAGCTGCTCTCAATGGGATAAAAGAATGTCCTTTAATCGCAAGCGAAAGAGGCATGTGGTAGACATCAGAGTGAACTTCGTGACAGAAGCACTGTTTAGCCAGGACATAGGAAATGGCAACTCCAGTATTCTTGGCTGGAGAATCCCATGGAGAGAGGAGCACTGGGAGGGCTACAGTCCATCGAGTCACGAAGAGTCAGACACAACTGAGCGACTAAACGGCAGCAACCATAACAGCAGGCAACTGGGCGGCTGGTGGGGGGGGCGGTCATCAGGGTTTTCAAGCTGCATGAGTGTACCAAGGGGTGGGGGGTATGAGTGGTGTAACCCACGGGCCTCAGACAGGATGCCCCAGGAGGCCTTGGAAGGACCCAGCAAGGCCTTGGGGAGCAAACAATAGACGAACCGAGAAAGGAGAGAGCGGAGGGGGGCCATCCCACAGGCCTGTCACGTGGCACGCTGCTGCCCGAGCCCACACCTGGACCACACGTGGCCTCAGCTCAGGGAGGAGCCCAAATGACCTGTAAGACGGAGCGCACTCAGCCACCCACACAGATGGCCTTGCCACCCAGGATCACCTCGCCCGTCCCCACTGTCCACAGGCAGCGAGGGCACGTGACGACAGGCCACGGCCACGCAGAAGCCCACCCCTGCCTGTGGCTCTCAGGCAGTTTCCTCCCCAGCCCCCACCCTGCCCAGCCCCCTCACACCCGCCTTGGGGACCCAAGTGCTGTGCAGAAGTCAGCGCTGAAGACAGGAAGGGGCTCTTGACTGCGGCCAGATCGCTGAGGCTATGCTGAGTAACCAGCCCTTTTTTGGACTTTTTCTCACAGGCGGCTGGAGTGTTTACACCCAGGACAGACCTGCCCCAGCTCCCAGCAGTGGAAGACAGCCATGCGAGCAGCCATTGCTGGTGAAAAAACATCCCCACCAATGGGGTCATGGCAGCCGTTCTGATGGTGCAGGAGGCTCAGACCTTGCTGGACTCCAGCGGCTCCTCCACAGACCACAACGCAGATCCTGGGGTCGGGGCACGGCCGTGGGGTGGGCTCCATGGCTCCCTCCCAATGCCACCCCCACATAGCTCCCTGGGCTGGTCTGCAGCCCATGAGGGTGGGTTTCCATGGCGTGGGGTCTCAGTGAGACGGCTCCTTTAGTCTGTTTCACAGATGCACAAGCCAGAGGCCAGACAGAGGCCAGGCTGGGGCCCAAGGGAGGGGGCCCCTGTGTCCATCTGCAGCCCCACCTCTCACCCCGGCCCTGATTCCATCTGAGTCCCAAGGACTTTCCGCTCCATGGAGGCCGGGAAGATCTGGAGCACCACGGGGCAGCTGTTTCTGGTTATTTGTGCAAGAGAGACACAGACCAGAGAAGCACTCTGCTGTAAAGCCATTTCTCATCCTACCCACCAGAAGTGGGGCACGCTCAGTCTCGTGGCCGGGCCGGGACCCGGGAATTGGGAAGGTCAGTGACAGGGTCAGGGGTCACAGTGGTCCGCCTGGATCCACCTGGGTTGGGGCCTCGCCAGCAACCTCCCCTTCCTGATCCGAAGCCCCTGCTGGGAAGCCCCCAGGATGGAGAGCCCCCTTAGCGCACCTGCTTCTCATTACGACGGGCTTTGCCTTGGCCTGGCTGTGTCCCTCCCTGTTGCTGAAGCCGGGGTGTTCTTCTAGCCTTCCGCTGTCCTCCCTGTGTTGGACAGTCAGAGGAACCATGTTCTCCCCTGAAACTCTACTTCCCTTACCCTTCACCCCATGACCTTGCGATGCTGCAAACTGTTTGTTCTCTTCTCTGCTAGTCAGAAGTTCAGGGCTGACCCCGCTGCCCCTGGACACGGACGAGATGGAACCAAGGGATCGCGGGGCATTCACTCTCACACATACACACAAACACACTCATAAACACACACACACACCCAGATGCTGGCCTTCACAGAGTGACACAACTGTAGACGGAGGTGCGTGCTGGCCCATCACAGATGCCCTGCCACACTCACATGGGCAGCGGCTCTGGTTGCAGGACACGGAGGGTGCCCCACGGTCCTTAAAGTGGTAGGAAACCCCTGAGGATAGAAACACAGCCTGGATGGGTCAGGTGGGGGAGCTTCAAGGCTGGAGACTTTTTGAGACTTTACTCAGGGCTCAGCACCACCTCAACCTCCCAGGATCGGGGCAAACGTCTCCCGTAAGGGGGAGGGGCGATGCAGACCTCAGGATTGCAGACAAGACGGCGTCCATCACAACCATTCAGCTCTGCTGCAGACAAGCAGCCACAGACAGCATGCACTGAATGGGAGTGGCCGTGTGTCAATAAAGCTTTATTTACAACATGGGGTGGGGGGCAGTTTGCGAACTCCTGCTTCACCTGTATTCACCCACCAGAGCCCCATGAGTATTCATCTCACAGGTGAGAAGAGCAAGGTCCAGAGACGTCAGTTGACTTGCTCAAGTTTGCACAGCTGGTGAGCATCAGAGCTGGGATTCAAACAGAGGCAATCTCGATTGGGGCCTCCCTGGGGGTTCAGTCAGTAGAGAATCTGCTCGCAATGCAGGAGGCCTGGGTTCGATTCCTGGGTCAGGAAGACCCCATGGGGAAGGGAACAGCAACCCACTCCAGTATTCTTGCCTGCAGAACCCCAAGGACAGAGGAGACGGTCAGGCAGCGCCATGGGGGCAAAGAGTCAGACATGACTGAGTGACTAACACTTTCACTTTTCAACCTGGGTCCAGAGTCTGTGTTCCTGGCCTCTCTGTTGATGCTCCCCCCCAACCCTGGCACACTCATAAGGGTGTATAATAACTACTAAATAAAGCAAGAGGCCAGTCAAATGTGACATAACAACAGCACAAGTTTACCGAGAGCCTGGCTCTGTGCCTGGGCTCCTGCGACCTCCTTTACAGATGGGGAAACTGAGGTCAGAGTTGCAGTAACTTGCTCAGGGTTGCAGAGTGGGTGACCCTCAGGTGTCATCGATGGCCTGTCCCCTCCACCCCGTGGGGCCTGTAGCCCAAGGAGCCGGTGTCTCTCCCTTCCCTGGTCCACTTACCCCTGAGCACCTCTCGACAGTGGAGGTGGGTGTCGCTGTCTTCAGGAGCTCACACCCACCAGGGCTGTGGACCGTGAGCGCCCACCAGCCCCCAGAGAGGAGGGACCGCTCCGTTCCCGTGGCAGCTGTCCCCTCTGCACATCTCCTGGGCGTCACTTAGCAACGCATACCACCTGTCAGTCTCCATGGTGCCATGGGCTCAGCGCCTCACTGCAGCCTCCTCACTAGAAACACGCAGCATGGGCCCCGCTCCCTCCCCAAGGAAGGAGGTTCCCCTGGGGCCTCAGCCCAGCTGCCGAGGGACATTCCTGGGAGGGGGTGGCTCGGAGACCCCAGCCTCCCTGCCGTGGCTGAGGCTCCTGGGTCCTCCTCTTGGCTCGTGGTGGGCTGGGCAGGGGAGGCTCGGCTCATCCAAGTATCTGTAAACAAGGTCCCTCCTCCAGGACGTGGGCATCAGGCATTGTGTCCCACCCCCTGCACCCTCCCACGCCACGGTCCCAGGAGATGTGACTGTGGGAGGTGATCGGGTTTACATGAGCTTGCGGAGGCGGCGACCCACTCGGGGTCAGTGACCTTGGAGGTTGAGGATGCCACAGCACCAGGAGAGGCCCTGGGTGCATGGAGATGGGGGTGGGGAGGTGGGGGCAAGCCAGGAAGTGGGTCCTAGCCAGGGACAGAGACTGAGGACAACTTGAGCTTGGACATCCAGCTTCCAGAGGTGGGAGGTGGGAGAGAGGAAGGTCTGCGGTCGAGTCCCATCTGTGCATTTTGTCACAGCGGCCAAAGCGGGCAGAGACTCAGCGAAAGGAGGCACAGGGTACACAGAGCAGAGTTGGGGGCTGACGACGCTACACAGGACGTTTCGGCCAAGGTCTCCCCCCACCGTGACCTACACTGTATCATTTCCCCCTCAATTAAAGAAACACACACCTTGATACACACACAAGTATAGAACTTAGCTTAAAAAGTCTCAGTGGACGAAGATACCTCATAAACCAGCTCAGTTTTAGAAATAATATTTTTTTTTGAGGATGGAGAGAATAGAAGCTTTTCTCCCCCCAGCCTGCCAAGGTCCCCAACCATCTGCCCACTCTCTGCTGGGGTCACAGTGCTTCTTTCTCCCCAACGAGGTTTTTCACTTTGTTCCCAAAATCCAGTTGCTTCCCCTCCCTTGGGGACCAAGAGGAACAGCCGCAGGTAAGACAAGGGCAAGTGAAGGTGACAGAGAAATAAAGGAGGGTGGACAAAGAGGCTCGGAATTGAAGAAAAGAGAACGAGGGATTAAAGCCCTAAAAACATCTCAGCAAAGATTCTTTTGTCCCTTTGCACAGTCTTGCAGCCAGATCCCACAGGGAACCAAGGAACAGCTGGGGAGCCTGGAGCTGCAGCTTGGGACACAGTGCCCACCAGGGGGACGGGGGCCTCAGTCATGTCCTATCATCTGGAATAGTCCGTCAGACGGAGCATCATCATGCTCCCCCAACCCCGGAAATCCCAAAGAGTTTCCCTGAGGGTTTTAACTTGTCTGGCACATGCAGATTGAGCTAATTAACCCCACACCTGGGAAAACAGTGTCCAAGGACAAGGAGCCTCAGACTGACTGGGAGAAGGCTCCTTGGGATTGACGGGGCAGAGGGGCCGCAGGGGCTGCACGTATGACCTCTCGGGACGCCGCCAGGGGCTCCCACGGCCATGGCCATGGAATATGAGCCAGGACACAAAAGGCCGTCCCACCAGCCACCCAGCACTGTTTCAAGAAAAGAATCACCACAGCTGGGGGTGCCCCGAGCCCAGGATGCAGCCATTTCTGGGGTTTGTGGGAGGCAGGGGTGAGACCAGGGCAGCAGGGAAAGCGTGGACACAGCTGTCACACAGCTGGGCTCTCATCACAGCCCCTCCCCTCCCTACGCAACCCACGGAACCATCCAAGGCCCTCCCCTAGGCTTCCTTATCTGTAAAGTGGGGATAAGATCAGCATCTCACAGAGCTGTCGTGGGCTCAACAGCTGAGCACCAGGAAAGGGTCGTTCTGCACAGACAGGGAGGATGGGGCCAGGGGATTGGACTGGCTGCTCTGAAACCCGAGGAAGCGTGAGCAGCAGTGCACAGACCTCTGACACCACGCAGGGCGCCGCTCTGGGCTCGGCTGGGCCGTCTGCACCTGGTCACTCCCTTTCAACACTTCCGCTTCCAAAGACATCAAACACACAAACACAGCTAGGCCGCCATCTCGGTGGCTGAACCCAGTCTACAGCCGTGAGAGGAGTCCAGCCGGAATGATGGGACGGGAACAAGATAAAGCCTCGGACGCGATGAGTCTGGGTTTACAGTCCCCTGTTTGTTTTTGTTGATGGAAGTAGAGTTGTGCCCCACTGTCCATTTCGAGGAGAGCTCCCTTTCGCATAAATGAACCTAATCCCCCTGTTTATTAACATGAAACTTGACATTTATGGCCTGAGTGCTTTACTGGCTTTAACCCGTAATCCTCAGCGCGTTTCTGCAGGGGTGCCACATGGGGCCCCGGGCACAGCCCATGGTGGGCAGCCCCCATGGGCTCTCTGTACCCCTTTGCCATCCAGGACAGAAGGGGAGAAGGGGGCGTAGGTGGTGGACAAGACAATCCTGACCCATGGCTGGCCTGGGTGGCCCTGGGAGGGGACAGCTGCCGGGTCCAGAGTGATGGACAGACCCTAGCGGAGCAGCCTTCCCTGCCTGTCAGTGTCCACACCAGGTCCCAGGCGGGTGGTGATGGGCAAAGGGCACACCCCCCCCAACTTGTGTAAATCGGACTGGGCAGTGAGGTCCCACGCAAGAGGCATCTGGGAGCAAAGGCCCAGATGAAAGGGAGGTGGCCCAGCTCCAAAACAGGAACAGGGACACCAGCAGAGAGCAGCCAGCGGGTCAGGGCTGGGCCATCCCTTCAGCTCTGCAATGACTACCCCTCTCCTTGCTGGGGCTGCTCCCTGGTCCAGTGGCTCTGGGGCTTCACTGGGACTCAGGGCCACAGTCCCAGACAGCTTGGGCCTTAAGTTCAAGTAAATGGAAAACTGCTCTCTCTCTGTTACGTAGATCTTGTTGTTTGCTGCCTCTTTTTATTGTCTTCATAAAATCTCGAGCTGAAAGTCTCCTCCAGGGCCTGTTATAAAGGCATGCCTGCATGGAGTGACTCCCACTGACCGCCGAGAGGGACTCAGCATCCTGCCTGGCAAGCCCGCCACGTGGTGCCCTTGTGAGCGTGGCTCGGGAGGAAGTGCTGAGCACTCCAGATATGGCGTCAGGGCCCCTGGTCTGTGTGGGGTGCTGGGCGGACTCACATATGCCTGGTCCTGCATCCTCACGAGGCTACCTTGTCACCCCACACTGTTCCGAGGACACTGCCTGCAGCCAGGAAGGGAGGGGGCTGCCATAGTTTAAAAAAAATTTTAAGCCATACTCAAGAAGCAGTAGGTTTCACCTAAAATCCAGATTTCCTGTATTAAAAAACCCAAAGGGCTTGCAACGCTGGGTGGATGCCCCTTGCGATGACAATCTACGGGCGCAGCACCTTCAGGGGACACGTGCTCCTGAGTCTGCACTGACCCTGGCCCTGCTTCTTCTCCAGCTCAGAGGCCACAGGTCCACAGCTGTGACCACTTTTCCTGCATCGCTGGAGGAACATGAACCCCCTCCCGCTCTGGCCTCATCTGGGCACCTTCCTCACCGGCTCCCAAGGCATGTGAGTTTACAGCCTCCAACCTGAGGACAAAGAGATGCCCAGGAGGCTCTGTAGCAAGAGCCACATGGGGCTGGGGACATGCCTGGGGGGGAGGTGCAGAGCCACTGGAAGGAGAGGTGTGCGGCAGGGGTGGAGGGCAGCTGCAGGACTGGGAGATGCTGGGCTCAAGGATGAGGCTGCATGTGGGGCCAGGATCTCGAATGAGAAAAGGGATTCCAGGGACAGGAGACTGGGCTTGGTGACATCCCCTCGGGCAGAGAGGAGATGGAGGTGCTGACGGCTGAGAAGCAGGTGAAATACTTTGCAGACTCAGCTGTCCAGTAACATTTTATCTAGAACCACTGTGACCCAGGAGGGATAAAATAAGATGCAATGTCCCCGCTCTCATGGCACACGCAGCAGGTAGGGAGGGACCACAACGAAGCCTTGTAACGGGTCCACCCATTAGCCCAGAGCCCGGATCCACATTTCTGAGCAAGGGCAGACAGACAAATGGCCGAGTCGGTGGTTTCCCCGCAGGGCTGTTGAGCAGGGAGGGTGGAGGAAGATGGGGTTAAAAACAAGCCGCCTGGCTCTTCTCCGCCCCTGAAAGCACAGAGCAGCTCAAAACCCCACTCATTAATCTTCTCAGACGTTGGACCAACTTCAGAATTACAGCACAGACGGCGGCCCTGCCGCTCCTCTGACCTGTTTTTCCAGGCTTCTCACATCGTGTGATTGATCACATACATATCCCCCCGCTCCAGCTCTCTCCTGCCCGCACGCTCACTGGCTTGTGTGTGCGCACACCCGCGTGCCCCATGCAGGTCTGCACACAAACACAGACGTGCACGCACAAGCATGCACATATGCCCGGGTGCACACATGTACGGTGCACACCTGCACGCTCAGACATTCCCACTATCATTCAGCTTTTTCAAAGGGTCACCTTGACAACAAGACATCCCAGGTAGCGGGGACTCTGTGTTTGGAAAAAGAGGGGAAACACACAGCATAGCCCAAGGCTCCTCGTGGTGATTCTCTCCGTCCCACTGATGGAGAAGACAGAAGAGATGGCTGGGCACGTGAGGCAGCAGGCCTGAGTGTTTTCATGTACGACGGAGGCGTGATGACAGCCTTCTTCCCCTGGACGGGGGCCAAGGGGCCCACAGAGAAGAGGGATGTTTGTGGCGTTTCTGCCCATAAGTACAACCCATCAACGGTGTACTTGCGGGTTCTTTTCTGGCCAAACACTCTGCACCTGCTCTGCTCACCAGCCCCCAATCACAGCCGAGCTGAAAGGGCCAAGGGCAGGGGCAGCGGGTGAGAGCTGGGGTGGGAAGAAGGGACACACATGGGCCAGGTGGGGCAGCGAGGGCCACACAGGCTAACCTTTGCCATAAGTCTCCACTGGGTACCACCCCAAGGGGGTGACACGTAGAGGGGGGTCCAGTGCAAAACAGTGCAGGTGGCAGCCCATGGGAGAGGGGACTGGGGGAGCACACAGCTTGGAGAGGGGAGGTGGATGTGGAGGACAAGGAGGAGGTCCTGCAGACAGAGAAAATGACGTGAAGCAGAGGCTGGAGCTGGCACAGAGCAGAGCTGTGGACTGAGTGGGAGGAGTCATGTGTCTCTGTGTTCACGCATGGGTATGTGTGTGCGTGCATGGGTGTGCGTGCATGGGTGTGCATGCATGGGTGTGCGTGCATGCGTGTGCGTGCATGGGTGTGTGCGCACATGTGTGGCTCAGGCTTGACAGGCAAGGGAGACACAGGGGAACCATGTGGTATGTGGGAACCCCTCAGTCCTGCCCTGGGCAGTCAGGCTTGCTAGTGTGAGATGAAGCCGCTGGAAACTTAGAAACGCCGTGTGCCTGGGGGAGTCACCCAGCCAGCTGCAGCCAGAGCTCGGTGTCCAGCCTGCAGCCCCTGTCACAGGCCCTGCCTCGTGTTCCCCACTCAGACCAAGAGCTTCTGATGGATGCTGGCTATTTCAGTGAAGCTCCAGCTACATCCTCATGTAGGGCGGAGCCCACCCAAAGATTTGCAAAACGCAGTGCAAATTCTCCTCTGACTTCTTGCTTGTCAAGGTTCTTCAGTAGCATGGATTTCAAAAAGTCTTATTTTTCAGTGGAAGGAAATTTCCACACTGCCTACCTGACTCCAGAGAGGTGCCATCGGGGGGCAGGCAGGCTTGTTGCTCCTTTGAGGACCAGACCCAGCAGGGCCGGGACGTAGAACCCTGGGCTGCTGGCCTCTCGGGTGATGATGCCCTAATGATTTAATTAGCATTGATTCTGCAGCAGCAGCAGCATTTCCCAGCCGACCCAGCAATTTAGTGCTCACTGTGGATGGACACTATTCCTGGGAGTAATTGAGCCGTTTGAAAGAAGGGTGTCCAATTCTTCACAGATCACTTTTCAGAACATTTCAATTTTAATGTGATCTCATTTTCCACTTTCCTGAGGCCCCTCTGGTGGGTGTCTCCTGCTAGGAGAGGTCAGCACATGGCCGGGTCCTCCCTGCCCCCCATCCGGACACCATCAGGCTTCCCGCCCCCACCATCACACAGATGCTCAGCGGCTGTAGCCAAGGAACACATGGGGCACAGGGCTGAGCTCAGCCAGCAGTGGACACAGCCCCTGAGAAGAACCAGGCTTCCTGCAAACCTACCCAGGCACCTCTGCTAAGATGGGAAACAAGGTGGGCGTGTAGGGGGCAGAGAGGGTGGCTGGCAGGAGAGGAGAGGGACGATCAAAATCAGATGGTGGGGTGGAGTACCTCAGCAATTAGAAACAGGGTTGCCCAGGAAGGAGCTGAAACCCCAAGGAGGTGAGAGCAACCCTGGGATGAATGTGACTTCTGGGACCTCCGGAAGGCAGCAGCTGCCCCCCGAGGGCCATGTGGGACCTCTGCCCAATGGATCCCTGCAGCCCACACCCAGCTGTGGCCTCTCCCCGCCACAGCCCTTCTGGGTGAACAGGTGTGGGACACGTGTGCAGCATCTCCTGGGAGTCAGCTCCCCTCTGCAGGCAGGGGTCTCCAGCGGATGGACCCAAGCCGGGCACTCCAAAGGCAGCTCTCGCAGAGGGTTCTACACTGTCCTGTCCACACTGCAAGGTCTCCGTCCTATCCAGCTGGGCCGCCTGCTCTTGGCCCACAGACCTTGCCCAGACGCTGCAACACGACTAGAAGCAGCCGTGACTTGTAGATATGATGAATGCTGGGGCGGGGGTGGGGGTGGGGGCGTGCCATTTCATGCTAGTCTCTTACCAGCCTTGGGACAAGCATCTGCACTGACAGGCCAGGAAACTGAGGTCCAGGGGTTCCCCACTTGCCCAGAGACACAGTAGAAGCCGAGGGGCCACAAACGAGACACTCTGCCCCCAAAGCGGCTCAGGGCCCCAGAGCCACCCTGGGTCATCTCTCCAGGAGCTACGTCTTGGTTTCCACGCTCATCATGCTCACTGCACATGTCGGGGGTCCTGGGGGGTAAATGCTCCTCTTACATCAGAGTTCCCCAGGGTCACCTGCAGAAGCCTTGCTCCCAAACCTGATTCTGTTGGCTTCAAGGCTGAGGACTGAACAAAGACCCTCTGGAGGCAGCATCATCATTTGTCTTCTAAAAAAAAAAAAACAAACCATAAAATGACTCGTGGACTGGAGCAGCCATCCAAACTGCATTTATTAACGTTGGGTTTTCGATATTAAAACCAGCCACGTCACTTTTATTCTCCTGAACGTCATCTGGGGCCAGTGTTTCAGAGCAGAGCGTGGGAGGGCAGAATGCAGGTCTTAACATAGGCTGATGGCAAACACGTTCACTAAGGTTCTGCTGGAGATGTTCTGTAGGTTCGCGGAGTGTTAGAGCAGTAGCGCTGGGTACACTGGCTTCCTGAAGCTTAGACATAAATGAAGAGCGAGGTGAGTGTGGCTGAAATCACGGTCTGCAGCCACATCTTCCCCAGCTCACACTGTGGCAAAGCAGCATCATTGAAAAGGAGGCCCGCCTCTCCTTCCCAGTGGGAAATGTCTCCAAAGAGGTCACCCAGTGACCGCTGGGCACGATCCGTGAGGTGTGTCCGTACCTGAGAGAAGCCTTCCAGGGAGTCCTGTGGACAACCTAGTGCTACTGAGTCCACTGCCTCCTCTCGACCCAACAGTGACCACTGGAACCTGTGGGTCCACGGGGCCATCTTGGTTTCTTTGGTCTCAGCCCCATCAGACATTAGGTCACCTCCTAGGTCTCAGCTTAGGGGAGGAAAGAGTGCTTCTCCAATGACAGCATCCAAATGAGAAGGACACAGTGGACCCACACCATCATTCCCTAGATGATGGAGGTGTGGGAACAGGCAGGAGGGGGGGGGGACACAGTTCCAAGTGACAGAAAGCAACTTTGGGCCTTAACTTACAAGCTAAACCCCCAATCCAGAAAGCCATGCTTTTAGTGGCTCTACACATGGGGTCAAGTTTCCCCTCACGGTTGCCATGTGTGTGGGGGGTCCCATCTGCCGCCCCCTCCCTACTGGATCTGCCATAGGCCCCATACCACCAGTAAGCAAATGAACCAAAATACTGACAAATAAACACAGCAAGACTCAGAGGTGGTGAGCCACCAAAACTCAAACCAGAAGAACACGAGTATCGCCAAGCACTGAAGCATCCTCGTGGGACTGGACATTTTGGAAACACCCGGAGGCCAACGGCAAGATTACAGGGAGTGGGGCAGGTTCCGAGCATCTGGAATCTTCAGAGCTAGGGGAAGTCCCCTCTTGCAGGGGTGAAGCTCCCATGGCCCAGCGGGGGCAGGGTACCATGTCCCCCCATCTCCCCAGAGGAACAACCTGGGTCACCTCAAGGATCAGCTCGGCTCAGGCTTCTGGGTGTACTTGTGAAGCCCAGGATGTGGTTGCCATGGAGACCCTGCTTTTGTGATGGCGTCTGACTGAGTGTCTGATCCCTGGTACACTGCCGGGGTGTGGCTGGGAGAACCATGCATCAAGGTGACTTAAAAGAATGAGGGCTGAAAGTAGTCTGGAAGTGCTGGGTTGAGTCCAAGAATAGTAGAAAGACCCCTGGCTGAGACATGAGAAGAGGACATACTCTCTAATTTCCATTAATATCTTAAGAGAATTAGCTTTTATATAAAACTTGATTACTTCCGACACTGCGGCCCTTTTCTTTTCCAACAGATCATTCGTTAAGTTTGTGTTGGTGTTGCCCTATTGTGGAAAATGTCTCTATTTAAATGCCAGGGGTTTCCACCACAGCTGCTTAAGTACAAGCTTTTTTTTTTTTTTTAAGTTTTTTTAATGTGGACTCTCTTTAAAGTCATTATTGGATTTGTCACGATACTGCCTTTGTTTTATGCTTTGGTTTCTTGGCCACAAGGCATGTGAGAGCTTAGCTCCCGGACCAGGGATTGAACCTTCAATCCCTGCATTGGAAGGCAAAGTCTTAACCACTGGACCACCAGGGAAGTCCCATAAGTATAGTCTGGCAGCAAATGCCAGACGGGATGGTCCAGGGCTTCACTCCTCCACTTGTGGACCACAGGTCAGCCATAGGGATGGGCACCACCCAGGAGCTTGTTGGGAATGAGAGACTTAGGCCCGCCCCCAAGCGCTGGACCTGACTGGACATTTTACCAAGGTTCCCAGTGAGCCACATGCAAAGGCAGGTTTGAGAGGCACTGGCTAGAGGGACAGATATTCTGTCTCTAAAAGCCCGGAGTGCTGGAGTAGGAGGGCACTCGGGCAGCTGGCGAGAACCGCTGCTCAGCAGACCAAATGTCTGGGTGTGAAGCTTTGCTGCAGAAGCAGATTTACGAACCTCTCATTGCCTCTGAGTTCTCCTCTGTAAGACGGGATGAGAGCGATGCTAACCTCACTGGGTGCTAAGTGCCCCGAGGGAGTAAATCCATGTAAAGAGTTGAGGACAGTGCCCGTCCTGTGGTGAGCACTGCCCACGGCCAGTGAGCGGATAGACGGCAGAATGGGGGAGGGAGCCAGACCTGCAGAGTGGAGCCCGGGGCAGCTTCTACATCCACTGTGCACCCACCTCCTTCCGACCTGATACAGACAGTCCTTTGTTCATCGCTCCATCCCTGTCCCCTCCCCACCCCCACCTGACATGGCCCCGCTCTGTATCCAACACCCGAGGAGCCATGGGGAACGAATCTGAAGAGTTTGCTGCTTTAGCCAGTCGTAGCCTTAGGGGAGCCCAGTCATCGTGTAGGAGCATCGCACAGACAGCACGGGTGGACCTCCATGATCACACCACCTCCCGCCCTCCCACCAGAAAAAAAACACAGCTCCAAAACAAGCCAGCAATTTAAAAAATATCTAACCCATGATTTTCTGGGTGAAACCATCAGCCCTGAGTTGCTCCAGCCCCTGGCACCCCCCGTTCTCCCACCCCCGAGTGTCAGGTTGGTGCGGCACCCAGCCAAGGAGCTGGCACGAAGTGGAGAAAATTGGCCGGATGCAGGCAAAGCTGTTCTCTTGCCTCCATAGCTCCAGATGTGCGCTTGTCATCCTGGTAGAGCAACTGAGCTAATTAGGAATTTCTGCAGAATCAGTAGGGAAAGTGGAAAGTAAGAATGCCAGAAGGGCTGCCCCGTGCCATGAACGGCATCTCTTCCCCACGTCTCCCTGACCCAGGACCCAGCTGGAGGGGGTAAGCACTGCCCTCCGTCAAGTGCAGAGATGCAGGAACAGTGCTGTCTGACCCTCCCCCAGGAGAGAGGGGAGCCAGCCCCAATCCCACAAGGATGAGGGGTCCATGGCCAGGGCCACCAAGAAACCACGTGCGTGAGGACCTCAGCCCTGCCAGGGTGTCGGGGAGTCCGGGCATCCCACCCACAACCTCCTGTCCCCTCTGTCACTCTGCCTTCCGCCTGGGATGGATCTTTTCCTCCCTGCCCCGCACCTCTCACCAGGCTAGGCTTTCCATCACTTTTAATTGAAATAGGCTATGTAGGTCAGCTCATTTAAAATTCTCAAGGGCAGAGCACTGCATATATGCAGGATGGAGCACACAAAGCTGTTCTCTAAACTGGATTTCCTGTGTTCACACACACACACACACACACACACACACAGAAAATTTCTGGGAAAAGCACCAAACAGAAATGGAGATGGGCACTAAGATACCCAGGCCCCGGTCATCTGCCAGGCTCGAGGCTGGGAGTGTGGCTGGGGGACGGCTCCAGGGCTGAGGGGCGTCTGCCCAGTTGCCCATCTCAGGCGCCTCTGGCAGATGCTCTTGGATGCCTGGGTCCCATGAAACTTCCCAAGGCAGACACGGAAAGCCTGCTTCCCTCAGGCTTCCAACCCGAGTGCATGGCAACTGGCCTGCCCACAGCCCGCGGGTCCCCTCCTCCTAAGAACAGGCAGCGAGCCAGCCAACGTGTGTACACTTTGCATCAGTCCAGCGATAGAGAAGACACGTGATCACCTGGTACCAGAGGGGACCAACGGGAAGGGCGGCCAGGACTCAGCATGAATCTTCAGCATCCTCATCTCTCCAAACTAGAGACCAAAGATGCCTCCAGACACCCAACTTGTGTGAAAGGACTGCGCCATCCAGCCAGCAGAATCCTCCTTGTGAGGACCCATTTCTGAGCTATGCTGGGGATTGTTGGTCCATCCGGGCTCACAAAGTTCAAGGATATACTAAGAACCAGCCTGTGCGGGAAGCTCTGGAATAATGCCAGATTCTGTGAAGCCAGACGGGAAACAGAAGAGGTGGGAGTAGGGGAATTCAGGGCCCGGTAACCTACCCCCCACTCCTGTCCATCAGTCTCCTTCAATCCGAACCCGGATCTAATCCCACGTGGCAGTGGGTTACAGTTAAGCTGCACAATCTCTGATAGTGCACTTCTGCTGAAGGGGTGCTTTGGGGTGTGAGAGTTGTTGGAAGAGGCCGCCCACCCCTGAGGCCCAGCCCCACAGGAGGGCCCTGGAGGTGGAGCCCCACTCCGGCAGCAAGTTCCATCTCCTCGGCTGCAGACGTCCGCCCATCTGCAGACGCCGGTTCCCACTATGCTCAGAGGGAGCAGTTAGGCTCCGGAGTTCTTTTCAGGTCAGAGAATACACCCCTGGCTTCCCCGCGCGGGGCCTGAAGGAGTCAGAGCCTACAAATCAGAACCGAGCTGTGGGCAAAGGTCTTCACGGCGCCAGGAGGCCCTAGGCTGGGAAACAGCCTCTTCACAGTCTAACAGCCTCTGAATCTGAAATCAAAATGAACCGCCCCCGCAAGGCTGAATTTGCAAGGCTTTAGAATGCTGAATAATCTGAAATGAGTTCTCCTAATTTGCAGTGACCGAAAAAGAAGTCCTGTCTCCTAGACTGAACAGAAGATATTATTATAAACTCCCCGGGAGCAGGACTTTCCCACCACTGTAAACCCAGCACCTGACGCAAGGCCTGGCAGAGAGCGAAAGAGCCACACGGACTCCTGACTTGAACTCGGTAGAATTTAAATTGCCACCAGACGGGTCACAGTGACAGATTCTTAAGATTCCATGTGGCGGGGTCGCTGGTGTCCCTGGTTCACAAGACAGGATGCTGGCTGATTCCCATTCACCGCATGGACAGACACACTGCTTCCTTTAAGACAGAAGCACCGACATAAACAAGTCACAGACAGCAATAAGCACAGTTGCTGCTCAGGTCTTGGCTTTTAAACATTCTTCTCCAGACAGAGGAACCAGGAAGAGGCGTTTGATTCCAGGGCTTGGGCAAGGAAGATTCAAGGTGCACCTGTAGCACTTTGTGGTCCAAAAGGAAGAAAATGCTAGAAAGAGGCGGGGAGCCATAGGAGGGTCAGAGTCAGTCCCGAAAGACCTTGGACTGGCTGAAGCTGGGACAATGTGGGCAACGAGATATGTAGAGCAAGATAAGCAGGATCATGATGCAAATTAGGAGTTGAACAAAGAAAGGATACAGAGGACAGAGGCGACAGAGGATGAGATGGTTGGATGGCATCATCGACTCAATGGATATGAGGACCAGACACGTGGGATCCCCATTAGACCCCAGGTCAGAAAAAGGATGCAAGTGGGAAAACTGGTGAAATCAATGGAGCCAGAATTTAATTGTAAGTATTATACAAATACTTACTGGGTCGGGAAGATCCCCTGGAGGAGGGCATGGCAATCCACTCCAGTATTCTTGCCTGGAGAATGCCCATGGACAGAGGAGTCTCGCGGGCTGCAGTCCATGCGGTCGCAAAGAGTCAGACACGACTGGGTGACTCAGCACATCTTACCAATGGTGGGCTTCCCTGATGGGTCAGTAGGTAAAGAATCTGCCTGCAGTGCAGGAGACTCAGGAGATGTGGGTTCAATCCCTGGGTCGGGAAGAATCCCTGGAGGAGGAAATGGCTACCCACTCCAATATTCTTGCCTGGACATTCTTGTCCCATGGACAGAGGATCCATGGCATCCTAAAGAGTCGGACAGGACTGTGTATGTACACACATACATTGTACCTATGGTAATTTCTCAGTTTGAACCCTTATATTATAATTACATGAGAAGCTGACACTAGAGAAGCTGCATGAAGGGTCTGTGGGAACTCTCCCTACCACTTTTCAACTCTGATGTAAGCCTAAGATTATTTCCAAATAACCGTAAAAATGGGAGGAAAAAAAAAAAAAACCCATCAGGCCAACTAGACTGCGTTTACAGATGTGGCTGATGTGCGTTTTGTCAGGAGCTCTCGTCTCGCCCTGGACTGGTCTGCGTGGCGGGGACTACATTGTGCAGAGTACTGTGCTAGACGGTCTTATTGACCAAAAAGACAGGAACCGAAATACCTGCTGCTCAAGCCTAGTGCTCGTCATTGGGCCCTGCGGCCCAGCTCAGAACCCAGCAGGTCTGTGGCCTGATTGCTCACGAAACAGGAAACCAGGAGATGGTGGTTCTCAACTCTGCTCTGATTTTAAAAGTGAAATAAAAATAATCCCCATCCTCACCCCAAACAAACGTTGTTTGTGATCTTGGGCAGATCTCCTGTCTCTGACCTCGGTTTTCTCATAATTAAATTGGGAAAACAACATGTCCTGCACCTAAGCAGGGCTGGCAGGGAAGTGAGATGAGACGGCTGCGTGGAAGGAATTTGAAAACCATCAAAGCCTGATTCAACTGTAACCCTGGCTTATGATTCACATATTTAAATGTTCTCCTCTTCATTGTTTTTAGAAATGAATAGCTTCAGTGAGAACTGGTTACCAAATGCATCCATCAACTTTAGAAATGATTTCATGTTTTTGTGAAAATATGAAATTATGAGCACCTACTGTGTTTAAGGCTTGGCTTAGAGACTATAGTGAATATAAAAATGAATTCCACACAGGTCCTGCCTGAATGCGTGTGCAGCCTTGGGAGAGGGGTGACATTCATGCCAATGAATCACCCACATAGACACGAGAGAGAAAAACACGTAAGTCAGTTCCCTTCTCCCCTCATGAGCACACGGCTCCTGTGTGTGTATTTGCCCAAATGATTTCCAAAAACACCCTCGCAGAATTTCACACGATGAAGAACAAATGATTTTAACACTGATCATGGGGAAGCGAGAGGCTTCTGGAGTCAGAAACTGGAGGCAGAATGACGGCTCAACACTTCTTTGCTGTGGGTCTTTGGGTGAGGTCCTTAACCTCAGTTTCTTCCTCTGCAAAACGGGGACATTCACGAACCTTCCTGGCAGGGTTGTTCTGAGGATTAAAGGAGTTATTACAAATAAAATATTCAGAAGAAGACTTAACTCCAGCAGTCACTTGTTACTTTCCTCTTGTGGGGAGTTATTACAAATAAAATATTCAGAAGAAGACTTAACACAGCAGTCACTTGTTACTTTCCTCTTGTTGTGGGGAACCATATTAGTGGCTTGGTGATTGACAATGGGGGGAAAAAGCCACATAAATCAAAACGGAACATTCTAGTTATAAAGGCACCTCTGATCCAGAAAAGCACAGATGCCGGGAGTGATCAGGAGAGAAAGAGGACAGGTCAGGTGTGCGTGGACAGGCCAAGCTGGAGGCTGCCTGAGGTCAGGGTGGGTATGATGTTCATGCCCCCTGCATCAACCTGGCAGTCTCCTGGATCCTCAAGTGGGCTCTCAGTCTCAGATCCACAGCTTCTTCTGCCCAGACGTGCCCCTGTCCTTTGTCTCCTCCAGGGTTTTCACTCCCACCCCCTCCTCATCGTCACAGCCCAGGTGTAAAGCCACAATGGCCTACCTGCCCCCCGTGTGTCCCGTCTCCCATGCTCCTGCTGTGGCCACACTAGCACAGGCACCTCCTGGCCTGGACCGCTTGGGCCAACTCGGCCTGGAGAAGAGGCCAATAGCCTCTGTGCTGCCCAGGGATCGCGCCGACAAAGGACAGAGATGGAGAGACGGGATGGGGCAGCCAGACGAGAGGGATGAAGCCATCTGCAAAGGCTCAAAGTCTGGCCTGAGCATCCCTTTCCACCCCTGACCTCCAGGGTCCACAACCTGCCACCCCCAGCACATGGCTTCTTGTAAACTCAAGCTCTGGTGTCACTGCTGTGTCACCAACACACTGGCCAAAGTGGGGGAGCGGGCAAGGACTACTCTGGCGGCTCAGGATGGGAGACGGGAGCGGGCAGGGGTCCACACTGCGAGTGCTGAGTTGGACAGACCTGAGTTCAAGGTCTGGGAAGGGGAGCTCCCTCTTAAGCCTGCTTTTTCACCTGTGAGACCAAGACAGCAGCGTTGACTTCCATTTATACTTATTAATAGGTTGTTAATGATCAGTTCCAGTGCTTGACCCCATGCCTGGTACACAGCCATGCTCACTAAGCCCGAGCAAGCCCCATCTAACTATGACATGGGGTGGGGGAGGGGAGGACTCCCTTTGGAAGGTGTTAGAAAGACGTCTCAGAGGCCGAACAGACACAGAGCTGTTGCAGCTGCTTGGGCTTCAACACAGACGAATCCCGAGGGTCACTCACACCTTTGCCCTGTCCCCAACACCTGGAAACCCTTCCTCTGTTGCTTCCTCGCCCAGACAGATCCTGTGCCTGGGGACACAGGACTGGTGCCCAGGCAGGAGCCCGGGAAGCACCCTCATCAAGATTCACCAGACCTGAGTGACTGATATCTGAGTTGAAGGGATCTAAACTCAGATTTTTAAAAATTACTAGTGCATTTCACCAAATTCAGGAAGTCACAGATTGTAACACAAGCTCATCACCTTCAGGACCACTAAGAGAGAAAAGATGGTGCCAGCTGTTCTCAACACCCTCTTCGGTGTAAAATGCACCCTGATTTTTGAGATGGTCAACTTCAGGGGGAAAATGCGTGCCTTAGAATCAACCCATCAATACAACGTAGTGAATCAACTCCAAACAAATGCGAGGGGTCCCCTTTCGGGCCGCAGGGACACGGCTGGTAAAAGGTTTCTCCTGCCTGGCCAGCACTTCGCCCAGTGGCCTGGAACGGAAGAGGCCTTGCGGGGCTGTCAGGAGGGGCAGACGGAGCTGGGAGAGGCGGGGGCGGGGGAGTCAAGCTCGGGTGCAGGACTTCATGTGAACCCAAGAGCAGGGCAGCATCTGCAGACTCAGAAAGGCTAACCTGCCAAGAGTTGGTACAAAGTGGACCCTGGACTCAGACTCAGGCCATCCGACCACAAATCGCATAGGCTGAGTCACTGGGCGACACCACCCATCTGGGAAATCCCTTTAGCCCCAGAGATTCTACATTTAGCAGTGGCGTTGCTACTGTTCCTGGGAAAAACTGATACTGAAGGGTAGGAAGCTTCTCTCTGGGAACTGGTCCTGGAGAGGGGGAGGGGAGCTAGAAGGACGTCCTGGCTGGAGGGAGGGAGGGGGACAGGGTGAAGAGGAGGAGGCAGGGTGGCTGGGCCAGGGTCTGGGAGGAACACGTGCTCAGCACCTCCCTGCAGGCGGGCAGGGTGCGCAGTGAGTATCTCAGTCTCACCAATCATGACCATCAATCTCGGGTACATTTTCAGATCTGGGGCAGGTTGAGCATCTTCCACCTGGACAGGGATCCAGGCGCAGCCCTCAGACCTCGCCTCACACACACACAGGAGTTTGTGTTGTGCTGGCCGTTTTCAAGAGCCCTTATAATGGCAGAAGCACGTTTGAAACATGGGGAGGGAGTCAAGAACAGCAGCAGTAGGGCAGGGGGTGGCCGGGTGAGTCAAGCTCCATATACTGAATCGCTGCTCAAGACCCAAGTCCAGCAAAGGGCCATCCGGGCTCCCGGCTTCCAGCCAGAGCCTCCTCGGGGCAAACAATGATAATTATGGAATTACTAGCAGCCATGTGTTAGGTTTTAACTACACTGTGCTTTATGGTGACTAATAATAATACTTTAAACCTGTGAGATATTGACAGAAAATCCAGATTTCTAGTTGGGGCTTGAAATCTTCCTTGGAAAAGTCATCCCCAGCAAGTGTCCTTAGATCAGGAGCTCTGGAATGCTGATGCTCTCCCAGAGAGAAAGCCAAGAGCAGTTCAGAGAACTGGTCCCTGTCTCCTAAGCCCTGAGTCCCAGCTTCCACATCTTTGTAAGGGTGACCCTCAGTCTCAACCACCCACCATCAACCTCAGCAACCATCCATCATCGAATCACCTACATGAGAGCTAGTTTGTGGTGTCAGTTGAGATCAAACCAGGCACAGGATGCTGTAAACTATGAAGAGAATCACAAACAACAGCTAATGTAATTCCTTTCCTGACAGCATTACTACTCCTCTGAAGAAACCTGTGTGTGTGTGTGTGTGTGTGTGTGTGTGTGTGTGATACCTTGGGGTGCAGCTCCCCTAAGAAGAAGCTGAAACAATTTTGTCAGCAACCTACAAAGCATCTCCCCCTTCTCCAGCACTGGGGGAGTGAAGGGCATTCTCCTCCTTGGGGCCAACCTTTCAGAGTGTTTAATTGCTGGGGAGTCAGATGGACACACACTCACGAGTCCGCAGGATGACTCACACACAGATGGACTGGTGGCCGGCTTCTGTACAGCGGCCTCACTCCCTGGGGCTCCATCCACGCCCAGCTCAGCCTGGAGCTTTCTCACGAAGGCCCACAATGTTCTGACCACTGTGCCCAGGACAGGATGCCAGCTGCCTGCTTCTTGGAGCAGTCCCTTACTTCTTTCAGGGTTTGGGACTTGGGGTGTGTCTGAGTAGCAGTGGAAAGAAGAGACAGTGACGGGAACCCAAATAACAGGATCCTAAGCAACACCCCCCAGAGAATCATGCCCTGGGGTCTCCCTCCTGCGCAGGTTCCAGTGGGCCAGCTGTTTGGCAATTTATTTTACAGAAAACAAGGTTTCTGTAGGACTTAGTTCTAGATAGGTGAGAAAGTTCCAACCATTTACTGGTATTTTTAAAAAAGATTTTTTTTAACTTGGATTATTATTAAAGTCTTTATTGAATTAGTTACAATATTGCTTCTGTTTTATGGTGTGGCTTTTCGGCCTTGAGGCTTGTGGGATCTTAGCCCCTCAACCAGAGATCTAACCCGTACCCCTTGCATTGAAGGCAAAGTCCTAACACTGGACCCCCAGGAAAGTCCTCATTTATCTGCGTTTTTGATGTGCGCTCCATCTTGATGCCTGGACTTTCTGCCACATCAGTTCTTGCTCATTACTTATGCTGTTGTTCTGTGTGACACATAACAGAAGGTAACTTCTGAGTGGTGGCTTCCCTTAGCTGCCGAGTTTCTGCCTTTCTAAGAAAATGTTAGAGTATTATCTCTCAGGCAGGCCCGGGTCTTTATAATTCTCTTTGTGCCACACTATGTAAGTGCTGAATAAATACTTTTTAATGACGAAGCAGCTGAAAGGACTCCACACATTACCGTATTCAGACCGAAGATATCTTGGCAAAGTGACGGTGGCTCCCAGATGGAGACAGAAAGGCAGAGGGGTGAGGGGACTCGCAGGTGAACAGAAAGCAAACCGGAGACAGGGGCTCGACAGCCCTCCCAGTCCTGTTAGGAGAGACGCTGCTTGTTTGCTCGTTCTAAAAAGCCGCAGCGTTCAACACACATGTCCTCTGGGTCTGCACATCTCGGGTGCTGGAGGAAAGACAGCCCTCAGCTGGTTCAGGTACAGTTGTCTCCTGGCCAAACATCAGGAAGCCGGCTTGTAAGCACACGTGACCTTATTATTCCCCGAGACGGCATGGCGACACGGCAGTGCTCGTGGGAGACTCCTGTCTCGGGCTCCAAGGTCTTGATAAATGAATCATCTCCAGCACTGATCAGCCCACTCACACAGAGGAAGCCAAGATGTCTTTCCTTCATCAGGAAATTGATGGCAAATCACACTGCTGCCCAAGGTCCCACAGGGAAACAGCAAAAGATCCCCCTCCACAAAGCACCTATCACCCCAGACTCTGCACCCATCACCCACCCTTTCTTTAATATTAGAATACTGAGTAGCTGATCATCCTTGCTCCTGCCAGGAGGCGGCTGGAGAGTCGGGGCTCCCGTGGACAGGAGGAGGGGAAGGCAGCACACCCTGCTTTAGCCTGAAGTCCAAGAAAGCTCAGGCAACCATACTTCCCTGCCAGCTAGGTGGGTCAGAGGTGCAGGAGAAAGTTCTAGAATAAAGATAAAGTCTGTGACCCCAAAAACAGAGCTACCATATGATCAAGCAATCCCACTCCTGGGCATATATCGGGAGAAAACCACACTTGGAAGACGAGTGCACCCGTATCCCGGATGTTCATCACAGCTCTGTTTACCATAGCATGGAGGCAACCTAAACGTCCACTAATAGAGGAACAGAAAAAGAAGATGTAGTTCGTATACACCATAGAATATTACTCAGCCCTAAAAAGAATGAAATCATGCCATTTGCAGAGACATGGACGGACCTAGAGACTGTCATACTGAGTAACGTAAGTTAGAGAAGGAGAAATAGCATGTGATGTCATTTATATGTGGAATCTTTTTTAAAAAATGGTACAAATGAACTTATTTTACAAAACAGAAATAGAGTCACAGCCTGAGAGAACAAATTTATGGTTACCAGGGGCAAAGGGGGAAGGGATAAACTGGGAGATTGGCATTGACACCCCCACCCTATCATATACGAACAGACCACACAGCACGGGCGACTCTCCCCAGTACTCTGTAGCGACCTATGTGGGAAGAGTATTTTAGAAAGAGTGCTGTGCTGTGCTAAGGCACTTCAGTCGTGTCCGACTCCTTGCGACCCTGTGGACTATAGCCCTCCAGGCTCCTCTGTCCATGGGGTTCTCCAGGCAAGAATACTGCAGTGGGTTGCCATGCCCTCCTCCAGGGGATCTTCCCGACCCAGGGATCGAACCCTCATCTCTTACATCTTCTGCACTGGCAGGCAGGTTCTTTACCACTAGTGCTGCCTGGGAAGCCCCTTAAAAAAAATGGGTAGATGTATATGTACAACTGAATCACTCTGCCGTACAGCAGAGACTAACACAACATTGTACATCAACTATACTCCAGTAAAAAATTCTTTTTAATGTATCCTCCCAAACGCCATGACTGTAACCATTCATGAACAGGTGATGAAGTGAAGACCAGGAATCACGTCGATGTCCACATGGGTCTCCAGAGATCAGGCACATTCATTGTAATAAAACCTCCATCTCTGAGTTCTCAGTGGTGAACAGCTTTGAGAAGTGGAATTAGGAAAAGAAACAAGCCAGGGGCCCAGTGTCCATCACCAGAACCAGCCGGCAGCAGAGGGTTTGGTTTACAAGCCCAAGGGCAACATCGGCTGGGAACCAACCTCCCCATCTACGTGTCACGTCCCTGCTTCTGTAAGCCCCACCTCGAATGTTCCCCTCAACTTGCTCTCATTCTGCTTTCTCCAGACAGATGACTTCTCTCCATCTTTACACTCTGGAAGGGTCTGATGTGGGCATGCTTTCTGAAGTGCATCAAATCTGCCTGGGGTTGTACTTACACGTGATTGTTCATTTGATAAGCAGGGGGGTATCCAGCTAACCACACGCTTAGGGCGACTGTGGAAACCAGACTCCACCAGGCTGGTTTTGAAAGCGGATGGTCAGACATGTCCTCATTGGACGGGCGGAACTCAGCACAGGCGCAGACTTGGGCCTTCCCCCGGCCTGGCCAGTACACGGTGCAGGCCGCTCCCCTGCGAGGCCCTCGTGTGAAACAGCGATAGGCAACCAACCACACGGTGATGCAGAGGCCCCTCAACATGGACCGCCCAGCCCAAGGTCAGCATCTGCTGTGACAAAACCAAACTGAGACACTCACGAGCTGTACCAGCCCTCCTACCCTGCCCTCAGCCCCTGCTTTCCTATTGTTTCAACTAAACAGATCTTTTTAAATCTGTTTTGCAAATCACAGCAGCCTGGACAGCAAATGTTGCCCAGAGTGAAATTGAATACAGCGTTTTATTTGGAACAAGCCAGCCTAACTCAGTTTCCCCCAACACGCGCGCAGAGACCCTTCCCCTGGTGGCTCTGAGCTGGGCTCAGCACTTCTCCCAGGCTCATGAGGACTGTGTGTTCCTCTGCGCTGGGGAGGTGTTGCCACTCTCCTGTCCCTGCCTGGAGGGAAAACCCCCCGATGGGTGCAGCTGCTGTAACTGCCAAGCCTCAGGTCCTGATGCTCCAAGGCCCCGTTCTTGGCTCAGAGGAGGGAGTCAGGGGAGCGGGGATGCCTCCGACCTGGAGGTCCCGGCAGGTGGTGCCCTGGGCTCCTCGATATCAGCACCATGTCCCAGGGGCGCCAGGGGACCGGGCATCATCGTGTTTAAGACAACCTGAAACAAGGGAGCCAGTCCAGGTCACAAGGCTACAGGTGTGTCGAGGCTGTAACTCAGACTCCAAACTCGGCTGTTCTGTGTGGCTCAGTGAACAAGTGGTTCAATGCACCTCCTTGAAACAGTTTTGCTAAGAGTCAGTGTGAAACTGTCCAAGCAAAACCCAGGGAGAGCAAGATCACTGTGTGTGTGTGTGCATGTGTGTGCATGTGTGAGCATGTGCACTCACGTTTACAAGCACACTGAGACGAGAACACGTCTCAATACCGAGTGGTAATTTTTAAACTTTCTTCTTTATAAATTTGTCTTTATTTAAACTATCAAAACAAATAGATGATTCTTATTAATCTGAAATTAAATGTTTTTAAGTCTGGTAAAATACACACGACATGGTCTTCCCTGGTGGAATCCACCCACCAAGTAGGAGATGAGGGTTCAATCTCTGGGTCGGGAAGATCCCCTGGAGGAGGAAAGGGCAACGCATTCCATTATTCTTGCCTGGGAAATCCTACGGACAGAGGAGCCTGGTGAGATACAGTCTGCTACTGCTGCTAAGTCACCCCAGTTGTGTCCGACTCTGTGCGACCCCACAGACGGCAGCCTAGGGGGTGGTAAAAGAGTTGGACACGACTGAGCAACTGAACGATAATAACAACACGCGGCATAAACTTGACCATCTCAGCCCTTCCTGAGTGCACAGTACTGGCATTGACTCACTCCCATCACCATACAGCCATCAGCAACACCATCCTCAAACTCTAAACTTTTCATCTTGCAAAACAGAAACTCCATTCCATTAGACTGCTCCTCACTCCCCTCCCCTAGCTCCTGCAACCACCCTACCACTTTCTGTATCTGGATCTGCCTCTTCGAAGGACCTCCTGCAAGCAGAGTCACACAGCGTTTGTCTAGTTTTGTGTGGCTTCTCTCACTGAGCACGGCGTCTTCCAGATTCATCCGGTTGCAGCAGGTGTCAGAACCTCCTTCCTCCTTAAGGCTGAATCACCTGCTATGACAGGTCCAGACCGAATTGTGCTTGCCCGTTATCCTTCCCTGGACACTTGGCTTGCTTCCGTTCGGGGCTGTTGTGACTACTGCCGCTGTGAACGTGGGTGCACAGATAGCTTTTTAAAAAAGCACCTAAACTTCCTTAAGTCAGACAGAGAAAGAGAAATAGTGTATGATGTCCCTTATATGCAGAATCTAAAAAGAAATGATACAAATGAACATATTTACAAAGCAGAAACAGGCTCACAAACTCAGAGGACAAGTTTACGGTTGCTGGGGGAAGGACGGGGTGAAAGGATAGTTAGGGAGTTTGGGATGGACATGTACACACTGCTGTATTTAAAACTGATAACCAACAAGAACCTACTGTACCACACAGGGACCTCTACTCAGTACTCTATAATCACCTTATGGTTATCAGAGGGGAAGGATGGGGGAAGGAACAGTTAGGGGGTTTGGGATGTACACATACACACTGCTATATTTAAAATGGATAACCAACAAGGACCTACTGTAGGGCACATGGAACTCTGCTCAAAGTTATGTGGCAGCCTGGATGGGAGGGGAGTCTGGGAGAGAATGGACACATGTATATGAATGGCTGAGCCCCTTTGCTGTTCACCTGAAACTATCCCAATATTGTTGATCGGCTATACTCTATATGAAATAGAAAGTTGCTTTAAAAAAAAAAAAAAAGCACAGCACCTAAACTTCTTAATTCCTGAAGCAGATTTCAGAAGGTGTCACTGCAAATTGAAACCAGAACAAGTCTTCCCTAGGTCCCTGCCTGGAAAACTGCAAACTCTACGCTGGTATCTGAGAGTGAGCTTCTGTCTTTAAACCAGCGGTTTGGCCTGGCCATGCACGGCTGTCACACAGAGGTGCTTGTGCAAACACCGGGGGCCAGGCCCCACGGTGACCCTGAACTCCAGCTTCTAAAGTGCCCCCTAGACAGTTCTGCAGGTGTGCGCCTCGCTGCTCACCCTGTCCTTTTTCTGGGGCCCGTCTCTTTACGTACAACATCTCTGTCCTGCAAATAACTTCTCCCCCTTTTTCCCATTGAAAGCCCAAAACAGTGTGATGACCAGTCAATTACCCTGGCAGTGGGACTGATCACATTTCAACTGAGAAACACCCACTGGTGCATCACCTCCTCTGGGTTCAGCCTTTCATCTCTAATTGTGCACTAAGAGCCCGCTTCTTCCTTAGAAGGAATGTGGCTATGAGTAAGCAGGTAGGAAAGCACTTCCAGGCCCGCTCCATCCTTAAGGGAATCACAGTCCTGTCCTTCAAAGTGCAGAGACAGGGAGGAGGCACTGGCGGCGTGGTCCAGTGCCTTCGGGACTCGCCGGGGGAGACGAGGATGGGTCCTCCCCGCACTGCTCTGACCCCGGGCCTGGCCTCTGACCCCCATGCCTGGCCTCCCTTGCTCCTACCACCACCTCCTGTGACCAGGACAGCAGCTCGGTGCCTCAATTTACTTATTTGTAATTAGAGAAAAACAATGGTATTTATCTCACAAGATTCCTATGGAAATTAAATAATGACCAGAACGAAGGACTAACATGCATCCAACCATCATCCTTTTAATATAGACACTGCTCTAAGCCCTGACACACAGTCATATGATTATTATCCTTAATTTATAGGTGAAGAGACTGAAGCACATAGCATGGGGGCGGGGGGAATGCCAGGAAGCCACCCACACAGCAGACTTGGGGAGTGAAGCCCTGGGGCCTCACCTGCATCGCTCAGTCGGCTGGTGCGAGGACTCGGGGTGCTGGCCTCAAGCCACCTTCGGGATGGGAAGCATGAACCCCCAAGAGGCTGCAGCGACCCCGTCTGCCCCCCAACCCAGGACAGCAGCCTCTAGCACAGGTTGGCGGGATCACTGCCTCTCAGCTTCTGACTGGACTCTCACCTCCCCTAGATCAGCAGCAAATGTCTCTCCTTTCAGGATTTAGGGTTCAGGGCCCTACTCTCCAGCTGCAGGAAAGCTGCCCTAAACCCAGGCAGGCACAAACCGAGAAGAAGTGACAAGTGTAACCAAAACCACCTCTCCCTCCAGCCCTCTCCTGATGCTCCTGGTGTCAGGCGCCCAGCCTCCAGGGGCTGGACAGATCCTGGCAGAGCTGCTGTCCTTGTCCTGGCCCGGGTGGAACAGACACACCGAGAGCCTCACTCATTAACATGGGGGTTGCCATGACAACAAGCTGTTGCCAGGGAGCCGCAAACCAGGAGGAGAGCAAGAATTAGCGAAGCCTAAAAATAAAGCCGTGATGTCTCCACGTCTTCGTGTAACAGGCAGAGATCTCGCCACCTCCTCCCCAGGCAGCCCCGACGGCTGCCCACCGCCCGGAGAGCAAGGAGGGGCACTGGCCAGGGTGCTGGCTACAGCCCAAAGGCAGGGGACCGGCAGCACCTGGACACTGCCTCGCAGAGCCTGGGGGTGCTTCCTCCACGCTGGGAGGGGCTGACCTTGAGGGCCAACCTCAGCACACACCTCCAGAGGCAGCCCCGGGCTGTTGGTGTTTGCCCAGACCCTCAGCTCTCAGAGGACGGGCGACCGAGGGTACCCTCTCCCTAGGACCACTTTCCTCCCGGAAAACATATCACAAGGCTCCCAGCCCTAGGGGGTCCCTGGGAGTCAGGAGATTGGATCAGGTAGCCCAGGCTCTCCACAGTTCTGACACCAGCAGAGCCAATGTGATGCTAATTCCCAAAAGTAAGGTATCCTAACAATAAAAATCAAAGAGAGACTGTGAGCACCTCCAAGGGGCGGCCATAGGGTCATTGCCAGGGTCTTTCAAGGTTGTTCTGAGGTCAGAGCATCGGAGGGCACAGTGCCCGGTGCCCAGCAGTTCTGTGTGTCCTCTGTCCAGCTCCCCCGACAGCCTCTGGGCCCCACAAAGGCAGGAATCACGTCTAACTTTGCCCTCAGAGCCTCGGCATCCATGCTACCCCAGACACAGCACACGACAAACTCAATGAAGGAAAAGGAGGGGCAACAACTGACAGGCACCCGGTGAACAGCAGGATACAAACAGTGAGACTGTCTGACCAGGACAAGTACGCCTCCCTCTAAAATGCCAAGCCCTGCGTTCCAAGCACTATGTCCTCCTTAGCCAGGTCTCTACTCTTGACAAAATGACTTATCACCTGTACAGGTGCATCATGCTTTACGCAGATCAACTTAATTAAAATCCAGAATGGTGTCGGGAATGATTTCCTTTATGGGTAGTCGTAACAGGATTTCGTCAAGTGTAGAGCTGCCTGATTTCTTTCAAGTATGATTTGTTTAGAGCCTGTGGTCATTAGAACCAGTGCTTCCAGTGAAGCCTTAGCAACACCTGAATTCTTAGTTTCTTCCTCGCTGCCACACTTACCCTTGAGGTCTCGCCCCATCACCCACCACGGCCAAGGTGCATTCAGCAAGTGCAAACAGTAGCTGATGTTAATATCAGTGCAAGAAGTATGGACTTAAGAAATTATAAAGTCGTTATTTCTCTTACCATCACCCCGTAAAAATAAATAATGCAGAACAAAACGTGTTTTATTTTCTGGTTCTTTGACTATTTCTGGACCATCCAGTCATTAATCCAAATGCCAGTTCCTGTCTCCGATCCCCTAAACTGGTACAAATAACCAGAAGCAGCACAGACTGAACAACCAACACTTCTCCTTTCACCTTCTAGAGAAGTTCAAGGTCGCAGATGCAAAGTCAGACCCTAGACCTACTGGAGGGGCCGTGTATTGGTGACGTGGGGCATTCCTAAGGGCCAGGACACGGGGACCAAGCCAATGGTGTTACTGGACAGCGGCTACTATGAGCATTAGGAATAGCGGTAGCACCCTGGAAATGACAGAATTCCAAGTTACACACACGCCTAAGCAACAGCCATAGGAGGACTCCTGATTCAGCTAGACCGCCTGATTACTGCTCCTGGAGACGAAGCTGAGTGCCTACATCCAGCCTCCCCAGACCCCTGGGCTTGCAGCAGGGCCCTCAGCTGACCACAAACCAAATGGAACAGTCAGTCCTGGCATCGATCACAACAGGGCTCTTCTGAAAGCACTGCGTGCCTTTCTCCTAAGATGCACCCTGAGAGAGGGCTCCAGACATCACCCCACAGCCATTGGGAGACACAGAATCCTGGCCTGATCTCACTGCCCATCTGGAGACACCCTTCCTTCTCTGTGCTGCAGACCTCAGGTGGGGTTACTCCACAGGAGGGGCTTCAACCTGTCCCAGGAAAGTCTCTGGTGCCCAAGGAAGACCCAAACATGCGTACGGATGACCGAATGAACGTCCTGCTTTTTCCTCTAAGACACCTGCACAGACGGCATGCTTCACATTTAGGAACCTAGGCCATTGCTCCGGGATGCCACTGGCCTCAAGAGGATCACGTTCATCTTGTTGCAGACTCTTTGAGATCACCTACCAGAGTGTGGGAACTGGGTTGAAATCCACCTCTACCCTGGAGTCACCCAGTCTCCCAGACTTCAGAAGGGAGGCCCCCCCAAGTCCAGGCTTCCTTGAGGGCCAGGGAAGGGGGCTGCCTGAATACAGCACTTGTCGTTAGCACCTTCGTCATGTCCTTCAGGACACCCCACTTCATGCCACCGCACCATCAGCTCCCAGCTCCACAGAGATCACGTGTCCCGTTCCTCCTGGAAGATAAGTCTCTAACTGTGACCCCCGTGAAGTTGCTGACACCTAGGTGACCCAGCCCTGCACAAGCCCCCAGGTGTGTTCGGATGCAAAAGCGAAAGATAAAAATAAAATCGCACCAAGCAGAGATCTGACTTCTCTCTCTCTGCCTGCCTTCCTGCAATGGATAAACTTGTTTTCTTACTTTGCATTTGCCATTTTTAGAAATGGGTTGAAAGTAAAATGCAAGTGTCTCCTGGAGAGGACAGGTTATCAGTTCCCCAGCCCCGTCCCCTCTCGGGCACTCAGTACCCGATTATATGCAGTCTGCTTTACTGCGTCTCTGACACCAGCTGATTACACACAGCGCAGACAGACACACACTGAAGGCCACGGGGCACGCACAGCGCTGGATTTTAAACCTGATCTCAGTCAAGAATTTGACGGGGGATTGGATGGGCCCCAGCTCTTGAAAAACCAGCCGTCACTGTCACAAAGAAATGCATGAGGAACCTTCCAGGAGGCCACTGCCTGAAACACAGACAATCTTCCCTGCTTTTTGCCCCTGAGACCCTCTCGGGATACAAATATCCTTCCATGGATGGTTTTCAGAGATGAATTCACTGAAGCTCAAGACAGTTATTTTAAACTCCAGCTCCTTAAACTGTATTTCTAAAATATAATTAGGGATCCTTTATTCTTGGCCAAATGACTGTTAATAGGGCCCTGTGTACACAGTGGGGTGAGCCAGTATAAACCCTACGAGGCAACAACCACACCCTACACCCCACACGGCAGCTTCAACTCCCTTACCTGTCTCTCTCTTCCTCTCTCTGTCTCCCTCTCTCTCTTGCCCTCTCTCACCCTGTCTCTCCTTCTCTGTGTCTATCTGTCTCCCCCTCTCTCTCTCACCTTCTCTTGTCTCTCTGTCTTCCTCTCTGTCTCACACAGATGAGACACCGTTTGTCTCAAGATCCATCACATCTCAGGCATGTGAGGACCTCCCAGTGAATTCCTTAGTGTTACAGCCACCAGACAGGCCACTTCCAACTATTTTGTTCTTTTGTTTGTTCACAAGGATTGTCATTGTTTGTTCCCCTTTGGTTTGCTTTTGAACCCTACTGATACACAGAGTGTCACAATTTTTTTTTAAAGGCGTTTGATTATTGTTTTATGAAAGCAAGTCTGATCACAACTCACCTCCCTGCAAACCAAGACAGCAGTGAGGCCTGGGTGACATTCGGAATCACCCATCAGCAGGGCAGAAGCCGCTGACCAGGAGGGCTGATCTGGCTCTGAGCCCTCCGCCCTGCTCCGCCCGGCTCTGTGGACAGGATGGGGGAGGTCTGGGGGACAGGGGCTGGGGGCACATGGATTCGGGTAACTAGAGCACTCAAGTGGCTGCAGACACCAGGTTCCCCACTGTTTCTATGTGGGGTTCACAGGCTGGGAGGAATGACCCCAGAGAAAGACCAAGCCTTTGTTACAGGGTGAAGCACCTTTTCCAGTCTGAGGCGATGGAGAGTAGATGACCTATACCCCTGGGTTCTCTGCTCACCCTTCTCACCCTCTGTGCTGACCCCCAGCTGCTGGGAAAAGCAAGTAGAACCGATCGTTAGACATGAAGACAGATCTCTACTGGTTGGTAGACAGCCGCTGCCCCTCGCTTCCCAAAAGCCCCTCCCTCAGGCCCGCGGACCCTCCCTGGAAGCAGCAGAGGGTCTCAGCCTGGCGGGGCAGAGGCTCCTCTGACAGAGGATGACACGGGCAGTCCTGGGCAAGGTCTCCCCGGAAGCATCTCAGCTCACAGCACAGGCCCCACCCAGCGCGATCACCCCAGGGTCCCCACGCCACCCTCTCCCGCTCTGTCTGCCTGCCCCTCCCAGCACCTTGAGTCTTTTCTGCCCTATCTGTGTTGTGTGCTCAACGTTTTAGTGCCTGAAAGCCCTCTTAGATGGAAGGAATCTGATGACGTTTCATGCTTCTTTGCTCATTCGCTGTTGCATCTGACTCGTTGTGACCCCATGGGCCGCAAAACACAAGGCCTCCCTGTCCTTCACTGTCTCCCGGAGTTTGCTCAAACTCGTGTCCACTGAGTCGGTGATGCCATCCAACTGTCTCGCCCTCTGTCGCCCTTTCTCCCCTTCATTTACTGCTTTACACTTAACACGGCACCCAGGGACTGAGGCGCTGAAGGGAAGTCTGCGGGAAGAAGCTTCTAAAACCCGAGGTTCTGACAGCTACGGCCTCTGACCTGGCTGCCCCTGTCTTCCCCAGGCCTCAAAGGATCCGGTCCCCTCCGTGAAAGGACTCACCCCCACCCCGGGACTCAGCTTTTCCTCATCCCCTCAGAACCTAGGGACGGACAGCTGCCCATTCACACCTCATCCACGTTCCTCATGTGACAGTTTGGTTCTCATTGTGTGTCCAGGCACCCACAGGACTTCACATTCCCCGAAGACAGGAACCATGGGTGAAAAGCACATGCCTGAAACCCAGTCCTGAAAGTGGAGTGTCCAGTGACAGACGCTAACCTATTGCCCATAATTTCAAGTGGGAAAAATTATCATTGTCCACCCCACTGCCTCCTGCCTCCCTCAGTTCAGTTCAGTCCAGTTGCTCAGTTGTGTCTGACTCTTTGCAAACCCATGAATCGCAGCACACCAGGCCTCCCTGTCCATCACCATCTCCTGGAGTTCACTCAGACTCACATCCATCGAGTCAGTGATGCCATCCAGCCATCTCATCCTCTGTTGTCCCCTTCTCTTCCTGCCCTCAATCTTTCCCAGCATCAGGGTCTTTTCAAATGAGTCAGCTCTTCGCATCAGGTGGCCAAAGTATTGGAGTTTCAGCCTCAGCATCACTCCTTCCAATGAACACCCAGGACTGGTCTTCTTTAGGATGGACTGGTTGGATCTCCTTGCAGTCCAAGGGACTCGCAAGAGTCTTCTCCAGCACCACAGTTCAAAAGCATCAATTCTTCGGCACTCAGCTTTCTTCACAGTCCAACTCACATCCATACATGACCACTGGAAAAACCCCTAGACACCCACAAATCAGGGTTAACCCCCAAGGAGGTCCATGGACACTATTTCCCACTCAAATAGCAACCCAGGGGGTGGTGCCATCGCCACCTGCCCGTCCTATGGCGGTTTCTTTCCTGCAGCTTCCAGATGAACCCCGGGGGCTCCCCCTCGAGACACACGAGGCCCTTGGCCTCACATACCTGACAGTCCGCTGGGGCGGCAACCACAAAGGCAGACGTGATTACAGAGGGTTTTGGGTTCTGTAAGTGACAGGAGTGTGACAGGGTGACAGAAGCGGTGATCACAGGGAAGAGGATTTAGGGATGGAAGCCTGGGGACATTTCACAGAGGCTGCAACAGGACGAGGCGGAGAAAGCAATCGAGAGTGGTGCCTCTGGTCCCCGCCTCCAGCCGCCCACCCCTCCCAGACCCCCATCAGGCTGTCTCCAGACTGGACACATGAGGCTTGCCTCTTGAGGGGGTGGGGAGGTGACCTGAACTCCTGCACCCCAGGCCCCCTGCTGTCACTCGGCCCTGAAAAGGGCCCTAATGGGGGACCTCCCTCCAGGAAGTGGGTGGTTGGACAAGGGAGTCTCCGGAGGGCTCAGGTGGGCCGTGGGCGAGAAGCACACTGGCTCCAGCGCCCGCGGCTGAGACCCCATCCCCGGGGAGGGACACGCGTTCTTGGGGGCGGGGTGTGTGAGAGGTTCTCAACAAGCAGAGATTCCGGGAGAAATGCAAGCCGGCTGGTTCTGATTCACTCCTAACTCATCAGTTGTTTTGCAAGCACCGTTTGATGTCCAAGAAACAGCTGGGCCTCCCAGCCCTGTGACCCCTTTGAAGTGTGTCCTGTGGAGCGGGCTCTGGGAAGAGAGCCCGGGCCTGGCCCCGGGATGGGCAAGGGGCAGGCCTGCCGAAGAAACCCTGTGGGCCAGGCCTCACGCTGCCTGGGCTGCGCTCAGCTCACCCTCTGCCGGGAGGGTGCCCCAAGGCTGGGCCTGGGGTCCATGGTGGGGGAGGGGGACAGTCAAGGTGGCTAATCCACGCCCACCCCATCACTCACTGATGGAAGCCTGTGTTGCTGGCCCAGGTGGACATCAAGGAGATTCAGAAAATGTCCTGGAAAACCGTGGACATCACTGTCAGGCGCGGACATCACTGTCAGTCTCAGACATAGGGCCCGGTGTTGGAGTTCTCACCCTTAACTGGCATCACGTTTAATGATGACCCCATGGAGTAGACATCCCCGGGGCTGGAGTGGAGCTGGTGGGAGAACTAACAGGGGGGCAGGCCAGGGGTCCAGACACTACCCCCCTCCCCAAGGAGAACCAGTCCCAGAGAAGGACAGCCCCAGCTGGAATGCCAACAGCTCCCAAACAAGAGCCCCCGGGAGAGGGAGCCAGAACTGTGAGGCCGCATCCTGTGGGTGGTCCTGGGTGGGGGACAGAAGGGGGCAGCAGATGTGACACCCAGTTCTCTGCCCTAACGCTGCTCCTCTGTCTGAACAGCTCAGAGGCTCGGCCCTTTGTGGGACAGCTACCCACGCTTCACTGCAAACCACCCTCGATGTGGACATCAAGTCACTTCCTGAGCACTCCAGGAGTCTGTAATGGGGTTTCCACGATCCTATCTACACAGAAAAAGAGGAAACTTGTGAAACACAAACAGCCACTCCTCAGGTCTCTGCATTCATGCACTTTGATTTCCAGAAACAAAGCCCTTCTATGTGGAGCAGAGAAGACTGTCCTGGGTGGGGCACACGGGGACTCATCACAGACGCGTTATGGGTGGGCTTGGTGCCTTTCCAAGGGTCTAAGGCCCTTCACCCACCAGCAGAGCTCCAGGCTCACTCACAAGTCACCTCCAGGGAGGGGAGGGTCCAGGGGTATCAGCAGGATGCTCTTGCCCTCTCTCCTCTGAGCAGTGGCTCTGGACACATTTAAGGGGGGCCCATCCCCCAGGAGACAGAGTAGAAGGGACAGTTTCCCAGTGGAGAGATTCAGAAGGGCCCACAAGAGAATTCAAGGCCTCCCACCCCCAAAGTAATCCCCACGCCTCTTAATAAAGCTTGCAACGTCTTTAAATGATTCCAGAGATGACTTAAGAGATGAAACAGCTTATACTCATGCTGGGCTATGAATGACTGCTATTAGTGCTTCAGTTCTTGTGCAGGTTTGGACAGAGATAAAACTTTAAAGAACACAATAGAACTGATTGCCTGGGTGAGGGGAGGGGAGGGCCAGGCATCATGGGAGTGGGAAAAAGCCACAAAACAAGGCTTCAGCTAAATGAGCTACTGCGTCCTGGCCACCTCCCCCGACCTCTTCCTGGCAACTTGAGCCTCAATTTCTCTATTAGTCAAATGAAAGGATGGAAATTTAAGGCCTTCCAACTCTAAGACCCTGTGCGTGTGCGTGTACTCTCAGTCGTGTCCAACTCTTTGCGACCCCCTGGATTGTAGCCCGGCAGGATCCTCTGTCCATAGAATTTTCCAGGCAACCATGCTGGAGTGGGTTGCCATTTCCTCCTTCACCAAGACCCTGTAAGTCAACCCAGTTTATCAAACACTGCGCTTGCGCATTGTCCTGGTCCAGCTCAGAAGACAGGAGACAGAGGCCCAAGGTCATCAATGATCATTTCCCTACTCATCATAACATAGAAAGAAAAATACACATATTTTTGCATGTGGCAAAGGATTAGGAAAATACAGTTGATCAGCGTTCTTTGAGCCCTTGCTAGGAAGATTAAGGACAGAATTGGGATCGCTGCTCCCTGCCCCCAGGAAACAATGGATCCCTCCTCCAGTTGGCAGGGTTCCACTGGGCGTGCATCCCTCTCCCAGGAGGCAAGTTAAATTTTGATCCATCTAAACTGCTCGAGACAATCCATTCTCCTTGCTAAATGGACACTCTACCAACTTCTGGCCAAGCGGCCAGCATCAGCTGGATGCTTTGGGGAAAGGTCTCCTCACTCTTGACAGACCCTCAGGATGTTCCCCGGATACTGTGGCTGTCCCGTGATGTCCCGACCAGCTACAGCCATCTGGTGGTTTCCAGGGAGCTCTGTGAAGGACAGGCTTCCCAGGTGGCACTAGCGGAAAAGAACCTGCCTGTCAGCGCAGGAGCCATACGAGTCACTGGTTTGACTGGTGGGTCAGGAAGATCCCCTGGGGGAGGTCATGGCAACCCACTCCAGTATTCTTGCCTGGAGAATCCCATGGACAGAGGAGCCTGGTGGGCTACAGTCCACGGGGTCACACAGAGCTGGACACGACTGAAGCTACTTAGCAGGCAGGCTCTAAAGAACAGTGAGACCACCCTGAATCTGGCAGAAAACAGAGACCAGGAGGACCATGCCTCAAGGTCCACTAAGACATGAGGGTCACGACTCAGAACAACTTGGAGCCACGTGAGAGGGGCAAAGTGGCCACATGTGTCGGGAGGGAGGTGCTCACGCAGCCGGGACCTGACCTACAGAGGCTGCAGGGAAAGTTGGGAGGGATTCTTGGACGGTAGACACATCTCATGATTAAAAGCAACTGATGCTGTTGTTCAGTCGCTCAGTCGTGTCCGACTCTTTGCAACCCCATGGGCTGTAGCACACCAGGCTTCCCTGTCCTTCACCATCTCCTGGAGTTCGCTCAAACTCATATCCCCTCACTGAAAACTGAAAGCACAAAAAGTCAATATGCTGCTCTGGGCTTGGTCTCTGAGGGGCCTGAGCAGCTGTGCTCCCCATCCACCCACTCCTGGTCAGGCACCGACACCAGGACCCCCATCTGATCCTCCCCCCACAACCTGCACAGGCTTCATTGTAGCCTGAGGACCACAGAGGAGGAAATAAAGAGACTCTACCAAGGACACTGTAGGAATTCGCCTTTTCCTCAAATGTGGTTCAAGTTCTGTTTTTAAAACTGAAGTCCCCAATATCCAGTGACATGGAGAAGCTCACGGCCCCCATACACGCATCTCAGGAGCTGCAGAGAATGGCTAAAGACCGTCATCCTTGCACCCAGGACCGTCTCAGAGTCCCCAAGAGGAGGGTTCCCAGGCCTCGCGAGAGCCCGTGTCGGGCAGGCAGAGACTGAGGCCCCAACCCTGGCCTGGGCTCCAGTCCCAAGGCCACCTCGGCTTCTGGGGCAGGCGACCACAACGACAAAGGGTCATTTCCATCCACCAGCCTTCCGGTAGTGAAAACTCATTTAGGAGGAAATAAATTTGAATTGAATTTACTAAACCCAGAAAATGTAAATCAGGCACATTCTCTGTGAACCTGCAGTGTGGTTTGCAAATGATCTGAATGTTGCATTTCAAGACAGGGTTCATTTCTGCAAACCGATTCCCTGGGAGGTTATTTAGAGAAGCCCTGGCCCTTTTAAAGGGGTCTGAAAATGTCAGATTTCGAAATTAATAAAATTCACTTCAGGTTGGTGCTTCTTGTTTAAAAACCAGTTATTCTCCAGTGTAGTCCTGGTCAATCAATGATTTAAATGAAGGAAAATCTCACTTATCTGAATGTTTTTGGATGAAAAGGAGGGAGGGAAATCTGGTCTAAATTGATGAGAAAATTCCGAATGGCTGATTTTTAAAGAAAAATGGTTCTAGTCCTTGTTGTACTGAACATACAATAAGCTGAGATTTAAATGAACACTAATAAGTAAAATTAAGTTAGTCACTGCAGAATTACAATCCATAATAGGCCTTTATTGCATAATCATGAATTACATTACATCACTGAGTCTTAATTTTTTTTAATCAATGAGAAATACAGACTCAGGTTGATTTGCTGGGGTATAGTCTGCATTTAGGTCTCACAGCACTCAGGATTTAACTGGGCACTTTCAGTGGTCCAGGGAGCAGCTTTAGTGGAATTCTCCAGGCAACAATACTGAAATGGGTTGCCTTTCCTCCTCCAGGGGATCCTCCCAACTGAGAGGTCGAACCCAAGTCTCCTGCATTGCAGGTGGATTCTTTACCATCTGAGCCACTGAGGAAGCCCCTAAGACACAGGGAGGCAGGACAGGGGACCCCAGAGAAAGAGCAGACACACTCCTGAGTCTGGAATCTCAGCGTACAAGCAGCCAAAGGGCTGCTGGGATCTACTTGTCCACCTCTGTTCCGACAGCTATGGCCCCCACCACAGAAGAATGGGACGGGGCACCGGGAGGAAAGTGTAGCTCAGGACCCACCGCTGGGCAGGGGCTGACCTAGGAAGGGCGGGGCTGACCTAGGAAGGGCCAGACTGAGTGCTGCTGGGCAGCTCCTGTCGGTCCATCCTGAGCCAGAAGGCAAGCTGCCAACAGGCTCAGAGCTCTAGCCGCCAGGGTCTTCCCTCCCCCTATCCACCTGGCTCCCATCAGCTCTGGATGGGCTGGTCCATGTGGTATCTGAAACATCCAGGAAGAAACGTGTACAGGAACCATCAGGGCTGCACCTAAACCCAGCCGCTCTCTGCTGCCTTGCCGGGGTGCGATGCAGACCCCAAGAGTCTCAGAGTAGCCTGACATCCTCCTCAGGGTGGATGTGTCTACATCCTGGCTGGAGTGGCTGAAGGCCTGCCTTCCAAGTGGTTCCTGGCGCAGGGGGCCCATAACAGCAGTTCTAGATTACTCACCCACACGCATACTATTTTCCAGTGTGATTCATAGCAACACTGTACCGTGTTTCAGCTACGCTACGGGTTAAACAGGGCAGCCTGGAAATCTAAATGCCATTTCTGATGTCTAAGTCTGAAACACCAACTTGACAATGAATAAAAGAGCAGTTGAAACGTTGGAGATTGTCTAGAAATCACTTTTTCATGAAAAGCTCAAATATCTTAGCAATGGGACCTCATCCAGGCTCTCTCTACCCCTAGGAAGACTTGCCAGGAAGTCGTGACTGTACTGTATCACAGCGAATCACCTGAGAAGTAACAAAGAGCCCTGGATTCATTAATGCCCACTACGAAGGGGATTACCTGGCAAATCACAGGCGTTCAGGATGGATGGACAAGAGGGGCTTCCCAAACCAACAGGAGGGTCTGCACTCCTCATCCAGGGAACCCTGCATTAAACCAGCCGAGCATCATCAGCACACAAACCCGTCAGTCTCAGGAGTTTCCATCAGTGAGCTCACAATCTCCAAAGCAGAAGCCATTGGAGGCTCCCCGTTCCTGGAGAAAGCCCTGCTTTTCTCTACCAAGGTCCACTCTAGAAGATATACTTCGAGAAGAGCATACTTGGGGGTGGGCATGGCCCAGGAGCATCTCGGGGAACTTGGACCAACAGTCTCAGAGGTCTCTTTCCTCAAAGGGCTGGGAGCTCCACTGACACCGAACACAGTGGACTGAGTGGTCGCTGCAGTCCCTTCTGGGATCTGACCTAAAGGTCTGAGTTGGGGCTGAGAGGGAGACCCTTACGGGTTGGACAGTCGCCAGCTCCAGCCGGCTCCAAGAGGCCGGGCAGTGTCAGGACGTGAGGTCTTATTCAACCTCGGCCACTGGCCCATCTACCTCCTCCTCCCCACCCCTACTTCCTTTAGAAACTGTCCCCTCCCTCGGGCACCTCCACCTCCCCTCCTCCGCCCCACCATATCCCTCTGACCATGGGCTTGCGTGACTTTGAGGGCGGCAAGGAGAGGCCCGGGGGGCTGCCTTTTCACCGAGGACCCTCTAGGTGCTGGGCCCCATCTACACACTTTCATAGATTACGTTACATAATCCTCACAGCAACCTGCAGTTCTGGCAGCAACATTCCCATCTGAACCTTAGCGAAATTAAACATGAGACAAAGAAAAAGTTACTTAAAACAAAAGTTGAGCCTTCAAAATGATCAGGACACAAACTTCTCCATCTTCCCTGCAGCAGGGGACGGTCGGTCCCTCGTTGGGGGAAGCTCATGGGGGACACACAGAGCAGGGTCTCAGCTGAGGCTGCAGGTGGGGGCCAGAAGGAGCTGAACTGCTCTGTGCAGTGACAGTGGGCAGGGGTGTTTGTTCAGGCCACAAAGATGGAGAAGGTGAGAAAGCAAAAAAGCAAGAAATACGTCAAAACGTTGAAGCCCAGGCTGGAAAAATGCCTGAAGGACTCTTCGGGCCTAGAAATATCAAAAGTTCAATATTCATTACCGTGGTGTGATTTCCCCTGATCTTCCCAAAACTTGGAGCAGATTGTTGCACCCACAAAATCCCATGTGTGTGTGTCTGAGTCAGTAGAAGGGTCTATGTCAGAGTGCATCCAGAGCAGAGGGCAGGGGCTGGCCAGAGAAAGTGGTTCTTGGTGAGACTTGAGCTGGTGCTGACTGCAGAGGGCGGGTCCCCAGGTCATACTCACATCTCGGAGACAACCTGTGAGGAGGGCTGGAGGTGACCCCTGGCTCAAGGTCATGCCACCGGCAGTTGTGAGCCAAGTCTTCAATCCACTTCTATCTGAAGTCACACCTAAGCTAATGTCTACTCCCTTTGTCCAGAATATCTCCCATACTCTGCTGACTTCCTACTGGCACCCAGCACCCCACATTGTCACTGGCAAACTCTACCCTTAACAACACTCCCTCTGATGGAGCCGCTCCTGCCTGCCCCCGCCCCCCTCCTGGGGAGACATCTGTTTGTCTTCCACCTGGGCTCACAGTGAGTCTGCATTTTCCAGTCCCACCTGCAGGAGGCAGCAATGTGCACTGTGTCCAGATGGTGGGACAGACAGGAAATTGGGGGAGGGGTACCACTTCTGGGCTGGGCCCTAAAACTCGGGGTGCACCCCTCCATGCCCTCTTTCTCATCACATATCTGTCAGTTAGAGTCAGGGAATCCAGGGGAAAAGCCCCAGGTCCACGAAGGTGGCGTCACCTCTAAAGAAAAGAAGCCTATGTCCCTGAGTAACCCCTGTGGCTGCCCTGCAATCCATGCTGGGCTGTGATGGAAGCAATAAATAAGCTTGCATCCCATTAAACCACCAGGAATTGAGGTTATGCTTGTCACAGCAGACAGGCTGCTCTGACTACTACACTTTTTTTCAAGGAGGCCATGAAAATGTGTTCTCCTCTCTACCACCCTCCTCGCCTACCAGGGTGGATCTCGATTTCCCACAGAACACCTGTTTCCCTCCCACCCCATCCTGGGCTGGCCTCCTGGAGGAAAGGAGCTGTGTTATACGTATTCTGTGCCCACAGTTGACATCCATCTTGTCAGGTGTATAATGAATCAGTGAGAGAATGAATGAATCACAGGGCCCAGCTGAGCCCAACGTACGTCTGCAACACCCTAACAATTCATTAAAAACAATATCCCAGGACCAGCTCCGCCCTGGGCAAAGGTGATGGAGGCCAGAAAATACGGCAGGATGGGGATAACCTTCCTCCTCGGTGAGGTCCCCCAAGAGCAGGCACCCCAGGAGGTGAGAACAAGTACCCTCAGAGATGTTACCTGACAGCAAGCGTTTGCTGTGCTCCTTCCGACAACATTTTGAAATCCTTTGTTTAAATCGATTTGCAATGTTTAAACACACCATTTCACACAGAAGTGCAATATTACTAATTAGGCAATAAGAGTGAGGCTGTGTCATTTTACAGTAATGCATCATGCTAGAAAAGGCCTCCCTTTTCCAAACACATTTTCAAGGGCTTCACATCATCTCATTTTCAGGGTAGAAAGGGGATCCAGTTCCACAGACAAAGGACTGGTTCTGGGTGAGTGCATTAGTCCCTTAAAGGAGAAACACCAGGCGGGACCCAAAAGATGCTCCTCTGGGGTTTCAGAAGTGCCAGTGCCCAACCCTGACCTTGATCCAGGCGGCTACTCCCAGACCCCTGTACTCTCTGAGACCACGGATCTGAAAGGGTCTGCATTTCCTTTTCCTGAAGAAGACCTCCCTGGGTCTTTTTGTGTTTTCCTTCTCTTCTTTAATGACCACTAGTTATCAGAGCTCTTAATGGTCCCAGTTTCCCGCCTTGGGTGTTCTTACATCGGGTAAGTCTCCGTGGTCAAGGCGAGCCAAGTGTCCCGTGCTTCGCTCTCCCCACGGGTTCCACTCAGCTTTCTAACACATAGTCACAGCTCTCTCCTGGGACCTGGCTGCTGGAAGCCAGAGCCAGCCCCCTGTCTTGGGCAGTACAGCTCAGCCCGCACAGCCTGAGCAGTACAGAGCAGCCCCCGTTTCCAGGGACAGGGCCCTCTAGCCTTCCTCTCCTTGTACAGACCTAGTTCTCTCTCTGCTCAGTTAGACCCCGGGCGCTCAGTATTTGCACACACAGCCAAGGAGCACCCATGTTAGGACTACAGCAGTGTAAGGCTCCTTGTGGAGCCAGGTAGAAGTCCAGGGTCCATGTGAAACCAGAGTCACGTGAAGGTGCCTGTCAGAGTCTTCAGAGGAGCCAGCCCTCTCGAGGCCCTTGCTCTAACCCTTTTGGTACTTGACTTTCATGTTCAGAATCCACATCCCTCCCTTGGCATCAGAGTTTCAGGTAATTGATGACGTGTCACCTGCTTGGGATGCTTAGATTCCATGTTTCCCAGAGAACTCATCTTACATTTCATCGTCATAAAAGCAAGAGCCAAGAGGAGACAGGAAAACTAGAGGCTGAACATCAGTCCACAGACGCCATCTCTATATTTTTTCCTCTCTCTGGGGGTGAGGGTGAGAGGGACAGACACAATGTCTATACCCCATGAGCTTTCCACTGACCCACAAAAACACTTGAAATGTAAAAGCAAAGCAAAACCAGACTGGGTCTAAAATATAAAAGAAAATTGCAAAATCAGAATGAAACTTTAACTCCATGCCTACAAAACTTAACGACGTGTCAACTAGTAAGATGCAGCTCAATGCATACTTATCCATCAGAATAACAGAGTTTATGATGCAAGACCAAGATGAATAATTTTTCCTTAATAAAAGTCAACAGCATACAAAATACAACCATTCTCTCTAATTTCGTTATGGCAAAACCAGTCTATTCGAGGTGGTCCGTAGATACATTTTAAGATGGTTGAGATGCTAAAGGGCAGAGGGACGAGATTTGGGGAGGGGGTCCCTTGGTACCACACTGATGGTAACTTTCTCTGTTTTTGTCTTTAATTCTGAGTATGATCACACTTTTGCTTTCTTAGTTATTCTTCTTTAAAGGAGGGGCACCCACAGGACGGGGAGGCGTTCTGCCCCTGGGGACGCTGCTCCCCATGGGGGCCTCTGATCCCGCTGTGCAGTCCTCCGGCCTGTTGGTCACCAGCCCTAGCATCAAAAGGGAGGCTCTCTGCCACTTGCCTGAAGAACCTTCGCTGTGCTTTGTTAGTGCGGAGCCTTCCCAGGAGCCCCGGGAATGGCCTGGGCTGTCACACAGCCTGCGCCTTGGGGACGGGCTCCAGCTACCCCCAGGAAGGTGCTCATGCCCACTCTGTCCCTCATGGACACTCCGTCCCATCTCAGTCCCAACACACGTTGACTCCTGAGACACAGCGGCTGCTGTGGAAGGGACGGCTCCTCAGAGGGGCGGCCAGCCCCGGGGGGCGAGTGCTAGGAGGGAGCCCCCCCCCTCGCTGGGCCTCAGGGTCCCTCCTGCAGGATGCAGGCCTCACCGTCCACTCACAGAACAATGGCCAGGGAAGGCTCTGGACATGGGCAGATGTGGGCCACGCTATCGCAGGGAGTCCGTGACGCAGGGGAGGGAGGGGAGGGGGCGGTCCCGGGAGGAGGGGGCGGCGGCACACCTGTCTGAGTCCAGCTCTCCTCCTCACCGCCCGCGCCCTGGACTGACGGGGCCAGATAGTTCCCACTTGCATGGCCCCCAGGACTGAGGGGGTCCACAGGGTAGGTGTCGTCACCCACGAAGCCCTCTCACTACCACGTGGATGTCCTTCCTCCCAAGAAGACACTTGAGCGCACCCAGTCAGGGCTCAGTCGTCATGGCAACATCCCCACTGCCCCTTCCAGATCCATCCTTCCCTCTCCAGTGCCTCTGTTCCCATTCCCCGCCACCTCCCTCTTTCTTCATTGGCGTTTCTGCTCTGACTCCATCTCCATCTCAGTCTCTCCCAGTCACTGAGCCCTAGGGCCCTTTGTCTCTTTTTTCCTTCCTTCCATCCTTAACTAAATAATTAAGAACAAATCTTGAGTGGGCAGAAGGAGCCCCACTGCCCGCTGGCTGCTCAAGGGGAGGCGTGAACAACCCCTTGTCCTGGTCCCCGGCCACCCTGGCAGAAGCCTGACTCCAGTCTCACGTGGGCCATGGAAACCAGGCAGCCCCGCCTCGACCAGCAACCACGGGTGCCAACTCCAGCTGCCCAAGGCCCCGGCGTGCACCAAGTATCTTAAGAGATGTACCAAGATTCCAGGAAATGAGAAAAAAAAAAAGTCCTGGTCTCCTAAGCTCAGAAGCTGAAAAACAAGTCTCCCCCAGCTGCCAAACCCGGAGTCCCACGTTGCCCTCCAGCCTGCGTTTCCCGTCACACACCTGAAATCCTGGGAAAGACCATGTTCATGCCAGGAAGCCAGGAGCTGTGGGCCTTGGGGGAGGGGATAGGGAACAGGGAGGACATTCGTTACAGAAAAAGAGCAGGCCAATTAGGAAAAATTGCAAAAGCTTTCAGACAGAGCAGGGACTGGCTCTCCTGCAAACACCAAACCTCTGTCTCTCTCTCTCAGATGCATGTAATTCATAACAGATTTTACGTTTACGGGAACCAGACGGAAACATTTTCCACGTCAACTTCTTAGGCTGGTTACAACCGAGTATCTTAAGGATCTCCAGACACAACTGAGGCAATGCTCCACACACTCCCCTACCTGTCAGTGAGCCAGATGACCTGCCAGTTGTCCTGGGCACCTCAGGCTGGGGAGTGAGGGGCCAGGTGGTGGGGGATGGGGGGAGCCAGGCAGTGCCAGCCTCCGAAGGGCCCTGCACTCACATTCCCCAGACCCACTTGCCTTTTTCTTTTCTCTTTTAGACTCTGTGTGCAGCATGTGGGATCTAGTTCTCTGATCAGGGATCGAACCCGCAACCCTTGCATTTGGAAGCACATAGTCTCAGCCACTGGATCACACTGGGGACACGAGAGCAGTTCTTGGTTTTTGTGGGAGCCTGAAGCACTTTGAGACTAGGAGCAAAGCCAAGGAGCCTTTCTCTGGAAACACACACACATTTTTTGCACATACTCTCAGCAGGTCTCTAAACCTGGCTGTGCCTCAGATTTACTTGGGGTACTTTCCAGACCCCTGGGCAGCCCCACACCCACTGAGACAGATCCTCCAGGGAAGCTGCCCAAGTTTTTACTGAAGTTACAAGGATGGCTGGGCACCAGCCTGTGACCAGGATGTGGGCGCCACAGACCTCAGGTTCAGTGGAAATGGAAGTTTTAGCCATTGAATCTGTCCAACCCTTTTCGACCCTGTGGACTGTAGCCCGCCAGGCTCCTCTATCCATGGGATTCTCCAGGCCAGGATACTGGAGTGGGTTGCCACTCCCTACTCCAGGGAATCTTCCCAACCCAGGGATCGAACCCAGGTCTCCTGCATGGCAGGGTCTCCCCCAAAGTCAAGAGGGAAAGGGAACACTCTTCTATTGAGCCAGGCGCTAGGCCAAGTGGTTTCCCCAAATGAACTCATGTATTTACCTTGATTTCCGTAGAAATCCTGAAGGAAGTCATACCATCCCATTTAACAAGCGGGGCCCCAGAGGCCCCAGAAGACTGAGGTCCCATCCCGACAACAGAGCTCGCGGCAGGCTGAGGGTGGGACCACGGTCCTCTCTTCATGAGGACACTGCCAGCAAAGCCTGCTGGTGACCCCGGGTGAGATCCCCCCAACCAGCGCTGCAACCTGCTGCCCTCCCTCCTCCCCCTGCACTGGGGACCCAAGGGGACTCACCCCCGTTGTCCTAGGTCTCAGCCCAGCTCCGCTGCGTTCACCGTTGGGCACTAGACAAACCGTTCCCAAATAACTGAGACCAAGGAAGGGAGACAGTGTGGGTGGGAAGAGCTGGGCTGATCACCCTCCCTATAAACTGCCTGGAGATGCCATTTCCCAGAATGCCGCCAGCCCCCACACCCGCTACTGACCAAGCGCTCGGCGAGGCCAAGGGCTGGATGACGTCCAAAGTCCTCCTGACCTTCAGGAGCCTCTGGGTCTAAGGTACTGAGCTCACCGATAGGTTTTAATTTTTTCATTCATCAGACAATTCACATGATCAAGACTCTGGCCTAAATCACCAGTTCACTAGCCCTCTGAGTCCTTGGTATCGCACCACCCGCTGAGTTCTGCACCGTACCCCAGCTCCAGCCGGCAGGACGCCTGGAACGGTCACGGGTGTTTGGAGAGACCAGAGAACACGCAGAATGTCAGAAAAGACTGGATTGCACGTCCTCACTCGTTCACTCTGATGCTGTTTAATCTGTTAAACAAGCACTAGGTTGTTCCAGCCACAGAGGAGACCCCCGTTGCGTCCACATTTCTGTTTTCCTCTCAGAACCTGGGGAATTCATCTGAAAAAGGAGCACAGCTACAGACTCTTCTAAGAATCTGGTACCGGCAGCCCCACAGACTCCGTGGGGGGAACCAGGTCATGAAAGAAGTGGCCGGGCCCACCCTGGGCCTAGAGTCGGGGGGGCGGGGGAGAAAAGGGCATTTCCAGGAGCTGAGAGATG